>NC_039289.1:11380749-11693834 GCF_003368295.1 Carassius auratus
CCAAACCGTTTACAGCCATCCTTAACCAGAGGGGGCTTGCTCACATGTTCGTTCACAAATGTCACTGTTGCAATGCAAGCAGACGTGAACATTTGGGAAGGGAAGCTTGCTGGGGGAGTAGAATTGGCACACAAGCCCTGTCATCCTGAGCCGCATACAAACTCAAACACGCTTTATATTGTGAGCTTCCTCTATGCACTACCCTACTGAATACTACTACTAGATGCAATAAATGTCAATATATATATATATATAACGGTCAGCTCCTGATCATTACTCTTATTTTGTCTTTGATAGGGCATTTAAAAGCTTCATTCTTAATGAAGTCTTATGGTCAGCCTGTGGCTTTAGTCCAGCTTGCCTGGGTCTAATGGGTTTTATGTGGATATGATTAATGTTTGCCTTTTGTTAGTGTTTCCGCATTATTTTGTACATTTATATTTCATTAAATTTTTAGAATAGCTGTTCTACATAATTACATATTCTATAGTGCCATTCAAAAGTTTGGGGTAAATAGGATTTCATTTTTTTCTTTTTTTTAAAGAGATTTATAACTTTTATTCAGCAAATTGATCAAACGTGATGATAAAGATGACATTGTTACAAACAATTCTATTTCAAATAAATGCTCTTATTTTTATATTTCTACTAATCAAATCCTGAAAAAAAATGCATCATGGTTTCTTTCTACCAAAAATATTAAGATGCACTGTTTTCAACACTGATAATGTAAACGACTTATAAATATTTGTTAGCATGTTAGAATGATTTCTGTATGATCACGTGACACTGAAAACTGGAGTATGATGCTGTAAAATATATTCAAATAGTTATTAAAAAAAATAATAATAATAATAATATATATATATATATATATATATATATATATATATATATATATATATATATATATATATATTTCACATTATTTCGATTTGTAATGTATTTTTGGTCAAATTAGTGCAGCCTTAGTGACCATAAGATTTTTTTTTTAAGCCAAAAAGTCTTACTGACCCCAAACATTGCAACATTGATGCATGTGTATTATATGCATTCATTTCAACCCTTTTTTTCTCAGTACTGAAAATACTGAGTACTGAATTTTTTTCATTTAAAACATCAAAGACAGGAAAAGAAGTCTGTGTTTCCTTTATTTATTGTATGTCTACATAAAACCATGTCTGCAACCCAATTTAATGTGAAATATTTCTTAGTGAAACTAGATAACATATACAATGAAAAAAGTAGGGCACAGCTTAATAAAGCAGTCAGGATTTGATTGAGTCTTAAAAATCGGACGTGTCATATGTACCAGAATAAAGATGGATGGAGGTGGTTGAAGGGGAGGAGCTAAAAAATAAGCAGCCTTGGTGATGTCACTGAAAAAGTATTGTTTGTAATGCAGATTAGGAACTAGGAATTTTTTTCGGTAGTTAGAACGTGTTTTAATTGCATTTAAATCACTAGTCCCAAGCATTAATTAATTAATTAAGATATCCTAAAAAGTAGCAACAGAGCAAGTGGTTTTAGAGGAGTCGCTGTCCAAGGTGCTGAACACAGATCTATTGTTCAACACAAACGGATTGATACCTGAGCTGCTCTGGCAGCAAATAGGTTTACCACGGTTTTCTAACACCCAAGACGCAGTCAGCAAATCCTCGCTTAGATATTCCTTCAAACACATCCTCTTGTCGAAATCCCATGTCAATAGCGACATAATCGCCATGAAAGTGGCGCGTCGGAATCATCCTATTTACCTTTTCCTCTGGCCGCTCCTGAATGAACCCGACTGAGCTGCCGGCAGGTCATTAGTAAAACATTCCGGCGCTATCGCAATAGGATCCCTGATTTTGCTAGCTGAATAAACTTGATTAGCTCTCTTTCAGTCACTCAGGTAGGTCTCAAATCAAACATTTACCTTGCATCAGTATTTCCCTGATTTAAAGTAAATTCCAGGTGCCTTTTCTTCACAGGCTTCCCTCTAGTCAAACAGTCTCTCTCTTGCTGTTTACCATCCTCAATTGATTCTTCCCATTGACGGGTAGCACTAGTGCTAATCAGTGAGTTCTGCTACAAACTGTGAGAGTTTGCCAACAAACTGAGCTGATGCTTTGTGTTCGAGGCTTTAGTTTTGGTGTCTTCGTGGAGGTTTATTTAGTCGCCCTTTGATCGCCACTTATCCCCACATAAACGAAAGCTTTGAATTGCCTGTTATCTTCCAAGGAATTTTTATTTAGCTTGTTGTAGCAGTGTATGGAGTCCATTATGGATGATTTCAAGACATTGAATCTGTATTTTTCTGTTTCAATTCTCCAGTGTCCTTTAAAATGGCTTATTTGCAGAACCAAGTACAGTACAACTTTTGTGTTTGTGATTGAAATGATCTCTTTCCCATAAGGATGTGCCTTTCCCTCTTGTAGACAAGGCCGGCACAAGGGCCCTAAACACTGTGGGATTCTGTCTGAGAGTTCCGTTGTTGTTATGGCAACCACTGTGAAACGGAAGCCGGTCTGCAGAACTCTACCGCAGAGATTCCAGCATTACCATAACAACCCTGTTGGCACAGTCAGCAATTAGTATGGTTTAGTAAGCAAGTCGATGTCGAGCAGGTGAGTCACAAGTCTACAGCCCTTGTGTTGTAGAACAAATGTAGATTAGCTTGAGGGATTGGGATATTTTACTACTATTTGTGATGTATCACACTTGCCTGCAAAAGATTGGGAATCCATTGAACGTTGCTTGGATATTTATAATTTTTTGGAGATGGCAGTTTAATTTGATATATTTTTGAGTGAAACTAAACTGTAGGCTTGGCTTAATTTTAATCAGGAACTGATTGGATTGAAACAAAGTAGGCAAATACATACAATACTGGAGGCAGGTGGTTTGAGGGGAGGAGCTAAAATTAAGCGGCCTTGATGATGTCACTGGAAAAGAAAAGTTGTTTCAGAAGTGTAAAACAGGGCTAATTTGGATTGTGGGTGTGGATGTGGTTACAAAGCCATTACTCTGTGGTTGCTAAGGTGTTCTGAATGTTTTTTAGTGCTTTGTGGTTGCTAGGGTGTTTCTAGGTGGTTGCCATTCCAAGGCAGGCAGTATTCTGATCTGTAGACAACTCTCCTTCAATGAAAGTCTTTAGAATTTTTTTGCCTATTTTATCATTATAAGATAAAATTCCTATGGAGAATACAGATTTGTAGCTCTACTCCAAAATAGTTTTCATATTTTAAAACATTTTAAATACATTTTATAACCATTTTTCAGTACTCATGGTCAATGGTCAAAAACACAGGAAAACCTAAAAATAGAAGTGTGCCATTTACTCTAACCTTTATTATATGACAGGTAGGAAAGTGCTATAAAAAGTCCCCCAAACCTGTTCTCTCAACCATATCACTCTCACTAGAGCATCCTGAAAGTGCTGATGGTTAGTCCACAGAATTTTTTTTTCTCGACTACGATTTGCCAGCCTGCCCTTTTCCCTAAGCCCAAAATAGAAAGCCGAAGTCAGCTTTTAGAACGAAACACTTTTGTCTTCTGAAAGGCCTCACTGCCTATTGATTAGCCCTCAATGACTTTGTTAATGGAGACAGTGTATGCCATGTTCACTACAGCTGACATGTGTATGTGTGTGTCTGCCTCGCCTCTGTGTGTGTGTGTGTGTGTGTGTGTGTTTGTGAGGTCACATGGCTGGAGGCTGGAGTAAAACAGCTCTTAGTGGTGACATAAAACTGCACTTCCATTCCCTCTTTGGGGCCAAATGGATTTTAGCAGTTTATTTTAAAATAATCATTACCAAGCACAAATAATGCTAAAGTGCTATTTAGAATTTCACTATATGGAGGGCCGGAATATATTCCTTTCTTAAAAGAAGGATTTGTAAATTAATAGCTAAGTTAATACAAAATGATAGATAGTTGGATGGATATATAGGCTAACAAAATATTAGTTGGATGTATATATAGAATAACAAAACAATAGATAGGCAAATGGTTATACAGAATGAAAAAAAAAATGATGGATAGATATCTAGAATGACAAAATGCTAGCTAAATAATCAGACCGACCAACGTGATTAGAACTTGCCAATTTGACATTTGGCAATATGCTCATTGACGAGAGAACAGACTGTGGACGGCTGAGTTTAGATCTTGAGTAGCAGTCTTAGCAACATTAAATAAATAGAAGCATACTGAAAAGCCAACGTCAGCCACTAAGCCTTCAAATTATCTTAAATTATGAACGAGCCGAGTACATGCCTCATCTTAATTTAGTCTGTTGTTTTATCTCTTGAAATCCTCCTCTTGTGGACTCTTGTCACATTTGTGCCATCATTTCTTTGTGAAGTTTGTTTCCTGTCCCACCCCCATGTCATTCTCACATTTCCTACATTTTAAAAATGTATATTTTTCTCGCCCACTCTGTCCCTTTTCCCCTTCTTACGTTTGCACTGATGGGCAATTACTTTGACCCAATTCCCAGCTGTCTGCATGCTAATGGAGCAGCGCTATGAATGTTTTTACCTCGTATGTGCTAATGCGCCGTTAAGGTTCGACAATGGTGAAGTGCACGCATCATTTTCTTACCGCACTAATGCGAGGTGAGTGTTCATATGTGCACACGTTGACTTCCCACGCGCCATCTATGTGAATTCCTGCAGCTAGCAGATATGTTTTTATAATTCTGCTTCCAGTACATTGCATCAAAAGCGCCACGGTTCATATGGAGTTCAGTTTTTTTTTGTATGTGTTTGTCTTCCGCGAATGCAACACCCATTCTGTGGTCAACAGAGTCTCCAGTCCCATCGGTATAGGATGTGCTAACACGAATTCTTATCAGACTCTTGCATTATCCAATCTAGTCATTTAAGCTGACTAGCTAACTAGTCCTTATGACACTATTACAGCCAATCAGAACACATTTAGTAGCGAAATTGTTCAACTATTGAATGTGGTATTTTAGTGTGATATCACTTATTTGCCTCCTGATAACATTTACCTTTTTATCATAATTCAGTTTTATCGTTCTAAAATAAGGTGGATATATTGCGCTAAAAGAACACAGACTGCATTTGCAAATATATGGCTCCCTCATTGTTTAATCTCACTGGATCAATGAGATTTTCAGTAACATTAATAGAATTCTTGATTAGTGTTATACATCATGTTTTTCTAAAATGTAGCTGAAAGGCTTTTTTTTTAAGTTGTTAAGTTTCAGAATGTTCAGAGAATATTCAAAAGGAACATTCCTATAGTCCCTTCAGAATTGTAAAATTGAATTTTTCCCTTTACATTTGTATATAACCAAAGCCATTTAAAAAACTAGATGTTTTGAACGCTCAGAGAACTCACTGAGAATGCTAGCAAAACATATTTTTGTTAGCTGGGTTAGCATGCAGGTTGCTTTATGTTCTGCCTAGTGATTGTCAACATGAATACTCTCAAAGCTGCCCAGTCAGACCTCTTGAGGTATTATATATAGCTCCAATTATTAATTAATCACAATAAGCTGCATGCCGTAGCCTTATGCTAAGTTGGATCTCTAGCCAGAAGCTTATATAGTGATTTCATCAGCAAAGTGGACACTGCTACATTTTAAAGATTTTTACAGTAATCTGCCCATGGCGTTGATTGAGCTACCCAAAGTTTAACATCATTTTTTGCATATCTGCATATCTCTAGTATATCCCTGTTCAAATAAAGTCAAAATAAAATGTAAACAACAAAAACATTTTATCAAAAACGTTAAATGTCTGCAGATTCTGCCTGCTTTAAGTCTATAAAGTGCTAAATACCTACTAATTAAAGAAATCAAAGTAGTTCTTCATGGGTCTGTTTGTAATGGCCGATCTTGCTGAATTTTTAGCATCAGAACAGACATTAACTCCCCCCTCCACCTCCAAAATCTGACCTGTTTTATTTATTTTTTGTTACACAAAGCATTGCTCACTGGATAGGCTTGTCATGTTAATGACCCAGATAATGACTTTACATTGTGTGAAATAAACCTTTCTAGCTAAAGTCTAGTCAATCCAACCAGTAAAAAACTGAATAATTCACCCCACACATGCATTGTCTTGGGAAAATAACTTGCATAGTTGATCAGCTGAAGGAATGAGTGTGTGTGTCTGTGTGTGTGTGTGTGTGTGTGTGTGTGTGTATTTGTGTGTGCCTTAAAATGTGTGTGTTTAATATATTTTTACATTAGCAGGAGGACAGAGTTATTAGTCCATGGGAGACGTCTGGGCACATTTGTCTCTTTCCTGGCAAGGGGGCAAACTTCATATTTCCCGAGCAGTGGGAGCCCTGGTAAATGTTTAGACGGTAATATTGATTACTGCCGGGTTCTTTAATGGGAACAATGTGGATAAACAATTTTATGTTCAGCTAAGTGTGGACTTTTCTCTGTAAAGTCTATGGAGTTTGTATGCAAATTTACATTTAGAATTAAAACTTGCAAGGTATATATATATATATATATATATATATATATATATATATATATATATATATATATATATATATATATACAGTATATAATTAAAAAAAGTTTATTTTCTAAGTATGTTTAATTGTGCGTGTGTGTGTATGTGTGTGTGACTCTGTTGACCACAGAATGGGTGTTGAACTCACAAAGACAAACACGCTTTTTTTACTAACAGTGGCAGGCCAGTTAGGCTACACTACTTTACAGTACAGCACCTAATGTACAGATTTCATATGAGGATTTATTTGTCATTTATCTATACATAAAGCCCATTAAATTCTGTTTCTTAATTTAGAAAGGGTGAAAACTTAACACTATAGTGTAAACACTACACAGTGAACTCCAAACCTAAATTAAATGCGAACACTTGAACTAATGAGATGTGAGATGTTGCTGCATTGCTTATGTCAAGGCTTTTACTGTATATCTGACTAAATACTTTACAGAAGTTAGGCTTGTGTACTGTACCTTACTGGTTAGCTAAACAATCAGCTCCCTTTTAGACTGTTATATATATAAAAAAAAAATTCTAGGATCTTGCAATCTCTTGCAATACATGGCTGTTTTCCACATTCAGGGAAAGGGTGGTTTAAAGTTGTAATTTTAAAAGCTGTTATCTGTAAAGTACCAATAATTCCAATATCTTCATGACTTCCTGTTGTGCAGCACTAGATATGGTTGGTTTTCAAACAGTTCATCAAATTAAATCAAGGGTTTTTTTCACGACAAACCACTCCATCCACTCACTCTTAAAAGGATCACCATTAGAATTTCAGAGCTCATGTCTTTTTATCAGCTGATCTAAACTGTGTAAAACGAGACGCTAAGCGACTAGCGTGGGTTCACAGAGCCAGTGCTAATGATGCTAATGCTCTAAAGTAGCAAACATCAAATGGCATTAGTGCAAATCTTGCCAACATTCTTCCACATTTGATGATAGAGCTCATGCTGATGAGATCAAAGCCACTTGTAATGGGCCATGTTATATCTTATTCACAGCTGTTTCCTCTGTGTTGTTTATGAGGGAGGAAGAAGGTCAGCAAGTGTAGCGTGTAGCTATTTGGTGCCAAAATAAAACCAAAATACTGTTAAAATAGCTCAAGTAGCTAACAGTTTCTCATGTCTAGCTTTGGTTGTCTCTGTCGCAGGTTGTTGATGTATGTTGATTAAATGTATATGGTGAGTGCACTGTTTGTCACTTCAGATAAAGGTACCTGCCAAATGAACAAGTGTAAATGGAGAAGATAGGATTTATCGCATGTAGCTTTATCATGCCGTGCCTTGTTAAGAAATGGTGTAAGGCAGAGACAGGGAGAACTGTAGACAATGGAGATAAAAAAGGAGAGTTTAATCCTGTTGTCTCTGCTCGGCAGCTGTGACATGTTGTTTGATGTGTACCCTCTCTCTCTTTTTCATCTCCCTATTCTTATTTCCTGGGGTGGCCTGCTGGTGATATCTGAGTTTGATGTGACAGCAATAGACAGGAGTAGCCCGGGGACTCGACTCTCAAGCTTTGGGGATATAAACCTGTCCCATTTTTTTAATCGCTTAATTAACTTCATTTTAGAAAAAAAAGTGATATTTTGTGCAGTGTTTAAATACCTTCTCATGTCTCCGATTAACATGCAATGCTGACCTTTTGCTAAACTGCTTAACACCTTTTACTGACCATTCCTGCTGCTACACCATTTTCTACGAGTATTTTACTCTTGTACTCTTTCAAGGCTCATTCACACTGAACCGACATGATGCTTACCAATGGCAACAATCACCACATTACAGTATGTCAGTTCGCAGGATTTGACGACCCGATAAATACAATTTCAGCATGTTCATTCAGCTAAAACAACCATAGGCCACTGGCTACAGATGGCAACACGCTATACATTGATACACGGCAGTACATTGATCTGAAAAAAAACAACAACGATTATGTCTGATGTCTGTTGTCGGTGTGGTGTGTTAGTTTTACTCATTTGAGCTAGCAACCTTAATCAAGGTGGTGGAGGAGGAGGACGTGTTTTTAGCAAGCCACATCAAAATCAGAGTCAACTGATAGGGTTGTAGTTCTCAAGACTGGATTCGAGTACTAGCCAAAGACCACACTTTCGTGATATTCGTCCTTTCACTGGTTCGGTAGCATTTGGACTTGTCCTAACTCCAGCTTGAGACCAATTCTTCAGTGTATGTGAAGACTGCAGAGGTTCATGAGACACCAGGCTTCATTCAGCCCAAAGTAATATTTATACACTGCTTGAATCAATCCATTCAGGTCTCTGTTGTGACTCAGACTCAACGCTCTTCTGGTCTTGGTCTTGACTCTGACTCAACCTAGTCTTGGCCTGGACTCAATAGAGCTGGTCTGAACCACAACACTACTGCTAGGCTCCTGCACATGGCTTCAAAAGCCCCAGTCCGTGTCAAACCCGATTTCCTACTTTAAGCAACAATGGTCATTTGGCTAAAAAAGGGAATTTTTGTAGGCTAACATAACATTAGAAGTAACTGGCGGCCCCAGTGATCAATGGTGGTGAGGTTTTTGTAGGACACTGACAGTCTAAATTATTGAAATAATACATTCAAAGCAATCTTTCCCATGAATAAAACGAAACAGGAAATGGCACACCTAGAATCAGCTACATGAGCGTACACATACATGCACAAACAGACTCATCCCGAGATGACAGATGGGGGTTATAGGAGACACATGGATGGTCTGAGGAAAGTGGTATGTTGACACACAATTCGTGTGGAAGATAGAGAGGTCGTAAAGAGCATTTGCTCCCTGCTGGGTCAGCATGATTCCATTCATACTCAATTTCCTGTTGCCTGTAGTGAATGCAAGCGGCTGCTGGATGCACCACAGGAACTTTCATGTGTGAGGTCTTATTTGCTAATGCTATTTCGAACATTAATGCAATTTAGAGTACCTGACAGCATTTACTTGTTCCTTTTAAGTTAACTTTGTGTGTGTGTGTGTGTGTGTGTGTGTGTGTGAGTTTCAGACTTTAGCTGGACTGCTAATCTGTGAATGTGCCAGCACCATCTGGCCATGGGGATTTATCTCCTTTCGTCCAATGGCTGCTGTCTGCTCTCTCCACCCTCTTTCCTATGTGCTCTTGCTTTTATGGTTCCAGTATCTGTCTCTCCCTTTCCCGTCTCATCTATACTGTCTTAGAGTCGCTTACTTGTTCTTTCTAGCCTCTCAATGTCTTTTTGTTTGTGGCTTTCTCTTTTGTGGTCTATTTTTTCTTCCTTTTTTGTAGGCTGCAGATATTTCGGTCACCTGCAGTTGTCAAGTGTCTCTAAAAAAACAACAGGACAAAAGAAGAATACAAGAACACAACTCAGTCTTGAATTCTCGCTTGGTTTCTTAAATGTTCTCAGCATAAAAAAGGCTGGTGCTAATGTGATTTAGAGCGATTTCCCTCGTCTTCCATGAAAACATCGTTTTAACTGAATTGAAGACAGCACCAACATTGTTTTGGTCTTAAAATCCTTGGTTGCCATTTTGTCATGAAAGTTTTTGGTTGGAACAGATGCCTTTCTGTAGGTTTCAGCAAACTTTTTTTGTGAAACATCTGTAATCACCGGAGATGCTGTATTTGAGCAAACTAATTATAAGTATGGGTGTCCAAGTCTGATTCTGAAGGGCCTCATTCTTGCAGGTTACTTTCAATGTAATTAGCTGGTTTAGGTGTATTTTTGTGTTAAACCGTAGAAAGGTGGCCCACCAGAAGTAAAATCAGACACTCTTGGTTCATTTTCTTAACAAGGTGGATTGTAAGAATCATTTTGTACTGTGTCTTTCAAATAGGGATGCATCGATCCGATACTCAGGCTCGGTATCGGCTCTGATACTGTCATTTTCTCCGGATCGGGTATCGGTCAGACGAGACCGATCCAAATCTGATATTGTGCGTGTACTGTTCTGTCTTATTGTTGAGCCATACAGAAGGCACAAAAACATTATAAAGCATCAAAATGTTTTCGTGGACATATTTCAAGTGTTCTGAAGCTGTTCCATAGTTCCATGTGAGGTACAGAATAATACTGAAGTCATTAAATTTAAGTTCACCTAAACTCTTCTTTCCGCTGTGGTTTTTCTGTCATCCTCCATTCCGCAATCAAACTGCGTGTCGCGTTCAGTTACTACAGTCAAAACTATGAAACTCTCTTCAAGAGAGCACAGTAACTGAGTTTTAATACTGTTTAAAGAAAAGGTTAATTATACTAACGCACAGATTTAATACACTATGTATAAATATCTCTTCCCTTTGTACTATTGTTGTCCGGTTCGCGAATAAATCGTTTGATTCAATCGGAAGAGCTACGAATCGTTTTATTTAACCGGTTCACTAAGAAGAACTCTTAGCATAAGCATAAGCGCTCTCTGCTGCCCTCCTTATTGGCGACTTTAGTATTATAATACTTTTCTGCGCAATCAAAAATGATTAATATTCTTTCTTGTTCTGCCCTATCTATCACATGTTGCTGCCTTTATTACTGTGCTATACATTTAAAATCAGAATCAGAAAGAGCTTATTGCCAAGGAATTTGTTTTAGTGACATAAGCTTCAAGTACAAGGAACGTCTTTTAGATTTATATATAAATGTATATACTTGTTTACATAAATGTATTTTAAAACAATATAAAAAGAGGAATGTGTAACATTTTACCAGATTTTAGACTTATTGTAAATAAAATATTTCAGTAGATTTTATGAAAAATGATTGTGCACCCGTGATTTTTCTAGAATCTAGAGTATCCTTTGATGCTGAGTTAACCCAGTTTATAATGGTATTTTTGACATAGATTATGATTATATATTTTTTCATTAAAATGAAGTTGTGTATATTTAGCAGATTGTGATTAATGATCAGGTAAACACAGAGAAGTAAAAAAAAATCTACATAAAAATAAAAAGACTGTGGAGGTATCGGATTGGATCGGTATCGGCAGATACTCAGAATTTTCAGTATCAGATTGGATCGGTTCCTCACTTGGTGAGAGTGTTTTACAGTATTTTCACTGCATCTAGAACCAGAAAAAGCATTGAAAGGCAGCACATGATTTTTTCGACGCCTACTAGTAAGCTTTTGTCATTGCCACTTATCCATTTTAAGTTCTTTTTTTGTAGTAAATTTTCCAATTTTCTGAAGTTTCTCAGGAAATCCCTAAGGATACTGACAATAGCAGACTGTTGGGATGTCCAGAGTTGGCACCTTGGAGTTTGAAGTTGGCTTTTGTTTTTCTCTGAGAATGGGATGGCGGAGGGCACTCAGGCCTTGCCAAGAGCCTGCACACAGGATGGACAGGATGGTTTCCCAGCATGGCTCTCAGCACACACCCGGACACACTTTAAGTAATCCATTTACTGGGCATGACGATATGAAATGGCCTTTGGCTTAAAGAGCTGCTTCTCTGCTCTCTTGGACTCTTGTGCCAGGAAGTTGACATCATGACTTAGGTCAGTGGTTCTCATTTCCATTCCTGGCGACAACCAACTCTGGATATTTTGCATGTCTCTCTTATTTAATGCACCTGATTGAGATAATCAGCTGGTGAGAAGAGAGCTCCATGAACGAACTGTGTTCCAAATGACAGGGTGCCTACAATGTGTTATTTGCTCCCCACTCCCTCAGCATGGGAAATCCATTGAAGTTTACTTCACGTCAGAGCACTCATTCACGGATTTGCACTGTGCCACGGCCTGCAGCATCTTCACACACTGACGAAACTTACTAGAGAAGTGTGACAATATGTACTTCTGTAAATGAACAGGGCTGGGAAGGATACTTTTAAAATGTATTTCACTACAGATTACAAAATACAAACTTTAAAAAGTAATCAATAATGTATTTATTTAGATTACTCAGGTTTAGGAACTTAATCTAAATACTTTAGAATACTTTGAAATACTTAAGCTGTGAAACACACAAAGAAACATTAACTTTATTTAACGTTTTTATGCTTTCCAACTCTAAATAAGTGACATCTATCAGTCATAAGATGTGTGTTTTCTGTGCATTTTATTTTTTACCAATTTTTAGCAACATCTAATTTTCCACACACACACACACACACACACGTGTTTGGTCATTTAAATTTTCCAATCAATATAAATTCAATTTGAAAACAATAAATGGGATTCCGTGCTGTTTCATGCTGCATTCCAAGCAAAACTAATCCTGACACACCAAACCAGGCTCGTGCTTGCCAAATGGGTGGCCTGAGCAGAATAGTATTGCTGTGGCCCCTTCTTCTTCTTCAAAAAAAAAAAAAAAGGCGCAAGCAATGTCGTTATAATTCAATATTTAACAACCGCAGTTCCCTAACGATGCTTTTGGGAAACACACCTCAGATCTATCTATGGTTCTGTAACACTGGAAGCATGACAAGGAGGATGCTTGTTGGGAATCCAAATGCAGCTTTTATTGACAAGAGTGGTCAAAATAGGCAGGGTCAGACACCAGCAAACAGGTACAATCCAGGGCAAGGCAAAGGAAATATCCAATAAACAGTCCAAGGTCTCAAACAAGAAGGCAAGGCAAGGCAAGGCAAGTCCAGGGTGAAGTGGCAAGAGTCTGGAATGGAGTGCCCTCTAATGAAGCTAGATATGTGTGTGTGTGTGTGTGTGTGTGTGTGTGTGTGTGTGTGTGTGTGTGTGTGTGTGTGTGTGTGTGTGTGTGTGTGTGTTTGTGTGTGTGTGTGTGTGTGTGTTTGTGTGGGCATGTTTTTGTGACATATCAGGACACAACTCTGTATAATGACATGGGTATGACACAGGTGTTACAAGGAGAGGGTGACTTATGAGGACATAACCCATGTCCCCATTTTTCAAAACGCTTATAAATCATACAAAATGAGTTTTTTTGAGAAAGTAAAAATGCACAAAGTTTCCTGTGAGGGTTAGGTTTAGGGGTAGGGTTAGTGAATGGCGAAAGAATATACAGTTTGTACAGTATAAAAACCATTACGCCTATGGGATGTCCCCATTTTTCACAAAAACAAACGTGTTTGTGTGTGTGTAATATAATATTATATTCAATATTTTTGAATATACAAGCAAGAAATTATGGTGGAAATGAAACTTAAAAAAAAAAAAAATCAGTTGGTGTCAGTAGTCAGCATTTAATGAGTGAGTCATTGAGTCATTCATTCAAACGATTCGTTCAAATGGCAGATTTATCAGAAGCTTATGCGTGGTCTACTGAAACTTTGACTCAACCAACTTGTTCAAAACATGGAATCAATCAGCAATGAATCCGCTGGTTGCTGTGAGACGCACTTTTCTTCCTAAAATGTAAATGTCCTAATATTATTGTATTTGCTTATTGAACTGTTTATAGAACTATTAAACAGTTGTAATGGTAAAAATGTTTAATGATGTTACCTAGCTGACTGTATTTTAGTACTTCTTAGTTATTTTTGGTTATTGATGTTTTACTCATGTTACTTCTGCCGTTACTGAAGCATTAATGTCGAGCCATGGAGTCTTTGTGCCGGAGCTCAGCCCTGGACGGCCCGGCCCAATTTAAACCCTGCTTGTATCTATATATGCTTGTGATGTGTGTATTTGTTCTTATTTTTACTGGCTGTTCTCTTTAATCACCTTTAAACTTTCTTAGCTCATCTAGCAAAATTTTCTGTGGTATCAAAGAAGTGCTTCGCTTAAGTAATAAATGGAAAGCAAGTTGAATTGAAATATTTTTCTTTTCTTCTTGATCTGAAATTTTATCCAATCTGTGGGTCAAAAACTGCAATGTGATCCGAACCGTGAGATATGCGATCTGTTGAACCACTAATTATGATTCCAAAGTGTTTCACGATTTATTTCTGGGTGGCATGATGAAGCAGTTAATTTTAAGACCTGATGACCAGAAGGTTGCTGGTTCGATTCCCACAGGAACCAAGTCCTGAGTGATCATGCCCTCAAGCAAGGCACTTAACCCTGGGACTAAATTCATGGAGCCATTCTATAATATTACGTAAAAGCCATCGGATTCAATTCCAGCAGTTGTGTTGTGCAACAGCATTGCGCTTCAAGGGATTTAAACCCATTCTGTGGTTTCCATCAAATTTCATTTGTTGAGAACCAATACTTAATATGCGGTCAATTAGATTCAAATAATGAAATCTATATGCTTAATGCAATGATCTACTGGTCATTGGAGATGCATTATATGGAGTGTTAAGAGAAGTCAAAGATTATTGTGACTTTAAGCCTGCGTAATGGTGGCTTAGCCCACTGCTCCAGTTATTGTGTAGATTCTCCATCTGGACCCTAATCCTGTAGAAATGCCATCTCTGGATGCGTTTGCATAGCCAGAGAAGGCATGCAGCAGGCCCGATCATACTTCATGTTTTGAGATCTTAGAGATACAGTAGTTCCAGTCATAATTAGCATTTGCACATTCATATTCAGTATTTTCAAACATATTTTAGTAGTGTTAAACCATAGTGTTACATTGGATATGGTACAATGGACACTCTGGAAAAACTACCTGTAAAGATAGGGCATCACCGGGGATGAAGAGATGCCGCCTGGGCATCGGACAGCAGGAGCATTGCTGTCCTGGCTGCTGCAGATAAGTGCCACTGACCTCATTAACTGCATCCCTGGCAGCACGGGAGCCGCTGAGATCAGGCTGACAGATTGCAAGCAGTATGTCCTCTCAACGTACCACGGAGCACGGCTCTTCATTCACGGCTGATTGGAAAAGGCAGCATAGAGCCAAATCTCACTCAGAGTAAAAGGAGAGAGAGAGAGAGAGAGAGAGAGAGAGAGAGAGAGAGAGAGAGAGAGAGAGAGAGGCCAACTGACATGTCGGGGAAGCTGGTTGCAAATACACTGGGATTTTGACTTTGATTTTCTGTAAGCCCACATGTCTTCTCTCAAGGACACTGACCTTTATCTTTATCGCTGCTTTGTGGGCACAATAAAACAACACCACCGGGTTCCCAAGATTAATTTTTATACCTTAGAGTAAAGACAGTAACTGTTGACCTCAATACAAAGTTGTTTCTGTGAGGCTGCAGGTGTAACTTCTGCCAAAAAGACTTAGCAAAGCATCTTATGGTTGTTCCAATTAATTTAATACATTGTTTGAGATTTTTTGACCACCTGTGTGCCCGATAATATCCAATTCTTGGAGGGCTTTTTCTTTTCTTAGTACTGCAGAGGTGTCCACCCTTACGAAAGGAAAATATATTTACCAATATATTTCTTAAAATATATTGTGATATATTGTAATATATTATTTTCCCTTTTTATTTTCTAATATTTTATATATTTGAATACATTTTATAATATATTGATGATACATATATTATATAATATATTGCAAAATATACAAATGATTGCCACTTTCAATATATTGCAATATATTGGAAAAAATAAATATATATAAGAATATATGCCTAATATATTACATGATATTTTCCAATATACTGCAATATATTTTTATTTCATAAGGGCAGTCCTGCTTCTGGAAATCCAGTATCCTGTAGAGTCTGGCTCCATCCAGCTCCAACACATTCCAATTAAATGGACGTTTTTAGTGAGTCTGAAGACCTTAATTAGTTGGTTCAGGTGTGTTTAAATTAGGGTTGGAGCTTAACTCCAACCCTAAAGGGACAGTTACCCTAAAGGGACAGTTTCCCTCCAGGAACTGGTTTGGACACCCCTATATTACTGTATGTGAAAGTAGACAAATCCTGTTCCTGGAGAGTTACCTTCGTGCTAAATTCAGTGCCAGCACTTATGAAACCACACCTGAACCAGCCAATTTAGATCTTCAGGAACACTTAATGATTACAGACAGGTGTGTTGGAGCAGGGTTGGAACTGAACTCCGCAGAAAGCTCTTCAAGAACAGGATTGGGCTCCCCTGTTGTATGCCAAATATGAAACTGTCTGTGGAGCAACAAAATAACAGTCCATTAGAAATTGAAGGAAGTGGTTTAGTTTGCCTCATGTTCTCAGTTCCTTTGTTTTGATTCTGTCTTAATAATAATAATAATAAT
This sequence comes from Carassius auratus, assembly GCF_003368295.1. NCBI lineage: Eukaryota > Metazoa > Chordata > Actinopteri > Cypriniformes > Cyprinidae > Carassius > Carassius auratus. The sequence goes on from NC_039289.1 coordinate 11,397,265, forward strand.
TCCTCAAAGCGCGTTAACATAGTCAGGGGTATCTCCTCATCCACCACCAGTGTGCAGCATCCACCTGGATGATGCGACGGCAGCCATATTGCGCCAGAACGCCCACCACACACCAGCTTACTGGTGGAGAGGAGACAGAGTGATTAAGACAGTCAGCAGATATGGGGATTGTTAGGAGGCCATGATGGTCAGAGGCCAATGGGCGAATTTAGCCAGGATGCCGAGGTCACACCTCTACTCTTTTCGAAAGACATCCTGGGATTTTTATTGACCAGAGAGAGTCAGGACCTCGGTTTAACGTCTCATCTGAAGGTCTTCCATTCCTCTGTTTATTTGTTTGATCATTCATTCATAAAAGGACATTGGGATTATCATTTAGGGTGACAAAAAAGCACAATGGTATTATATATATTTTTTTGAATACTGTATATCGATCTTATTAAGCACATTTTCCATGGAAATTCTCATTACCATAATGTGTCTACATATATATATATATATATATATATTAGTGGTGGGCCATTATCGGCGTTAACGTGCTGCGTTAACGCGAGACTCTTATCGGGCAATAAATATAATATCGCCGTTAATCTATTCTCAAAGTCGGGTTGGTATCTCGGTCTATATTAAGCAAGCTATGATGACTTTCACCTTGATATTTTATATAACCGACTGGCTGAGGCCAGCCTAAAAAGATGCTCAGGACAGTTGACGGGCCACTGCTGCGCATCCTCACGACAGCTTATCTTTTTCACATGTTTTTACGTCTTGTCTATTTAAACATTAAAGCATCCAAACACAAGACACGGAACAGCTGAGCAGCTGAACAGTGAAGCTGGTCATTCGCGCACATGCGCTCGAGAGAGAAAGAGAGCCGCGTATAACAGACAGTGACACTGAACTGAGCTCTCTTCTGCGAAGTTCTCCTCGAAGTCCCTCGCAGTTTGAACAAACAAAAAGATGTGAAAGAGCCCAATTCAGTACCGCTGCGTTCTGGTGTTCAGGACTCACGCAGATAAAGGCGTCTCCAAAACACTTTTGAACATCGAGTTTGCTTTTTTTTGATCTTGTGCCGACAAATACATACAAAATATGTCAAAATATCCACCTTGGAAATTAGTATAAATTAGTATAATAATATGTATTACTCTACATATATATATATATATATATATATATATATATATATATATATATATATGTGTATATGTATGTATCCCACACACAGACATTATAATTTATAATCTATGTATGTATGTATGTGTGTATATATAAACTAACGGGCCACTTTATTAGCTACACCTAATCAGCCAATCACATGGCAGCATTGTACAGCAATTTAACCATTCGTGGTATTTATTTATATCATGCTTGCACATTACATGATTCTAGCCCAATTATTTCTGCCATTTTGGAGTATTAAATGCCCGAAGGCAAGTGAAATCCAGCTAATACGCTGCGTATAGTTATAAAAGCTAAAATTAGAAGTAAGCATAGTTGCATGCACATGGCTGCAACATTCCGCCGGCTCTCCCATTTGGGATTGCATGCATGAACGCTCTCACATCCGAACTCACATCATTACCTCTCTGTGTTCATGTGTCTTGAGGGCTAAACCAACTGGCTTTCTGACATGTTATTCTTGTAATTATTCTGTTTTATTCAGACTGGATGAAAAGGGGAATACATTTCAACCGGGAGACTAATTAACAGTGCTTCCCAGCAGCTGAGAATGATGTGATAAAACCCGCTAATTATTTGAAGAGAACATCTTTGGCTTTAATGCCATTCGCTATCACCACCTTAACAGATTTTCCTCTTAATTCTTACGGCATATTGAGAGTTACACCACAGTCATTAGACAGTAAATGTTTTAATTGGCGTATGGTGTTGTTGTGCAAATCTGAAGTCATATAAGTCAGCCATACCAGTAAATCAGAGTGCCGATGCTTTGGATGTATTTAAAAATTACCAAAAGGACTCATTTCACCCCCTCCCCCACCCCAACCCTTTATTTCTAAAACAAGCTTTTTATACAAGCTTTTGAATGGTAGTGTGGAGTGATATAAATGACTCATACTGTGACATAAGATTGTGGTCATACCGCCCACCTGTGCTTGCTATTTCTCTTAACATTCAGAAGCGACTTAATTCACACAACACTTCACAGGGCATCATTGTTTAATGCAAATTTGAGAATTAACCAAGGAAGTTAATATGTGGGGACTGGTGATATCATGACACTGCGGGAGGAGTGAGTTCGCACTAGATACAAGCAAGAAGATATCAATGTAATCACACACTAGCTTCTTTTACTTACTGCCCCATCCTCCACACCATGCCACATGACTCTACTGTGCCTCGTGATGCTACAAGACCACACTTTGTCCTCAGCAAAGCCTCTGTTGCCTACTGCTACACCACCAGACCCAGTGACAGAGATCAAGTGATTGGGAAAGACTGTTTTTAAGTCTATTTAATGGCACTGATTTCATGTTATTACACAGCACTCTGGAATAGTCGAATCTGAATCTGTTAAATCACAGCATTCAGTAAAAAAAAATAAATAAATAAATAAAAAAATAATATATATATATATATATATATATATATATATATATATATATATATTGACTGTTAAACTATATAAATGACCATAGTCATTGTCTATTTATTTATCAATGTTTAGCAGAAGCTACATCCTGCAAAAAACAAAACAAAGAAAACATTCAAATTAATTTATTTGTTTTGTGTGGTGTCAACCTCCATACTCAAGGGGGCGATAGAGTTCCCTTCAGATGTCAGAGGGGTTCAACTAGATGTGCTACAATTTAAGTAGCTAGCATGCTCGGCAACAAATTTTTTTTTTAACTGTTGCTCTGACAGTAGTTGACATGAAAACAAAACTGACAGTACATTTTATGCTAATTATCATTTATAATGCTAGTAATGAATTGCAAACAGTACATGGAAAGAGTAGTATGTCCGAATGTATAGTATTGTTAAAACAGTAGGCTAATTGTCAATACAGTAGTGATGTATGAAGCCACTCTCAAAGGAAGCAGCTTTCTGTTGGTCGATTTCTCTCAACCAACTCAAATATAAGTGGAATCTGTTTTAGGAACTTTTTTCACTCTCACGCAAGAGTCCTGTTAAAATGAGTAGATTTCATTGACCCATGGTAAGTTTGACCATACCTTTAGTCGTGTGACTGTGAGAACACATTCATACTATATCAGTCGCACCACAAGGATACGTTTTCTATGTGAACTTACACTTTTGATTTGAAAGAAAACAGCGCATCCTTGTGTCAGGATTGACACAGAATAGCGTACGCAGTTTGCGTTCAGCAGGTATTTTCCAAAATGGGGCTACACTAATGTGGGGAGAAACAGAGGAGACGACTTGTTGAATAAATACTTCTTGAATTTTAGTTTTCTTCTCATACAAAAAGTATTCTTGTCACTTCATAACGTTACACTTGATCTATCTCCACTATTCTGATGATGCTTTTCATACATTTCTAGACCTTGACAGTGTAATTTACTTGGCAGTCTATGGGATAGTCACAAGCCCCCCGGTTTTCATCCAAAATATCTTAAATTGTGTTCTAAAACAAACTAAGCTTTTATGGGTTTGGAACAGTGGGAGTTATTGATTAATGACAACATTTTTATTTTGGGGTGGAGTATCCCTTAAACTCTTTAGTTTAATATGTGGTATGTAATTAGAATTTGTATTCATTCGTTTTCTTTTATAGTCATGGCCTAGCACATTCTTCAACACATTAAAGCCCTACAGTTTTCACACATATATGAGGGTCCATATACACTGCACAATGCACACGTTTCATCTCCAGAATACGTGTACTGTCTGCGCATCGAATTTGTTTTGCATTAACCAGTTGTTCCACAAGGTGGTAGCACTGGCCCAGTCCATTGTTTCAAAGTGGAAAATAAAATGAAAGAGATGGAACAACAACAATAGCAACATCAAACAATGCATTGACAAGTGCTTGTGTGAGAGGGTTATGAGATAACAGCAACTTTAGATTAAAATTTCTGTATAGTAGAGCCCTGCACGGGCCTCAAATCTAGGCCCGAGCCCGGCCCTGGCCCGAGACGCTCAGGCCCTAGCCTTACCCGTGTCCGACTGCTCATCAGCCGAGCCGACAGCAAGTAGCCTAAAACATATTTTATCAATTAAGCCTCTCAAATTAACGCTAATACTTTACTTGGCTACAATAAAATCCATATATAAAACACTTCAAGCATACCACACATACAGTTAGTTTAATAAATGTTTATTCATTAAACCAGAGTGAGTAAAATAAAATAAAAAAAAATTTAAATACTGAGGCAGGCTCGCAACAGCGCTCGCAAACGAAATGAGAAATAGCCTACAATCTAAACAAATTAAATTTATTAAAAACAAACTTGCAGGTTATCTTACCTCAAAAATGCACCACAGAACTTGTCCATTCTTTTTTCCATTTTTCAACAGTTAAAGGAAAATAAAGTCCAGTCAAACGAAAAGTTAGAACAGTCTCTTACAGAGCATTGTGGAGAAAAAGAATAGCCTCCAGAGTGGAAGGTTTTGGCCCAGTCCTCGTCTCTTCTATCACTCTTCCCGCTGTGCTGCTGTGGCTTGCGGGACACTAAACACAGAGTGAGCCAGTCTTGACAGTCGCGGTAGCAGGGTCTCGTGCTGTTTCCACCATAGCAGCACATCTCGTCCATCACCTTCCATGTTGTTATTGAGGGGCATATATTGCTATACTTCATCGTCATCCTGCTCCACAATGTTTTCAAACTCGGCCAGCGCTCTCTTCTTTGCTGCGTGGCCCGCAGCAATAGGTGCAGACATAGAAATGCACGCCGCTACATGAATCATCATTTTATAATTATTAGTTGGCCAACTAGGCTATGATCAATACATTAATTTAGAGGCATGTAATAGCTTCTACTACAATAAGTGGATATAAGTGAAGTTGGTCGCGCTGACGGAAAAGAGTGTGTGTGCGTGAGACTGTCATGTCAGTGTAATTATAACGGGTTGAATTATCAGATTATGAAAGTTATGAGGCTATGAAATGTCTTTCTATATTTGTTTTTCTATCATCGACGTCAACTTCTATTTTTTTATTTTTATTAATGTCTAAAAATATAAATAGAAGGATAACCCAAAAAGGCCCGAGGCCTGGCCCGCATGTGAGCTATAACGTGAAAATTGGCCCGAAGCCCGGCCCGAGGGGCATAAATAAGTTGGGGCCCGTCTGGCTCGGGCTGAAATGCAGGGCTTTACTGTATAGCACCGATGCTGGACAAAGATGAAGCTTTCTATAACGTATGTGTCGACCGGCTGCATTTGCACACGCTATCAAGTGGAATATACTTTGAAATGTGTTTGATTGTAAATGAAGTATATGTTGGGCTTAAACTGTTTTGTTACTGGAATAATGCAGGGATGATAGGTTTGTAGCCAAAATTAGCATTTTAGCCCTTCCAGTTTCATTGTCCTGAAGTTAGTGGGTTTTTAGTGTGTTTTTGGTTAAATGCCTGAAATAAGGTCTGTGGTGAAGGTCTATATGTATGTATGTATATATATATATATATATATATATATATATATATATATATATATATATATATATATATATATATATATATATATATATATAATGTATGTATATGTTTCTTTTATGGTTTATTATTTTTGATATAAAATACATCAGAAGTACCACCTTGTGACTGTTTTATAGCTTTTACTTGTCTTGGGAAAAAATAAAAAAGTCGCTAAATAAGAAGAAATTAAACGTCATCAAACTGAATCCAGCCTAGTTGTGTTCTAACTCAAACTTTCAGGCAATATGTTTTTAAATAAATATAAACATAGTTGTGAGAATCTTAATTGTGGTGACATTTAGGTTTCAAAATTGATTCAAAATTGTTCATCTGTGAAGATTATCGTGACAAGCAAGATTTATAAGTATCAAAAACTTATACTGGTCACAAAATGTATTTTCTGAGATAATCCATAATTCAATTGGGATATTTTCAAAGGAACTAAAGTGATGCAAACTTCTGGTTTGGCTTACAAAAATATGTCATCACTGCATCGCTTTATAAATCCAGCTCAGTACATTTCCTCTGCTCACTGTTCATTCCCAGTCTCTTAAATAACCAGAGGAAATGTAGTCTCTTATTTTAATACCAAATCACTGACACAAATGGCGAACATCTGATAGGGCCACATCCGAAATACAAACCTGCTCGTGCAGGTCGAGTCCTCAAGAGATGCAGCTCATGGAGGATCAATAGCTCTGAGGACGGCAGTGTGGGCTCAGTTTGTGTCCCTTCCCCCTCAACCCAACAACAAAAGCGATAATCAACAGCAGTCAGTCCAGAAAGCTTGCATGGCACATTCCAGCTCACGGCTGACTCTGATTCCTGTAATGTCACCGGGTCAGGTGGGGTGTATCGCCTTCTTTCACCACAAAATTTAGCCATGAGTGTTCATGCCGTGTTCTCCTGCAACTCCTACTTTCCTTTTTATTATGGATGCTTTTTTTTTATTTCCATACAGAGAAATGAAACGCAAAATCCTTCCGCCTAAGGTCCTCTCAGATCTTTGAGTTGCATAATGCATGCTGGGAGTAAATTACAGCACATATTCATCAGCGCGTCACGTGCACGAGCATTTGCTCAGCCTCTTGCAGCCACTGCTGTGTGTCCGCGAGCGGATGCGTGTATTCTCTCGCTCAGGCGAAGCATATCCAGGTCAGCAAGTTGATCAGATTAACTGATTCTAACAAGACCCTGAGGGAAGGTGCTTCCTCCTGTTAAACTGTGCTTATTTTCAGTGTTTTTTCGACCTCACTCGTAGGATACACAGTTGTATAGTAGAGCAGCTTTAGGCCTGTCTGTCAAGCAAATCACATTTTATTCTACATATGACTTTTGTCAGTAATTAAAACGACATCCTTCCTTATGGGGCGAATGCATGGTAAAGCATATTATATGATGGAGGCTGTTTTATTCAGATTAAACAAATAAAAGCGGCTGTTTAAAGTGGTCATACTGTATGCCGTTGCTTAAAATAACATTTGTGTATTTGGTGTAATGAAATGTGTCTATTCAGCTTAACGTTCAAAAAATGCATTATTTTCCACATATTGTACATTATTGTTTCTCCTCTATGCCCCGTCAGTTAAATGTCAGTAAAATGTGAGCCAATTCCAGATCTGTTCTATCACAGTGTAAACAGGAAAAAATACGCATGCATCCAAGCAGTAATTATCTTTATTTGTGCATTTTCTGAGAGGATTACCTTTTGTCCGCTCGCTTTTGTCGCTCGTGCTGGCTGTCATCCGAAGTGCGTGCATATAACTGCGCTTCTTACGGTACACCATCCCAATATATACACACATATACAGAATGACAGTATTTCAGTATTCACGCAAATATAATCTGTTCTGTCTTAAGTGAACGCTTGGGAAACTGTTGGGGGAAAACATCTGATGTGTAACATTATATAAGATCCGTGCATTAGGACACTTGTATCATTAATGTTAACCTAGCAATAAAAGAAAAGAAGGAATCACCCACTGCACTTCATTGAACTGCTTTTGTAATAATCAATTTATTTGTAATGAACACACTTAAGTTATTTTTACGTTTGATTACTTGTTTTTCATACATGAATGCTTCAGTTTAGATATAAATGATAAAGGTAATGCATTATTTGTTTCTTTCTAGGCTATCTGTTCAACAGTTGTTGTTTTATTTTTTTGCATCACCCTCAAAATAAATGTAAACAACATATATTTCAAACATTGTATAGTTTAATTTGAAGAATATATATATATATATATATATATATATATATATATATATATATATATATATATATATATACACACAAAAATACAAAACAGCAGAAAATACTAAATCTACAGATAAAAGCATTGTCTGTTATCAATAAATAAAAAAAGTTATCTTGGAATGTTGTATGTTGAGTTATCTGACTGTGGTACTTTAGTACTGTAGAAAGTGCCTTTCGCATGCAGTCACGACTGGACATTCAAATGTGCTCTGTTTATATAACACACATGCTCTATATATGTCTCTCCTGCACTTTAACTCTAAATGCACTCTACTGTTTACCTGTGAAGCCAACAGGCTTCAATTTTTGTGCTGTTTTTTAAGGTCTGTCCATCAGAATTTCCATTCGCTAATCCAACATAATCCTTTACAATGCAGCTTTTATTCTGATCCGTACTGCCATAATTCATTAAATTAAGTGGTAAGGAAAATCAGTTAAACCAATCAGTTTCACCAAAGCAGTGACTTCCATTGGTTAACTTATTGGCCTCTTTATCTGTTTTGAGATTTTGACATTTTTAGATGTTAAAAGGACCAAAACTCAATAGTCAACTGGCGCCCGAAATGAGCACCTGTTCTTGTACTTGTACTCATACTCGTTAAAATGCCCCGATACCAAATGCTGATACCACACAGCATGTGAAAAGTGCCATATTCAGACAAAGAAACACGTACAACAGAACAACAGACAGCAAAATGGAGTTATTAAAAAGTTGTGTAAGTACTGTCACACTAACAGCTGTCTGAATAATTTTTGGTTGATTGTAATCCATTACATACCTTTCTTTCAAAGTTATCTAACATTATCAAGATGTATTTGTTCTGACACAGTTTAACTGTGAGTTCTTGTCATTTTATTACCATCTTCTAAACTATGGAGAATAAACTGTGATAATGTGAAATGTTGAAGGTGTCTGAATACATTTTGGTTTGGCTGTATCTATTTAATAAATTAAGTCAACCAGCTAACATTATACATACTCTTTTGGTTTCTGTATACAATATTATTTTTTTTTACAAAAGGCAATAGAATATCGGTATCGGTACTCGGTATCAGCAAGTACCAAAAATAAAAGTATCGGTATACTATACGGTATATACACACACACATTGGGTTTTAATCTTTTCAGACAATGTTTTTTTTTTTTTCTGTAGATTTTGTATTATATATTTAATTATACTTTTTTTATTGTTTAAATAAAATTACAAAATGTTTGAAATATACATTGTTTAAATTTAATTTTATAAATATCACATTTTTTGTGTTAAAAAAATAAATAAATATTATGTAATAATAAATTTAAATGATTTGGGGATGTTTTTAATTTCCATATTAAGAAGAGCATTTGCCATTTATTTTATGCAAAGAACATCGAGTGGGTTGACGCAACTGTTTTTCGAGCACAGCCCATATGTGCTGTAGAAAAAAAGCATTTAATTTGTGTAATCATGCATAATTTCAAATACTCAATTAGCAAAGCTTTTGATCCCTTGAAGGAAAATTTGAATAGACAGAAGAAAATAAGAAGTGAAAAAACGAAAGGTCTTCCTGCCATCAACGGCTTCAACATCTGCTTTACAGCATCATTGCGGTCTATCTAGCAATAATATTTGAGGTAGTTAAAAAGTGATTTTTTTTTATTAATGTACTGTGCCATTTTGAATTCCTCTTTAGCATTCTTATGTTGGGCATCTTCAATTTGAAATCTCATTTAATTAGTGGCACAGTTGAACTGAACTGTGTGACGACTAGAATTATCACAGTTTGATTCAACCGGTTTGACGGTCACATGGTCTGACCATATGGAGATCTGATCCCTTTCACCACACAGCCAATGATTCAGAGTTGGCACAGGACGAGCCCCTAAAACCTCCTCGAATGCTAAGAGTTGTTTTGTTAATGCTTCAGTACATTTGGTTTTGTATCTAAAGGCTGTTGGTACAAGTGAATCCCTTGCAGAGTTGAATTGATACGGTTTTATGAAGTATGAAGAACATTTAACATCTTTGGAAACTTTTCATTCCAAAAAAGGGTTTTTACAGTGGAAAATGGTTATTTACAATATTAAAATGTTCTTCATACTAAGAGAAAGAATGGTTCTTTGGTGAACCACATGCCATTTAACAACATGAATTAACTTGCCATTCAGCCATGAGGGTCTCCAGTGGTCCTCTCTATGATATAATTTCCTGTTTTAATGCTATTTTATATGTATTTATATTGTTTTTGAGTGGTTTTGAATCTTAGATACACCACATGACCTTTGTTGGTTGAACCGCATGACTTAGATTTGGCAGACAGAGGTTTGCAAAGGTTAATAAGCTATGAAGCAGTTTAATAAAAAAATAAATAAAATAATAAATAATATATATATATATATATATTAGTGCTGTCAAAATTAGCGCGTTAACGCATTCGATTAATTTGAAATATTTAACGCGTTAAAAAAAAATAACGCAATTAACGCGGTTGCAGTTTTTTTTATTTCCAGTTGTGGCCTATGTGTGTTCAACGTGCAAAGAAATATGGATAAGACCAAGGAAGGACTTTTAGACGGAAAATTTCAGTATAAAACTCTGCCGGGTTACTCTTCAGTCTGCCACAAGAAACATTACTCTTCATTTAGTCTGCCACAAGAAAAAGCAACATTAAAATCATGAACTCAAATGTCATTGTTTAAAAAAAAACAAAAAAAACAATGACTGTAAAGGCGGTCGCACACCGGACGAGACGCGCCGCGTCGCGTCGCGCCACATGTAGGACAACTCGAGGTATCGCACACTGGACGCGCACATTCTATATGCGTGAGCTCAATTTCGCAGCAAGATGGGAGAGTTTTAACTTCATCTATTATTTTAATTTTAAATATATGATTTTAATTGATAAAAGCTGAGTTTTTAACGTTAATTAATGAAAAGAATCTGTGTTATTATAATAAGTCTGTTATTGTTTTGTTGTATCTGTTGTCTAGGCAACTGTGCTGCTGAAAACGTAACCAAACACTTTGTAATGTTTTATTTGAATGAAACAAGTGTGCTGTACTTTAATTTCAGTTTCAGTTTATTACATCTGGTATTTTTAATATAAAACTATGCGGATGGCGCTCTGTGGCGCGGCAGAAATTTGAACAGCGTTCTGAGTCGTAGCTGGGCGCCGCGGACAGACGCCGAATGGCGCCGCCGGTGTGTGTACTCACATAGAGAATAATGTGTTCGAATTTTAAAGACGTGGCGCGACGCGGCGCTGCGCTTCTCGTCCGGTGTGCGACCCCCTTAACAGTGCGTAAATCAGACCTTTCTGTAACGCTAACGTTAATAAGCTTAAACGAAAATAACGAAATAATTGTGTAGCGGAGTATTTTTTGTACACAGTGCCGCGAACTGTCAATCACTCCTGTACGCGTGCATCACTGTCCTCCTCGCAGCTGCAGCAACTTGCGCTCTCTCTCTTCATCAAGCTTTAAAACAAAAAGGGGACAAAAAGATCATATTGTCTTTGTGCATAGGCTATAGATTAATTAGATAAATGAATATCTAAATTTGTGCCTTGCCGTCTACAGTATTTTTTTTAGAACTTAGAAAAAAGATGCTGCAGCCAATGAGCAGCCAGCGGGGGCTGCAGGACGACTCAACCTCCGCAGACAGTTTTTAATGTTTATCAGACAATAAATACTCAAGATTTTGCTTTAGTATAACTCACAACGAGTTTCACACACCTTCTCCGGCCACGTTGAGTTGTTGACACTTAACAGTGGGAAAAGCGACACATGCGCTATTCACTTGTATAACTTAAGGGTGAATGGGTAATGTAGTTTCTGCTCTGGGTGGGATGAATTAGGAAGCTTGCATTGTGAAGGGCGCTCTGAAAATCGGCAGTGCAGGTAAAAGATTAAAACCTCTATTAAAACAGATGTCCAAATGAGCGTACCGGTACGCTAAAAGCACGTTCTGGGCGCATGGAGAGGTGGCGGTATGCTCAAGAGCTATATTTGGAGTACCGGTGCATACCGGCCCACTTAAAGCACTGGCAATGACTATACTTTGGAATTTTTTTTCAGTCCACTTAGAATTCAACATGGAAATCATTTTTGTTTTTTATTGGCATTGATTGTTTTGAAATTCAAATGGTACTTACATGCCTGTGTTTTTATTTCTGTAATAAATATGGCTTTCAAGCCAACAGTTAATTTGGAGGATATTGATGGTTTATTGCAGGTATGTTGTTTACATGAGAAAATATGTTACAAGTTAAACAAAAATTCCAATAAACAATCATATTTTGAATTTAAATAGTTTCTTTGTCTTGAGTTTACATTAATTATTTACATTTTACATTTACATTTCCAAAAAGTTTCAGTCTTTTAATTGCGATTAATCGCGATTAATTTAAAAACAATTTTTTTAATCGATTGACAGCACTAATATATATATATATATATATATATATATATATATATATATATATATATAAGTTTGTTCAACAGCAGATCTTCTGTTTAAATTTCAGTTGTTAAATTTTTTTGTCATCATGATCAGTTTGTGAGGTTATGCCAAACCAAATATTTTATTATTTAAAATAACTTTAATATAGAAATTGAAAGTATGTGTATTCAAGTCATTTTATGCATGATTTGCATGTATTTTGAATAAATTAATAGATAAAAAGAAATAATAATAATGAGCATCATGTTATCATGCAGATAAAAATTTATAGGGTCACAGTTAACTGATGTTCTGCACATTTTCAATGGCAGAAACAGGTAGTTTCGGAAGTAATCCACATGGTTGGGAATTTGGAGGATAAAAGATTTTCCCATGCAGAATTTTCAACCGGTTCGATAGGTGCAGAAGTTGCACGAATTTGCTACGTTGAGCAAAAAAAGCTGCTCGGTTTAAAAAGTGAGTTTTGTGTGAACTGTGCTTCATATATTTTACTATTGATAATAACAATTAACCTTTCTATCTGTGAAATTTTTGCAAATTTAGCCATATTTAGCTTTACAAAATTACGTGCAATGGCATTCACATTTAATATGAAAGTCCAAACTTTTGTAACTGACCATCTTGGAGGATCTTCTTTGGTGGTTTTTTATGTTGTTAGCTAGTTGCTTGGAATTCCAAACGTTGGGCCTTTGCATGATAAAATGCTTAAATTACAGATACAGTGATTTCTCAACATTAAGAATGACAAGAGTTATTCTTAAACCCCAACCGAACAATAGGCATAGCTGAATAATAGTATCCATTTTTTTTATCTCTGACCCACTAAATCCCTTTCTCTCTCTTGCCGACCTCCACCTTCCCTCCCTCCAAACGTAATTGAAATAATGTCTTGATTAAATCTGGGACGGCCTGCGCACAGAAATCAAATTGAATAAAGTGCAACTGCACCAGAGCTGTTTATGAAAACAATACAAAAATTGAGTTGGAGGATGTTTCTCCAAGCAAAAAATAAATAAAGTTGGTATTAAATTTTAGTTTAGTCAACAGGATCCCTGGTACCTGCATCCAATGCTACAACAAAACAGACAATACAGCGTGAATGAAGTCAAGTCGTCCAGACTAATGCAGATTGCAGACACAGTGATTAACGCCTTCACGGATTTCGGTTTCTTCAGAAATCCCTTGCTCTCAGGCTAAATGACAAAACCGCTCTCCGCCCTAATCCTACTGTCTCCTCTTCACAGCAGCTCTAAAACGGAAAAGCATGATGCATTTTTTACTATTCGGCCCACCTCTAAGGTTGAGAGAGCCAGACTGACTGGTGCGCTGCTGAAAGTACATTAGCGTTTGATGGAGGGGAGGTTTGAGAGCCCGCACCTCTTCTGGTGAGGGATGGATTCGAAAGCAGCTCTAAATGAGGAACGCTGGCTTTTGTTTGCAGCAGAATGGATTGAGGCTTCGTTCATCTGGCATTGTATGTTATTCTGCCTGTAGTTACCCACCAGAGCTACTCTGTTTGTGTGAACTTCATGAACTCCATTAGCTGCTGTGAAAAAATAATAGTAATAATTGGATAAATGCATAACTATAGTTTAAAAAGTCTCTTATGCTCACCATGGCTGCATTAATTTGTAACAAAAAAATAGCAATATTGTAAAATGTATTAAAATTTGATGCAAAGCTGAATTTTTTCATCATTACAGTCTTCAGTGAGACATGATCCTTCAGAAATCATTCTAATATGTTGGTTTGTAGCAGATGGTATTGTATCAGACGTCTCTTCGTTTCCAGAGCGAGATTAGTACATTTTCTGACACTCTGCGTGACACTTGCCATATAAACTGGGACACCAGGAAAAACTGTACACAGAAGTGTGTCTGGAAGTGCAAGGATTTGTGGGATCCATCTGTTTGTGTTCATCACTCAATATGTTTGACTGTGTCGTGGGAGGCCCAAGTGTCCTTCACACACTTCAGAAACACTCTTCTGAAGCTGATCCTTTTACCCGGCTTTCATGAAAACAAAATGTGTTTGTCATGTATTGTTTATCCACTTAATATGAAGTCTGGTATGCGACTGTACGTTGACAGTTAGTATTTTGAGTGACTTTTGAGACTGGGACACTATATATGTTTATTAGATTTTAAGAATCTATGTACTGTATTTTCCGGACTATAAGTCACACTTTTTTTCATAGCTTGGCTGGTCCTGCGACTTATAGTCAGGTGCGACTTAATTATCAAAATTAATTTGACATGAACCAAGAGAAATGAACCAAGAGAAAACATTACCATCTCCAGCCGCCAGAGGGCGCACTATGCTGCTCAGTGCTCCTGTAGTCTACACTGAAGACATAGAGCGCCCTCTCGTGGCTGTAGACGGTAATGTTTTCTCTTAGTTCTTGGTTCTAAATAAATGCAACTTATAGTCCAGTGCGACTTATATATGTTTTTTTATTCGTCATGACGTATTTTTGGACTGATGCGACTTATACTTAGGTGCGACTTATAGTCCGAAAAATATGGTAAATAATTGACTGTCCACAATGTGTATCGCAACTTCTCAATTCTGGTTTGTGTGTCCATGGCGCACACTCGTTTTTATTCAGTATGTGCATTGGTTTCTATGGCATTGATGTTGTATTGGTATGTCTATGCTAAAAAAACGTTACAACGTGACGACATGTTGACGTCCCATTGGATTATAATAAGGGATTCAATATTGCGTCTTATGAGGCAGCGGCAGAAATGTAGGAAGCTGCATAATGTACGCGACTTTATTCTATGCTTCTGTCTTCGCCGTTCTCAGAACTCAAAGATGTGGGTAGACTAGCAGTGTATTGTCATTTTGCGCTTGACTCGCTATTCAAAACAACGCAACTGTTTCCGCAAGGACGTTCTGCATGTTTTCGGCCAACAACATCTGACGTGTTTGTGTGTTTACGTGCCATGAGAATGTGAAAAGGTCAGCCTGAAATGCATTTCCAGAAATTTTATTTGAATTTGCAAAATTCAGATTTCATGTAGTTCGTTGCCATTCAGACTATCTAATTATGATCGTATTTCAATTGGATCTGCACAAAAATTGGATATGGGCTGACAGTCTGAACAAGGCATAAGTCTCCATGATATTGTTGTCCTTAGATATGAATTGAGTTCTTCATTCAGAGTAATTCTGGCCATTTGTTTGTGAAAACCTAAGACTGATCGCTGACAAATATGTAATCCATGCACCTAACTCGTTGCACATTACAGGATGAGTTAGTCGTCGAAGTTTGATACTTTGGTTAGGGGTTTGTTGTTGGCAACTTGGCAACCACCACTCTGACTGCGTTTTGTATTGGCAGTATTTTAGTACCAGATGGTAGCATTTATTACAAATATTTCTGAATCAAAAGCTGTTAAATGGTAACTTAGACACATAATGCAATCCCATTTGGCACGCGTGCCTGCCCACTGATGTCAGACCAGCCCAGTCACATCCTCAGCTGTCACACATACAACACCTGAACTGGTCACTGAACAGCATATGAAATCAAAGGCTAATTTGCATACATCCTCCACACCTCAGAAGCCGTGATGGATGCAGGTAAATGGCCCATTTAGTTCATTTAGCGTGGCTGCAGGCAGTGTGCCCAGACTGAGAAGGAGAGTCCAGAGTGTTTAGGTAGAATGCACTTCAAATGAGGGCACAGCTAACACAACACACAACTGCTTTCTGTCTTATCAATTCTTTTTATCGTTGCCTTGAGGCTATCATAAGAACATCTTGCCAAAGTTTGCATCAGACTCTGAAAGTACAGGATTTCTCTCAGGGGAATCCAATGCATGATGCTGAGCTTTAATGCTTTGAACGAGGAAAGCTTTTGGGGGTTTTTAGAATGTCATGAGGGTGAGTAAATAGTGGTGAAACTATCCTTTTAATGTGCTATTCCTTTAAAGGAATCATTCTTACAATGATTCTCTTCAAAAATCACCCACCCTCTTCTTTGTTAAAGGGGCAGTTCACCCAAAAGTGACAATCCCATCATCGTTTACTCATCCAGTTAATTTCCTTTTTCCAATTTTTTTTTACAAAATAAAAGAATATGTTTTGAAGAATGTTGGAATGCATAGTAAATACTATATACTGCATATGTTTTGAACAATGGCATGCTACTACATTGTTTTGTGCTTTTCACATTTAGACAAATATATAGAGAAAATTAGCATGCTATGAACATTTGACATAATATATACTCTAGGAATAGTTAAACTACTGAGGCAGTATGTTATTCTGAGTCTCTGTGAGGTTTGGTGGGAGAGATGTTCTCTATTAAGCACGCTGCCATCTAGTGTTTTGATAGATTAAGTGCAGTTTTAATGATGGACAGCAAAATGTTTCTGTAAATCAAATATAGAGGACGTATGTTGTTTCACTGCATTTCCATTTGGAATATCCTTCAGTAAAAAACTGCTCCCCTTCCATAAATCCAGATTTAAAAGCATTTTCTGCTTGTTTGTTTAGCAAATTATTGAGACACGAATATAAAACCTGCTGGCGTGGAGCCATTTGGCTTGCAGTTTGTTTATTTGGCATGACAAGACAAAATTCAGAATGGCAGGAAGAGGTACGGCCCTACGGACTCCAGCAGCCGCCATCCCTTTAACAGGAATGTTTCTATATAGATGCAACATGCAAATGTCTTAATTTAGCCTATAGCGTTAGCATACTAAATATGCAGATTGAAAGTTGATTTGATACTAGGCAAATACCAAGTGTATAATGACTGTCTTCTGTTATGTTTGCAGACATAAAGTCAGTGGATCCTCTTGGGTTGGTTTACTGACCTGCTTTCTCTGCTAAGGGTTAACTTGCCCTCAGCTAGCATGTCAGCTAGCATTAATTGCGCTTATCACACACACACGCACACCCACCTCACACACACACATGCATCTCAAAGGGTACAACTATTTGCTTCATAGCCGTGCAACTCATTTTGCTAGTGGGCATCACAAAAAAAAAAAAAAAAAATGCTAATTAGACAAGCTATTTGCCTTAATTAAAATGTAATTTCCTCTCAGGATGTGCCATATTTGTCTCTCTTCTCTTATGTTAATAAAATATTTCTGTTTATTAATATTTCTGCTAAAGATTTGTTATAAAACTGTTGACACCAAACTGTTAAAAGTAGTTGTCGTGTTGCAAGTTAGCCTGAGCTAGCCTACCCAGTTAGCACATGTACATCTGCATCTGCTGTGTACAAACATCTGATAGACATCTCTGAGATGTCACTTATACATTCATTCTAAATCATAAACATCTTAAAGACCTTTTCTATATGTCTTTTTTTTTTTTTTTATTGGAAATGTCCTATAGACGTACTGCAGATGAACAAACACTCTAAAAAATACGTCTAGCAGATGTAATGCAGAAGTCAAATGTGCTGTCAGGGTAGCAGATGTGAACATCACATCCTAAAATAGGCATTACAAAATGGTAATTTCTGTTGTGTTGCAAGTTAGCATTTTTTAGCCTAGCACCTGTACACATATGGATTGTTTACATCTTAAATGACCATGTTGTAATTTTTATTTTTGGATATTTAGAATCCATTTCTATTGTGTACCAAGTCTGCATTGGTTAGCCTAGTTGTTAAATATGTCACCAAAGAATATGTTTTTGGGTGTTAAGTGTTTATTTTTGTTGCGTAACAAGTTAGCATTGGTTAGGCTAGTAGCTAATATGTTAAATAAGGATGTAACAACATACATAATGTTACGTTTAAAATACGAAATATGAGTAACTGCATTTCTTTTTTTCTTTTTTTACATTTTAAATGGGTGGTAATCAAATTATAGTTAAATGTATTTAAGGTCACCAAAGTGATTACTTTGAATGCCATTTATTTAATTCAGATATATATATATATATATAAACCAGTGAGGCAACTGGTGATTCTGATACCTTTTGTGATACTGATGCTGATACTTTATGCAGTTCAGAAACAATAACTTATTAAGTGACTTACATTAAAGAACAGTATTGTCTGATATGCTCTATATATCAAACAAATATAGTTCCATTTGCTTTAAATGCATTAATGTCACCCATTATTATTTAGAGGTTAACATGTTGATAACAAGTTAATATGCCCTATGATTATGTTACTAAACTTCAGAAATCTAACGAAATATGTTAGAAAATACTTTTTAGAGCGTGCATTTTGTGATCTGTAGTGAAATGCATTTTAAAAAGAACCTTCCCAACCCTGTTTATATAGTAAATTTTTATGTTTAAGGCTTATTTTTGGATACTATTCCGTACTTTACCAATGAAAGAGAGTTTGATTTTTTTTTCATTCAGCATAAAACAGTAAAACAGTCCTGTTTGTGTTTTGGGGGATTTAGTTTCTGTGTTATAGATGTTTCAACTTTTTAAGGTATTATCAGTTGTTTGTAGACAAATAAGATGTGTTCTGCATGATTTGCTCTATTACAGACATCCTGGCGACCTAAATATAACCTGACCAGTATTTTTACTTTGTTTTACAGCATTAGGGCCATCACAGTGCCATTTTTGATGCCATTAGTAGTCTTCCGTATTCAAGACACATATTGTTTATGTCATTCAGTCTTTTAGTGGGATTAACTCATGAAAAGCTCTTTTAATAGCTATTGAATTATTCACTAAATGCAGACCTCTGGCGGCACTCGCATGTTTTCTTGGAAACTGCCGAAGGAGCCTCCTAACAAGCATTAAATATTAAACCGTGATCTTTGAAAATAAATAACAAACGGTACAGTGTCATCAGAAATGGGCGAATTAAGTGTCTAATTGTTAATACTGATATTTTGGTGTCTTGAGAACAATGCCATTGAGATACTGTAATCCACTGTTGCTTTCAGATGCTGATTTGCTTCAAATCGACAAGTGTTTACTCAGATCGGGTATAACATTTTTTTAGTTTGCACAGAAAAGCAATTGTAGCTACTGCTGTATGAATACATAATGAATACAGAACCTCCTTTCTGATTTAGAACCATTCAGCATCTGTGAAACACTAATTCAGCTCCTCAGGCAAAGTAGTCTGAGTAAGCAAAATGGTATACAAATAAATGTATGCAACATGCAATATCATATTTGTCATCTAAATCATCGTCTGTTCCAATTGAGTGGTTTCCTGGAGCAGGGACGAAGCAGGTTCCATGGTAACACCGCGAACAGTTTGTTTCTTGACGAGATGTTGGAAAGAGCAGACATGGATATCAGTTTGGCCCCGTCAGATGTATGTGTACAGCAGCGAAACAAGCCAGACAGGATCATGTCGCACAGATACAGATGGATTCAGAGAAATTACTCAGCTTTGTTCTGGGGATTTCATCTGGTCTGCCTGTCTGATCATTATAATCTCATCCTTATATAATGAAATGGCCAACGAATGGTTTATTTTCCAGTTTGGGGGACACTGACTGAATTAAGAGCATTTACATGTGGACTAAGGAGTTATTTTTCGAATGTGCTTTGTTTAAAAATATCTCTATTTTACACATATACACGTTTATGCTCAGTCTTTGGCTCTTAATGTTCATATGAATAGCCATTTGCAAGTTTACCTCTTTAATGTGATGTATTCCTTGATTGAAATGGGATAATCAATGAGAAATGCTGAACAAGAATTCATTTTATCCATCTGGAATGGATTGGATTGGTAAAACTGGGGATATGGAGCCAGAGCTTGAACATCAATGCAATTTGTTGTATTTTCATAATGGATTATAGTTACTTTTTACTTTACTTTTTTATTTGCTTACTTCCTTCCACATAAATAGTGCACACAGTGAGACCAGGAATGTATTTTAAGAAAGTCATGTTGGCTTTTTCCCATGTGATGCCCATGTCGCAATGGTTACGGAGAAATATCCGCTCTTGGAAAGCTGGAATCAGCAAAGCTTTTTTCATCAGCGTGGATTCGATAATTCCCTGGGATGCTCTGTCCAGGTTACCATGGCAATTCAGAATATATCTGCTTTTAAAGCCTCACATGTCCGTTTCTGCTATTCTGGAATGCATTCATTGAAAATAAATCCTATTATTTCCACTGCGCTGCTCTACCCATCTGCACTGTGGAGGCACCATGGTGCCATATACGTACTGTGATGCTGAATCAGTGTTACAAATAACATAGATAATTATACATTTAAGTGAAAATTGTATTTGTAAAATTGTTTGTATTTTGTTTATTAAAACCCTATTTGGAGGAAAATATACTCACCAAGGAAGAAAACGATGTGCCCTGCCCCCCAAAAAAGCAGTCATACCCATTTTGTTCTACTGAACCCAGCGGCAAAAGCATGGACTACAGATGACCTGAATATGATAGCAGCTTTGTCTTTATCTTTGGCTAATCTCTGAACAACAGCAAAATGTCCAGCTTTTATGTACAGCTTCGAGTGAATTGATAACTGAGCCGTTCCTCTTATTTCATCAGATTAAAAACAAATGTATGGAGAATACAAAGAGTTCCCTCCTGACGAAAGCCAACAATTATTCACCCCTATTCTATTGAATTTACAGATTTAATCTGTTTTAATTGTGATGTTCCCTTGCGATAATATATTTTGTAACTGTACTTTTTGCTTTTGTATATTTTGTTAATATGTTATGGAAGCCCGTTTCCACCACAGAATATAAAATTGTAAAAAAGGTAATTGCGACTTTTTTTCTCGCAATTCTGAATCTTTTTCACAGAGTAATGAGAGATATAAACTTGCGATTGTGAGTTATAAAGTCTGAATTGCATGATTTAAACAAAATATTATCACAAAATTCTGTCTCTGTGGCACAATAAACCCATTCAGTGTTGGCAGATTGACAATTTCCAAGTATCGTACCTGAAGTTCAAAATTATCGTATTTGGAAGAAAATTATCGTACATGAGTCAAAAGAGTTATTTATCTATTCTAAACCAACAACATTTTGACACGACCTGCAAATTACCACAATAGATAACAAGGCGTATTGTTGGACGGAAGCAGTGAGACAAAATCCTATTATTTTCAGTGACTGTTTGCATCGCGGCGCATATTACAACATATTAAAATGATTTTTAACACTTGCTTTGTCGCGTCCAGTGAAGAAGGAATTTAGCTGTTGCGGCGTGGTGCAGTTAACTCCACATATGAGCCGCTGTCATCGGAATCCTGCGTGTTGCCAGATGTTGAGGAAGTTCTTGCTGTCATGGACCGCAACTAGTGCTCGTTGGCTTTAAAGCAGGGCAGTCTCCTGCAATTCTTAACACATTCTTAAGTGCACACAAACGCATTTAGAGTGTCTGTAATGAGCCGATTTCGTGTATGAGTGAAGAAGCCCTATGACTGCTACTACCATCATTTCAAATTTCAATTTGGATTTTTTTTCATTATTGATCGTACATCGTACAGAGGTAAAATTATTGTACAAATACGATAATTACGATAACAATGAACCCATTTTTCTGTTTTTTTGAGCAGTAAAAACAGCCTGGCACAGCAACACAGACTCGGCCAATAGCATGAGCTGGGGGTGGGGCTTTCTAACCAATGGTAGACAGGGGGAGTGTTTTGGGAAATCGTTCGTTCTGTCTTGTGGTTTATTTTGAATGCATTCTCTCTGAACTCTTTTAAATAAATCTCTTAACTAGTTTTTCTCTTCTATTTTCTCTTTTCCCAGTGGTCTGTAGTGTCCGGGGATCTGTGTCACATGGTCTGACTCTAGAGCTTGGGGAAACGGTTCATATCCTGGAAAAGTGTGAAGGTAAGTCATTCTCTGGATGTTTTTGGAAATGGGTGTTGATGGAAAACCTTGAAATATATAAGGGATTTTCCATGAATAAAGTAGAAATTGGTGTCTCGATTGTCAAAGATGTCATTAATATTTTTCCTAATTTTATTGGAAATGTAAGTTGATAATAATTTCAATCCGACGCTTGGTCCAAAACTATCTCATCGTACAGAATGACAGCTAAATTTAGTTTAAAAATCAACACTGTTGCCATTCATTCATACATTCTTTTATTTCAATTAATTTATTTTTTAGTTCATGTTTACTTCATGTTTGTTTAATAAAATATAATTAAATAAAATACATTTTAGAACGTTTTTTGTAACCTCTCCATGGAAAGTGCCAGGAGACATACAAACATTTGCCACCCACTCTCTCTAGTTCAGTGTGTCTTAAATATTATAAGAAAAATTCTCCTGCGTCTGCGTTTTTCACTCAGTGTGTAACTTGTGCTGGCGGCAGTCTTTACTTTTGGAACCAGAATGATTCTGAATACTTAAATGTAACCGAGAGACTTTCAGGGCGCCTCTAGGGTCATCATGTAACAGTTTTTCCCGCCTTCAGAACAGTAATGTATGTTTGATTAGCATATATTCAGAATCAGGTAGACTTTAAGTAATCTAAAGCTTCTTCAAAGTTAGAGCTTTGTAAGTTTTTGTTTTATTTCTTGACTTTTTGCACCTCAGTCCTGCAGATGCAGTTAATGGGATTGTTATGTACCCATTTTAGGACAAGGGCTCTGATTCATGGATGTCTCATCGATTGCTTTGATGAAACTTGTAAATCTACACCCTGGCCTGGATGTGCTGGCTCGCTCAGATACAGGGACTGATCATGTGATATTAGCAGTGGCTCGTCAATCCTGCAGTATTGATCGAGAGTTCATTCACTTTTTCCATGAGAAATCTTCCTTTATCAGGAATACTGTGAGAAGAAGTAGATGAAGCAAGATCTTGAAGCAAGACGTTGATGGTCTCCCTAGGCTTCTAAAACATTTTGCAAATCACCTTTTATCTGAGTCATTTCTTCTCAATCAGTTTACTTTGAGACTAGCTAGATCTCCCAGTGGAAATGTTATTGCTTTGGATTGCTCAGCAATGAGGCATAAAATAGAATCAAATGAAACGATTCTTGACATGCTGTAATAGAATAGAGCTATGAATTGAATGTGGACCATCCAGATCATTTGGTCTTGAAAGAATTTAATGGAAAATATCATAGTGAAATCTGATCTACTGTTTGACTTCAATTTACAAACTTTGGTTTCTTGGCAGATCTAAGTCAGTTTGAGACATTTTTGAGATCTTTAGATAACAGGAAGGAGCTTCAACATCACTAAATTTATATAAACAATAAATACATTTTATTTTATTTAGTTTATTTTTCACAACTGAGTTGACTTCTCTCTTTATGAGTCGTATATTAAAAAAAAAATTGCAAACGTGTCTTAATACAATTTGAAATGCAATGCACAAATTTGCTTCCAGGTAACAGAGTTTTCATAGATTTTCCCCTCTGGGTCCTGAAAGAAAAGTGGCTCGATTTCAGAGTGTCGCAGTTTAAAGTTCAGTAATAAAAAATGCTCGTTCCCGAGAGCTGTCAATGGTCATGGCTACAGCCTGATATTCAGAGCCCGCAGGCAAAGAGTGAGAGATGCATGCCGCATTGTACCTCAGCCAGTGAAATACAGCCTTTTAAAGGAGGAAGAAATATGTTTCAGTCTGCAAAAGTGGCAAAACATAAAACCCTGCCATTCAACCTCAGGTGTTTGACTGGTAGAGTGAGTGAATTTAAGTAGTCTTTTTTGCTTTTTGTAAAGTTGGTTTATAACTGAAAGTCGTGACATTTGCCAAGTGTGGTTTCAGAATTTTTTGTGACTGCAGTTACAGATAGAGGGTCTTTTTGGGGGTTTGATTGTAAAATTCACAGTCTTATTTCATTCTATGGGAAATAGCAACTTGGACTTTCTTTAAAATTTCTCATTTCACGTTCAAAGAAAACATAAAAAGAATATTTGAAGCAACAGGGTGCATGTGCTTCACTGCACATTCTGAAGGACTGGATGTGTATGGATGGACAAACTGATTGTGTGTGTTGGGCAGTGGATTATCCGCAGGTCACCAGGTGAGGGAAGCGTTTTGGCCTCAAGGGCTGGGATAATCAGTCCTCTGATTCACAGGGTTAGCAGTTTGCTGTACGTATTGATTGTTTTGCTGCAGTGCCATGCTTTTGAGGTAATGGATGCCTGAAAAATCGAAGCTTTTCAAAGCTCTGGGATCTGGAGTGTCGCGGTGGCCGGCAGTGGCTAGCAGTCTGACTGGACCGCTCTGTTTTGAGAACTGAGGATTTTTGCAGTGTCATGCACTGGGAGCTTACGTTACAAGAGTGTGTCTGAAGACTTGACAGGATATTGGACTGGTTATGCTAATTGTGAGTTTCCTTTTAACTGTAAACAGCCCCAGTCCAATACTGCCCTACAAAGCAAAAAGGCAGTAACTGCGCAGAGTGCAGAACTGAGAAAAATGACTTAAAAGTTATCCTGTCATCCAGCCTAAGTAGTTACTGTACAAACAACTACCATTTTTCTCCAAAACGACACACATTTCAGATAACATGTTTTGTCACATAACAAAGGATGCCTTGCATGTCATGAAAATGACAATAACTAATTTTTGACCAAAAATGCAGTTACTGCCTTTTTGCTTTGTAGGGCAGAATACTGATGTTTAAGAACAAAAAGGAGATTTAGTATACTCTAGACTGTGAAAAGAGCTAGAATAGAAAATAACAGGTAGGATAGACATACAGTTAGGTAAAGACAGATAGATCGATGGCTATTATTAATCCCAAAAGGTGGGAAAACCTCTTGAGATAGACATGTCACCATCGCAGCTGTGAACATGAACAATCTTGACAGCTCAACAAGTCCCTGCAGTCTACACCTGTTGAGAGACACCGACAGAGATGACACATTTCATCAGGTGGTGGTCTGTTTGTTGGCAGCTGTGTGTTGATGCTGAGTTTCCTCATGTCCACATGGAAGCCTCACGCCAGCAAACTTGAGCCGTCTGCTAATCTATCACAGCTAATGCCTAGAGACAGCCTCTAGCACAAACACTTCCGAATACTGTTTTTATATGACACTGACAATATTCAGTGGTTTTCTTGCATGGATTCTTCTTTAGAGAAGACCTCATCATCTTGTTTGCTAGTTACTGTGCATTAGCTTGTAGCAAGCTAATGGCAAAACCATTTGCACGATGCTAATACGGAAAAATGCACTGACACTCCTATACCAGATCCTATACAGCATTGCCAATTTGTGTCACACAACCTGACACAAGACCTTCGTCCAAATGTTCATTAGCTAATATCGTCACTCGTTTTGGTGCTAAATGGAAATTGACAATGGAAACGGCTAACGTTGACTGACGTAGCCCACTCGTTCCTTGCATAAACCAGATAACTATTACAAAGTGCACCTCCTCCATTCTCAAGATGCACCTTGGGAGAATACTAACAAAGATAGACTGCCATGATTAATGCGGCAGAGTCTGGGTTGCGTTCGAGACAGATGGCCACAGGTGTGAGCGACATTAGCAGCCAAGCTTATGAATATTTTCCACGGTTGTCAAAGCAGATTGTTTACAAATGGCTATATTAATGATCGCATCACACACCAACAATTTCACTTCCCGTTTTGCACAGATTCTCTCCTGAGCCCAAACGTCCCACCATCACACAGCTAGTCGGGCTTGTTAAGGCATCACTATCGTTGTTAAAAGTTGACAATCTGAGCAATCTCTTAACCCTAAAGCCTCTCATTTGTCTTTGATAAGATAGCCCCGCCCTAAAGTCACGCCATTGGTGGATCTCTTGTTGCTTTGTTGGACTGGTCAGAATTATCAAACATTGTTTTGAATATGCCTCAGTTTTTATATTGTTCTGGGAAATCAACCAACGAGTGAAAGTCTATTACCACGGTAAAAAGTGTGCTCTTCATCTTAATCATTAAAAAGTTAGTTTGAAAAGGTTATAAAAAGACTTGCTGTACAGGCAGTGTAGAAAAAAGAAGTGTTTTTATTCTAGGCGACTATTTAGTCATGCTTAAATGTGCTGTTATATAGCCCTTTACGTGGCTTTGGTTGCTAACAGCTGGCTTTCTTACTGTAATAATAAGGTGACATACTGTGCAGAGACTTAAGATTTGAATGTTTTGAGCTTGTTTATTATGGACTGAAACCTTATTATGATGTTGGTGGGGTTCTGTAGCAGTGTGGTTAATCTGAATATTTCAGAGATGTTCTGGACATCAGCCAGTGAAATCGATGGCCCTGACCTTAGTGTACTATAAGATCCGCTCTTTATCTTCCACCTCATCTAAAAGATATGGCCTTCAACATAGCCTAGTTGCTGTGAAAATGTGATTCGATGCATTAGGAACACATTGAAGTACCTTTTCAGAGTCAAAAAGTCAAGTGTATGTGTGCATGCAGCATACAGTTAAGTATGTTTACAAAAAACGAATTGACATTTGGATATATATAGGCCAGGACACCTGGTTGTGTAAGATGCCCCCAAATAAACGTTAAATGTCCCTTTTGACTGTAGGGTATGCTATATTTCATCTCAATGCATTTATTGAATGCCTATGATATTTCGTCTGAATAGAAACATTTTTGAGATGTATTTCACCTGAAAAGTTATTTTATGTCCGGGATTTTTTATTTTATTATTATTATTATTTTTATTATTTTTTTATGGACATTGCATACTCTCATAATGCATAAACTCAAAATGGTTATGTCACGTCATGTAATTATTATTTTTTTTTTGTCACTCTGATTTTACGGTAATTCATTGATTATTATTATTATTATTATTTTTATTATTTTTTTATGGACATTGCATACTCTCATAATGCATAAACTCAAAATGGTTATGTCACGTCATGTAATTATTATTTTTTTTTTGTCATTCTGATTTTACGTTAATTCATTGATTATTATTATTGTTGTTGTTGTTGTTGTTATTATTCGAATGTTCAATGTTTCTCAGTTGACATTTCTGTTTTGTTTATTACAGGATGGTACCGAGGATTTTCCACCAAGAAACCCACAATCAAGGTAAGCTGATTCATTTTTCACACTCAGTAGTGTGGATTCTACAATCCACCCAGTGTGCGGTTTGTTTCCTTGTTGATCTGCAGTGAACCTGTTTGAATGTCAAGTTAACA
The DNA here is from genome assembly GCF_003368295.1 of Carassius auratus. Taxonomy (NCBI): domain Eukaryota; kingdom Metazoa; phylum Chordata; class Actinopteri; order Cypriniformes; family Cyprinidae; genus Carassius; species Carassius auratus. Next base: position 11,424,628 of record NC_039289.1, read on the forward strand.
ACAAAGATCTACTGTTGACCTGAGGTTGTGACACGTGCCTGTTCAGACACAGCCACGGAAAGCAGGGAAAAACAGTGCTAAATACAAATAATACAATATAGCCATGCATTTTCGACAGCTGTGACTAATTAAAAATACATTGACATCTCTATATAATTTCACTGAATGAGGCACACTGACTCCCAGACAAAAATGAACCCCCATAATACACACTTACTATGCAACAGTTGTTTTATTTACAAAAAGATGGTTGAAAGGACTTGTTTTGTCTTTTATTTTTTATTTTATTTTATTAAATTTTTTAGTGCAACAAAATTAAATCAATATGTGCATTTTACAGTAAATGGCCATTGACTGGTTGGAAGTATGTAGCAGTGATCTTTGTCAATTTTAGCAGCTAGGGACTCTGTCTACAGTGCTCACTTAAAGGTTGTGTGGGCTATTGTTTCTTTCTTATTGTTTCTTTTCTTCTACTCCAAAATACGGCTGATGTAAAATTGGTTGTGAACACCATTTCATATATATATATATATATATATATATATATATATATATAGGAAGAAATAGACTATGAAAGAAATGATGGATAACAAAGGATACAAACATTTATCTCTGAGTAAGGATTTATTCTAATATTTTCTAATTCCAGTTGTCAAATTTTAAGACTAAATTGCAATTTTAAATTGAACTGATTATCACGTAATGTCATCCTTAAATTTTATGTATAATCTGATATGGATAAATAGGCAAGTTTTGGATGTCAGATGTTCATAACACATTCGACATATTTGTTAATAAAACATATTTCTGCATAAAACCATTCTCATGTAAATTACACTCATGGATTACACAGCACTGATACATTTCTTCATAGAACAAACTTCTTTGTGAACTGTTCATACTGACTCATTTGTTTAAAGAACAAATTTCAATGTAAAACTTTTATTTCTTTGCATTCAATTTACACATAAATGTATTCTCTTAATGAATGTCAGCGTCAGTTTATGCTTTTTTTAATGTATGTAAAATGTCTATGTAAAAAAACATAGACATTTTATGCATCGTGCAATGAAAACAGATTACAAAAAGAAAATTAAAAGAATTAGGCAAAATTGGTTTGCAAATTTCTGTGCATATTTTTTGCAAAATCATTATTGTGTAAAAATGTTCACAATATGCAGTACTGACACATGAAAATATCACAGTACACACAGATATTTGATATTTATTTTATTTATTTTTTGACGATAAATGTAAAATAATTTTGCATGTAGATGTGAATCTTATTCATTCTGTGGATAAGAAAGTTTTACAGCAGAATCATATTCCTTCAGTGTGTTTTTGACTCCATTAAGCCGGTTTCAGTGTTATCTCAGGACATGATTTGAAATACATAGACACTTAACAATGGCATCGATTTGAAAGTGGCAGTGAGTAGCTAATATCCACTTCATAGACAAGATTGTGCTTCATATTCTGCTTTTCCTGACCTCACAAGCCGGGTTGAGACAAGGACAGGGTGTACCACAAATATTCCTCCCAAAAGACAGATTTTCTCAGGATGAGAGGAGGAGGATGGAGCTTTAAAGCGACTTAGATCTTGTCTGCCGCAGCTTTTCTTCAGGGACACAAATGCAGAGGCAGGTATTACTGCAGGCACCATGTTAAGCTTATTTGTTGCTGAAAATGGTCTATACTGCGGCAGAGTTTCTTACAGCTTACTAGAATGTATTGGGAATCACCACATAAGACATCAGAGCCATATTAAACAGAGCTTCAGTTGTTGTACAGTAATTAGGGATGTCCCGATACCACTTTTAAACTTCCGATACCGGTATCGATGCTGCACCTTTGGCTATTTGCCGATTCTGATATAAATACAATATGTTTATTTTATTCTTGAACTAATAATAATAATAATAATAACATAAATGGAAGCACTTTGCTCAATTAGCCATTTAAAACATCTCACTCCAATAGAGAACAAATACTTATCCAGTATATAGTCCACAACAACAACTGATTAAGAAAGACTGCCAGCCTTTATTCAAACACTACAAAAATAAATATAAATAAATCAATAAAAATACAGGTACTTCAGTACTTAAAGCTACCGAGAGGTTTAAAGTTAAAACAATTTAAACAGCAGCATGGTTGGGTGATGGGTAGGGTGTATTTGTTTGTTCGGGTGAGCGATATGGCAAAATTTTTTAGAAATTTCATGATTTTATCATGATCGTTTGTCATGTTGGTTTTTCTATTTTTCAAGCTGTTTGAGCATTATAGCCAAACTAATATCCCTATAAAAAAGACAAAGCTTGTTACATTAAAGTAACAAAATAAGAAAAAGTTTAGGCCAAAGTGGGAGAAGATAAAAATCTTTGTCACTATTTTATCTTTGATAATAAAAAATAATACAAAATAAAATAGAGATACACATTACAAATACACATTATACACAAATAAAAATAAATAATGTTTTGCAGATACTACAGTATTTAGCAGGAGCATTCAAAAAAATTGAATGAACAAGTCAAAATAAAACACAATATACATTGATCCTATTGAAGCAACCATTTTAAAGTTTTTCACTCGAGTATTGAGTGATTTTTCTCTTTGTGTTTGTTTTTTTATTAACATTAAAGGAATAATTCACCCAAAAATAGTTTTAAACCTAAATGAGTTTTTCTTCTTCTGCTAAACATAAACACTATTTTGAAGAAGGTGGAAAACCAAACAGTTGCTGGTTCACAGTAACTTCCAGAGTATTTTCCCCGTACTATCAAAGTCAATGTGGACCAGCAACTGTTTGGTTATCAGCTTCTTCAAAATATCTTCTTCTGTGTGCAGCACAAGAAAGAAATGAATATACTGTAGGTTTGGGACAACATGTGAATGAATAAACAATGACAGAAATTATATTTTAGGGTGAACTATCCCTTTTATTACAGCCGACACAGCATGTTGCCTACTGTCCCTTTGAGACCTGCACACATCTAATATACAGACATGCATCCTTTTATTTCAGTTGTCTACTTTCATTTTAGACATAACCAACTATACATAAACCTTGTGTTTTTTGATGGTATTAACACAAAGCATAACTTAGTTCAGTGATCAGGCGCTGTTTGAAGGGTCTTTCGTTTTCATGCGCACGCTTTGAGTGTGCTCAGAAAAAAAAAAAAAAAAATGTCAGAACAGCACCAAAATTCTTTCTTCAAAAGCAGATCATGGCGAAATTTTTATTGTCCATGATCAAAAATCTTCATATCGCACACCCCTTCCCTCGGAAGAAGTCGCAGACCGAGGGCACTTTAGCGTCGGACCTCAAAGGGGCAGGGGCTCAAATGGAAAACGGCTCATTCGACTGTTGGACTTTTTTCCTCTTTAAGGTTAAAATACTTCCATACCGCTGACATGGCTATTCTGTAAGTTAGCTAACTTTCATCCTCATGCGACTATAATTGGCTACTACTGTTATCACGTGACAGGCTGCGCGCTTAACTGGATGTCGCAGCAAGGGAAATGCTAATATTCAAGCATTTAGGCGATGGTTTAAGCTAGATTTTCCCATGGTTTGTGTTGGATCGGTATCGGATCATATTTTTTTCTCCCCTCCGATCTCCGATCTAGTGTTCTGGGCCAGTATCTGCACGATACCGATATCGTGGATCGGATCGGGACATCCCTAGATGTAATACATTTCTTACAGTTTAAAGTGAGTATCAGTCTCAAGCCTTATTATTGGGTCGTGCTATTCAAATTTATGTCACATTCTGCCAGATCCATATCTAGTAGCTGACATTTCTCAACAATTTTCTTTTATGTGAGTAAAGTTTACCTTGCAAGGACAAATGAGGAATTGTGTATATATATGTGGTGACCTTTAAAGAACTATGGCTAAACTATGAAGAAGCCCTCATCCAAACCTTCACAGATGAAGAGCTTCGGGCAAAATGTTCAGTGTAGAAAATGAAAGTGCAATGAAATCACATGTGTGAATGAACAGGAGCATTGTTTTGATGCGAATGCTGTGAGTTTGCAGTAGAACAGTCACCTGCCAGATACTGTGAGGTTAGTTTGGTAAGACCATTTAAAAACAAAGAATGATATTTAGTGCAATAGTTTGATTTGACATGATATTGTTAAAAAAATAATAATCTGAATGTTGATTAAGTGTTCCTGTGGCTCAAGTGGAAGAGCATTGCATTGGAAGCCAAACAGGTTGTTGGTTCGATTCCCAGGGAACACATATTAGGTCAAAATTGAGTGCTTTGTAAGTCGCTTTGGATAAAAGCGTCGCTAAATGCATAAATTTAATTCAATAAACAGTGTTATTTTAGCATGATATATGCATAATTTGCTTTATTTTTACAGTTCATAGTTTGCTTACAGTTTTTTTTTTTCGGTAATTTTTGTTTTTGTCAATTTTATTATATTATATATATATATATATATATATATATATATATATATATATATATATATATATATATATATATATATATATATATATAGACTACATATTGAAGATATACATAGCCTATGCATATCATATCTGTTACTGAATTAATATGTTGAACTAACCATGAACTTATAAACACAGATATATGCATATATCTGATTATGGCCATCCGTTTGGCGCAGGTGTGCCACTCTGCATGCCAGTTGACACTTTACTCGAGGTGAGAATCCATAGGGATGCCTTTGTGTTCACTGTGTGTGTGCATGCCCCGTGGCAAGACCTCAAAGTGCCCGCCGGAGGTGCCCGTGATGCCCACTGTATGCGGATTCCAGAGCAGTGTACTCCATGGCCAATACTTGCTAATCTTCTGTAGAGGTGACACTGGGCTGGCACCTGTTGCTGAATTCATGTGCCAAGCCTGCGCTGTGAGAACCACAGGGTTGTACTCACAGTGTGAATGAGCTGGGAAACTCATGCCATTACCTGGAGCTGCGAGGAACGCTTGCCACCCAAGCTGCTCATGGTTTTTCCCTGTTTGTTTTTTTATTTTCTATTTACAGTCGTATGACACTTAAAATTTCCAATGGTGTTTCTCATTTGAGACAAAGAATGACTTGTTGTATAAATTGTTTGTAAAATCATCTTGCATAAATTGTTGCATCACACAGTGCCGATACATTTGTTTAGAGCACAAACATTGCCATAAACTGTACAGATTTTAAAATACTACTTGTTGTCTAGCACAAATATAAATTCAGGTTTAAATTGTTCATGAAACCGTCATTGCATAAAATATTGTATCATGCAGCATTAGTTTACAAAATACATTTTGGTGTAATTGTGAAGATCATATGTAAACTGTCTTGTTGTGCAGCACAAATATGACTTTTCATTTTAATTGTTCATGAAATAATATTTACATAAGCCATTTTACAACATGTGTCCAAACCAAATTTTGGTGTTCATTTTTGTAAATAACTTTTGCACAAATAGTGGCAATCTTTCAGTGCAGGCACATTTTGGTGTAAATTGTAAAGTTTGTAAAACTGTTCTCAAACTCATTCTCGTTGTGCAGCACAAATAAGAATTTTAGTTTGATTTTATTTAATTTTTTATGTAAACTGTTTTACGATGTTTGTTTTTAAAACAATTTCGCATAAAGTCACATCAAACAGTTCCCACACAATTTACCGAATGAATTTTGGTGTAAATTGTAAAGTTTTCAAAACTATTCTTATAAAACTGTTTCGCTCTGTAACAAAAATTTTAACTTAAACCATTCTCATGTAGTTTCTTTTTTTTATTTTCTTTTTTTTGCATTATGCAGCATTAACAGATGTATTTTTTGTGTAAATTGTAAAGTTCGTAAAGCTATTTTTGTGTAAAAATCGTTCAGATGCAACACATTTGAAACATTTTAAAAAAAGAACTCACAGTATTCCTGTCTCTTTATTTTGTAAAACTTTCATGCAAATCAGATGTCTTTGGTGATGTACTTAATATATCGGATGCTTTCAAGAGATCTTAAATTGTTTGTTACAATTGAAAATCTCTATGTAATTAGTACGCCATTGACAGAGCTCTACACAGTTCTTTACACAGGTATTTGAGCTCTGCTACTGTCTTGTGAGTGTTTGCGTGGTGAGTGATTGTTTGTTTGTTTGGCTTCACTATGCCCTCACTCTCTCCCCCGACTAATTATTTTCATCAGAAATTATCCACCCACTCTGGTCTGCCTACTCACAGACACCACAGAGCCCACGGGAGCGTCAGAAATGTGTCTCAACCCGCTTTCTGCTGATGGAAACGAGAGAAGAGAGAAAGAGAATGAGAATTAACTTGAGGAGAGGTCAGATCATTCAATCACAGACAGATTTGTTTGCATTATTTATGGATTGGTTCATCAGAGAGAAATACTACGAAGTAAAGACTAGATGAATCAGAAGTCAGGTAAATGACCATTAATGGAAATGAGAGTGACATTTGACTTCTTTTTTATTTTTTTTATTTATTTTTTTAGAAAATGACAAAGGTTCTGGTGGAAACATTTTTGAATATTCAAAGCCATTACATAGTTTAGTTGCATTACATTTACATGTATGTTTTTGCATGCCAGTTTCATCCAAAGTATTTACTGTATACATTTGATCAGTTCGTGCATTTTCTGGGAATCGAACCCATGACCTTGGAGTTGCTATCAAATTGTCATGACATCTAACATTAATTCAGTTTGAATGCTGCCTTACCGCACAATATCTTGTGAAAAAAATAAAAAGATGTGACATATTTAGCTGCTTTAAAGAAGAGAAAACAAACTGCCTGTTAGATTTATGGGAGTTGTTGATTGACATTTTTTGACAGATTTCTGAAAGCCTGTGTAGTTGGTACTTGACTAAAAGTACTGATAAAAAGACAAAACATACTTGTGATACAATGACAGCTTTCCCAGGGCATTTTTTGTTAAATTACACAGTTTTCATTCACATGCTGCAACTATGTCTGTTTTTTTTCTCTATTGTGCAAACTCCAACAAAAGGTGGAGTGTGGGAAGTGTTTATTTGCACTCTCCTTTGGATTGAGCGAGTGATTGAATTGCTTGGAAACACTTTGAAATCAAGTATTTTGAACTCCCGAGAACTGGCAGTCCAAATGGAAGTAACGGCAAGCCATATACACCTACAAAGATCTTCTATATTTGTTTACTACAGTTCATTTTGTTTGTTGTTGTTGTTGTTGTTGTTGATGAGATTTTTAGGTTTTGAAAAGAGGTCTCATGATCAATAGAGCTGCATTTATTTGACCAAAAATACAGTAAAAAAAAAAAAAAAAAAAAAGGAATATTGTTAGATAATATTTAAAATATTATCTTATTTAAAATGTTTTCTACTTGAGTATATTGTAACATGCATTTTATTCCTCTGATGCAAACCTGTATTTTCAGTATCATTACACCAGTCTTCAGTGTCACATAATCCCTTTGAAAAAAAAATAACAGATAGAAAGTTCAGAAATAACATTTTTATTTTATTTGAAAAAAAAAAAAATCTTTCTTAACATTATAAATGTCTTTACTGTCACTTTTGATCAATTCAATACATTTTTGCTGAATAAAAGCATTATTTCAACCAACCATCCTCAAAACTTTTTAACACAAAACTTTGGAACAATAGTGTTGGGTAATATATTGATATAAACTTAAATATATGCAGTATAATTTATATACTATGATCTGATCAATCTCAATATTTGTTTTGCTTCATGGTCCAGAACAGTTTCTAGAAGAAAAACGTTATCATCAGCGGTAACACAACAATACTGACATGGCAGGTTTTTAGACTTTCCACACTGAAATCTGGGACGTTCTTTCGCACAGAATAAGAGTTTCTTTTCCAGAATCCAGGCCACAGTGGTCTGTGTCTCCGGAGAGAAATTCCGGCCGATTAGACCAGATCATTACTCCTCATGGCAACCTGCACCGCACAGGGAGAGAGGTCAAGAGGGGTAACAGAGGGGAGAGAGTCTGATAGACAGACATTCACACAAAAACCTGCCTTTCTATCAAGATGAATGAGGGAAGGGAAAGATAGCTTTGTTACCCAGACGAATTTAAACCTGACATATTGGTGTCTCTGCCTTGTCATCATCTTTATAAAAGCATCTCTAGAGGTCAGACACAGATCTTGATTTCCTTTAGCTTTTTTTTGGCTGTTACGCTATTTTTGGTTCCTTTAGTTTTCATTTATTTTGGTAACTTTATTTAACAACTCTTTACAAACATAGGTCAGTAGTTCAGGCATGAATATACATGACAATACAATTTTTTTTTTTTTACTTATGTTTACTACTCATGTTTCAAATGATTTGAATCTACAACAGAGTCTCTTACATACAGTTCCCAAAAGGACATGGTAGTGGAATAATTTTTCTCGCAAAACCTTTTTGCACAATACTTTTATGAGAAATAATACTTTGAGAGAATGCAAATGGTTTGTAAGTGAATGCCAAATTTATTGTGAGACGGTAATAACTGCACAAAACATTTGCAAAGGTTTCTTGGGGAATCACAATACTTTTACAAGAGAGTGCAAATGTTTTACAAGAGAATACAAAGTTTCTCTGGGAAACGCAATACTTTTGCAAGTAAACGCAAAGTTTCTCGAAGAAACACAATACTTTTGCATTTGAAGATGAATGTTGTGTGGACGAATGCAAAGTTTCTCTGGGTAACGCAATACTTTTGCGAGTTTCTCACGGAAAACAACACTTGAATGAAACACCGCAAATGTTTTGCAAGCAAATGAAAAGTTTCTCTGGGAAACGCAATACTTTTGCAAGTAAATGCACTTTTTTTTTTGAAGAAACACAATACTTTTGCATTTGAAGATGAATGTTTTGTGGACGAATGCAAAGCTTCTCTGGGTAACGCAATACTTTTGCGAGTTTCTCACGGAAAACAACACTTGAATGAAACACCGCAAATGTTTTGCAAGCAAATGAAAAGTTTCTCTGGGAAACGCAATACTTTTGAGAGTGAACTTAGTTTCTTGGGGAAACAATAATTTTGCAAACGAACGCACATTAATGCAAAGCATAATACTTTTGTGACAGAACTCAAATGTTTTGCAAGAGAACACCAAGTTTCTCAGGGGAATCCAATACTTTTGAGAGTATTTTTGAGAGTTTATAGGCAAATATAATCAAGGTTCACCTTCATCACTGAATATGTTTAGAGAGGAGCTTAATCCAGCTCAAATCATCTGCTCCCCAAAATATTAATACTAAGCATGTGCCATGTGAGTACAAACTGGCATTGACGTGTTAGTTAGAAGTTTTTACTCCGAAACTCAAAGTTGAGAAACATACATGGAATATTCCTTGCATTGAGCCACCAAACCAAAATATGAGATGCACAATTTTCAGAGACAAAGGATGTAGAACATTTCTAAATTATCACTTGTGTATAACAAATAAACAAATAAACTGAACGTTCAGTGGGAAATAATGTAGGGCAAGGCTTCATTTTATTGGACTGAGGATAGCGGGCTATGATATTAATGTTTAATATTATTTTCAGCCCAAAAGTTATTTAGGAGCCAGCCAAAGTTATTACGTTTTGATTAAACTTTATGAAAACATTCTTGGGAATAACATGGACTGATAAATCATGCGCATGAATACCTGGAACATTTATTAAGAAAGTAAATAGTCCATTTGGATTTCTTTAAGCAAACAAATGTGAGCATTATCAAGAGCACAATTGCTGTCAGGAATGATTCTAACATGTGGAAGCTGCCCGCTGTATTTCTTTCCCTCGTTGGCTTCGCGCTTTATCCGCTTGCAGCATGATTGCTATTCTTATTTGGCTCGGCGTTGACCTTTTCTGCTAAACGAGCATTAGGCTGCTGGGAGCGAGGAAAGGGAAGCACACTCTTTTTTGTTCGGTCCTCTAGCTGAGAGCAGAGCTGTTAGTTACAGGTCAGCGGTCTTACCGATACCATAAGGCTCACCTGGTGGAAGATAGTTGCTGTCACATTATAAAAACTCAACCTGCCATGGATATACTGTATGTGTATGGAGTGCATATATGAAAATTGGATGTTATGTATATCAGAACATTTCAGAAACATTTATGCAAGACCACCACGCTGAGGTGCATAAAGCCTAAAGAATATTTAGTTTTTTACACATACATGAGGGTCCACGTACAGTGCAAGTGACATGGATTTTGTAAATACATGACATATATGTTTCAGTGGATATTACATTAAAGTATATTTTACGGTAGTTTACCATAAATCAGTACATTTGGCAGAATTTATTTTTTACCATATTTCAAAGACAACGGAGTTAATTACATATAAGCATGCACTTAAAAATGTTAAACTAATTGCATTTATTTTACATTTTAACTGTAATACATTTTCATTTTATTGTAAGTGATATTTGTCAAAAACATTCAGTTCACACTCAAGAAAATTATTTAAAGGTATATTATTTCAAAAATAATTACTGTTTTTTTTTTTGTAAGTGTGCTGAAGTGTACTTCTTTTTCACAAGGGTTAAACCATCAAAACATTAGCTCTGATGCTAATGGATATTCTAGTGTACTCCTAAAAATTGAGAGACTCACTTTAGCACTTAAATGGACAGTTTCGAAAAGAGTGTTATTATCTTACACTAACTCACTTCTCAAGTACATTTTCTTAAAAGAATGTCGTTTTGCTTAGCTGTTCAGCTAGTTAGCATGCAAGTTGTGTCTTGATTATGTTTTTTTTTAAACTTTTTTCTTTACTTTCATTCTTTGAAAATGTCTTTTCAGTTAATATTGTGTGAAATATTTAATAAAATGCATTTAATAATTAAAAGTTAAGTCTCATCTTGAGGATTTGACGAAAAACGTCAAAGTGTATTTCATAAACTCACACTCTGCAAGCTAGGAGTGTGTTGGTTTATTCAGAAATATATCAAATGTGTATTTTGTCATTTGTTTGTTAGGAGATATCCAGAGAAATCTTCAGTGTGTCATGACTGTGAAGCACTTTATATGTGGAGCTAGTAATGTCCAAGCCAGGGGTTTACTCCCATGGCTAAATGGTTTGGATTTGGGTGCTAGCTTTTGGTTTAGTGAACTTGGTAGTTAATCATTCAGAACCCTGCCAAATCAAGATTACAAAGAAGAACTGCTCACATACTGATATGGATGTAAATGTTGATTTTATAAGCCTTGAATGCCTTATTAGGACCTGAATGGCTTGATTTACCAACTTCCAACTTGGAAAAGCACAGTAGAACGACACTTGAAGGTGGATTTACTACTTGGAAGCTCAATTACACAAAAATGTTCCTAAATGATAAAACGAATGTTTGTTTATTTATCACGCTGTTTTGTAATCTTCTGATTGTTGGGCAATATATAATAAATCCATAGTTAGGTTGAAAGATTTGTCATTTTGATGAAATGCAGCATATGACTGTTCGTTAAAAACCCTGATCCACATCAGTCTGAAAGATTTAAAGTTTTAAAGTTTAGCAAGCACTTACAGCTTTTATTAACTATGAAACAGAAATAACTGTTTGAGTTTCTACACTAAACAGTGCTGACCAAAGATAAGTTTCAGAAAACTTCAGTCAGTGGTTCAGCCAATAAAATGACCCATAGTTTAACCATTCAGAGAGATTAAATGAATGACATTTAAAATGTCTTGTTGAATGAGTATTTTATTTTATTATATAGGCATATATATTAAATAGATAAATAAATTTGAATAAGAACAAGAAAAATATTTTATTTCTAGGTAATATATTATATTATATTATATTATATTATATTATATTATATTATATTATATTATATTATATTATATTATATTATATTATTGTGTTTATAGTGTTTAATTTAACTGTGTTGTAAGTCAAGTTTAATCACTGTCCCTCATCGCTCCTGTCCTTCATGACACATGCTACTTTATTTCCATCACTCAGATCTGGTGCTCATGGTAAAATAATAAAACAAACTGGAGGCTTCTGCCAGACGCACATAGTGATAACACGAGTTTCAACAGATGGAGATGATGTGTCCACACACACACACACATCTGTGCCGCCTCAGGCCTACAGTAACATCCCCTTCTGAGTTCAGCTCATATAGAGCAGCTTTATTATCTGCCTCCAAAGCGGATGCTGAACGCAGGACAGAATGACAATGCTAGAGTCCTTCTGTGTATCAGCGCGTGATTCATACAGTCTGGAAATGCCACACACCACCTCCTCAGCTTGAACTACTGATCAAACCAAAGACAAGTTTTCTCTTCTCTTAATCCATTTTCTTTTGTTACAGTTATTGTTACATTCCTGTGTCCTGTTTTGAATTACAAACTACTTTTTATTTAATATATATATATATATATATATATATATATATATATATATATATATATACAGTATATTAATACTATAAAAAATTAAATATATTAATTGGATTAATTGGAAGCCAAAAAATTGTGGGATTATTTTAATACTATTTTGTTTTCATGATAGTGAAGCATATTTTGGAAACTGTCATTATCATAATGCAATAAAATCTCCTCACATTTATGTGAATATAAATATAATATAAATATAAATACAAAAAAAAAGGATGATTGAATGATTATACTGTAATTGTTGCACTTGTATGTAAAAAAAATAATTAAAAAAAAATACATTGAACAGCATCATTTGTTGTGCTGCCTTTTGAAATTTATACTTTTTCTAAATATTTTTTTTATGAAAATGAAGCACATTTTACACAGCTGTAATTGCTGTAAGGCAACTAAATTGCATCACTTTTATGTGAAAACAAACAAAATAAATAAAAACAAATAAATAAAAATAAATAAAAACATTTTAAAGTATCATGGTTATAATTATTGTACTGGCTTTTATGATTTTTATTTGTATGCATTTTTTTATGACAGTTAAGAACCAAATCTCATCACTTTTATGTGAAAAATGTAAATAAGCAATATTTAAACTTTAAAGTAACATGATTATAATTGTTGTACTGCCTTTTTTTTCATGACAATGAAGCACATTTTACACAACTGTCATTACCATAATGCTACAAAACCCCATCACTTTTATATGAAAACAAATACATATTTTAAAGTATCATCATGAAAAAAGCTCTCCTCAGACAACAGGAGGTCTTCATGTCTGACTGAAAGCAGCGGTTAGCGAGTGACCACCCATCTCATGAATACTAACATATGCCAGTTTGTCATCCTTGCACATGGAATCCTTCCTCCACAGATGGAGGTTTGTTCGAGAGCATTTGGTGTCCTCAATTACTAATTAATCTGACCTTTGAAAGCGAACAGCGAAGAAAATTAGACTACAACTGTATGTGGCAAGAAGCTCCACCATCTGGATTCTCCAGTTGAGATGTTTGTGTGGGATGTACTTGCTTTGTGCTAAACTAAGTTTTTTTTTAGACGCCCTAAATCCCTTCAATTGATCAGTTGAAAAAATGGAGAGCTTTGCACCGTTAGACTGATGAAATAAATTGCTCTTGAGATTTGGTAGTGTTCTTCTGAGTTGCAGTTATTGACTGGAAGGGTTTGAAGAGTGTCTTGTTTTCTGGTCAGGAACCATGCATGTGTTAATTTCAGTCATCAAGTTAATGTAGTTTAAGTCAGATAGCTAATGTAGTTCATGGAGTTCAAGACTCCAATCACAAGCGAGATCTCTTTCTGAGATCAATGTCTCAGTGTGTGCAGTATATCTGAGATGTTTCGCCCAGCCACCAACGATAATAAATAAAAATCAAAGGGAGACTTTTGGTCAAGTAACTGGTTTCTTAGCTTTAGTTCTGAGAAATACAGCAAAGGAAATTTCACAAGTCTGCGTAATGTCATTAACTGTGCTCAGATGTGCCAAAATTCAGTGGTTTTACTCGAATTAAAAAAATTTTCTTCAAATTCTTCCAGATTATCTCAACTATTCAAATTAATTGTATAGTTTGTACTGGATATTAACAATTGTCAATTTTTATATAATATATAGGGCCAAAAAAAACATTTGTTTGTTTGTTATTTGTTTACGTTAACTTTCAATTTTCTGCAGAACACCAAAGAAGATATTTTGAAAAACAATGTTTCAAAAATGTTTTTGTTTCATATAGGGTGAGTCATTGGGGTACAAAACAACACTGAAACATTGTATACACCAAACATGAGGCAAAACAAAACAAGTCATTGTGGTTCAAAACAACATTTAGAAACACTGAATTTCATCCAAAACATGACACAAAACATATTAACAAAACAAAACATTTTTGTTTCACATTTCTTCCTTTGTTTTCCTCTGAAGAAAGTCATAAACAGTCATTATTTTTGGCTGAGTGATCTCTTTAAGTCCTGATGGTTAATATTCAGCTGTCCTTATTCCCACTGCACTCTCTACACCGATCAAGTTTGAGCAGTCTGATAAAAACTACTCTCTTCTCCAGAGATGCTTCTCGGGCTTTGACACATCTAGTCGAGGAAGAGGGAACTTCCTGAGGTCGACTCAGCCTCGAGCACTATGAGCACAACAAGCTAAGATTATGACATGATCTGTGTCTAGCAGGGCCACAGGAATCGTCTTCTCCTCGTTCACATTCACAGAGACGCGTCCACTCGTTCACCGTCTTCATGGAGGCGTACGGTCACAGAAACAGAAATGTAATGTTCTTCTCTTTTGGTTCACAGGGGATCTTCCCAGCCGGCTACGTTCACTTGAAGAAGGCAGTCGTCACGAACAGGGGGTAAGTGTCTTTATACTGACTCATGCTCCCTCAGTAGAGAACGAATGGGTTGGACGAGAAAAGGTGACGGGGAGAGAGATGGATGGAAGAGAAACGTTTTATTTATTCATTTATCTCAATCATCCGATTCCCCTTTCTCCTCTCCTGCTGGCTCATGAGTTTCCTCTAATGTCTGAAAGGCTGAGGTTTCATCTTTTGGAAGATCTCTTACTCCCATTTCTCTCTATCAAATATTAGCTTCAGATATGAAGCTTTGTGTGACGTGAGACCATCAGCTCCTGGGATTCAAATGCTTCATGTACTGAATGTTTTTTTTTTAGGGATATTTAAGTGAATGGATAATCAGAAAGGTTAGGTCTTCCCTTGAGAAAAATAAAAAGAAGTATTGTATGTGAACTTGTAGTGCACTTTAAATCTTAAAAATCAATAAATCAATTCATTAAAAAGCTGTACTTGGAGTACAGCTAATATAATATTAATGAAATGAAAGTGCACTTGAAGAGATACATTGTCATGACTGTTTCTCAATACACTTAAATGCAATTTCAAGAAGTGCACTTTGTGATAAAGTCAAATTAAAAGTTTTACTTCAACATCAATTTTAAGTCATCATGCTTGGTTCACCGTATGTATTTTAGTTTTCCAGTACCATTTAAAGGTTTGTGGTCTCTAAGTTTCTTCTGCTAACCAAGGCTGTACTTGTTTGTTCAAAAATATGGTAAAAGCTGTAATATTGTGAAATACAATTTAATTTAAAATACCTTTTTTACTACTGTAATATATTTTAAAATGTAATTTATTTCTGTGATCGAAAGCTAAATTTTGTCCCGTCACATAATCTTTTATTCTAATATGCTTATTTAGTGCTTAGTAATTGTTACTGATTAATATTTAATGTTGAAAACAGTTGTAGTGCATCATATTTTTGTGGAAACAGTGATACAGGATTTTTTTTCAGGAATCTTCAAAGTTCAAAGAACAGCTTTTATTTGAAATATAAATCTTTTGTAACATTGTGAATTGTTGACTGTCACCTTTGATCAATTTAATGGATTTCACTGACCCCAAACTTGAATTTGACATTGCTATTCAAAGGGTAATATCTAAATCACTTAAAACTGTGGATCATATTTTCATGTATTAATGGTAGGTGACCCCATATTTAGGTTTTAGGTGATCCACAATCCATTTTTACTGTTGAAGTTCTCCACCAGCTGAAAAGATTTGAGACTTGCCCATGTAAATAGCTCCGGTGATGTGGTTTTGTTGCCTACTGTAGCTTCTGTAACAGGAAGGGGGCTCTGCGCTCCATGTCCAGCCGTGTCCCAGGATCAAATTATAGCGTCTCATCAGAAATCTCAAAACAAGGAGGAATGCCTCTGAAAGCTGTTACTTTGGACACATGTGATGATAAAGCAGATCAATGAGATCAATCTGTTTCCACCGTGTGTCAGAGAAGGACAGTGGAAGGACAATGAGGCCTGATGCATGTATAACAATATGGAGAGATAAAAGAGCTAAAGAGAGGAAGAGTTAAAGAGACAAGATATTGGTTTATTGGTTTATGCTGAGAGCTCTACGTACAGTATGCTCTTATTTAATATATAAATGAATATTATTTATACATAAATTGTTATTAATGATATTTTATATATACATATATATAGTAAAAGTAGTAAAACTACTTTTTGGGGGGTAATCAAACTAACCTTTGCTCAGTGTTTGTTGTTTTCTGCATCAGTTCATTTAAAAACAAACAGACAAATAAATTTGTTATTGTTTTATTTTAAATATAGTCTATAGTAAATATATTTTGTTTATGTAAATACATAAATACATAAATATTATTTATGCACAAATAAATACAATATTTTGGTTATTTTTAAAATATTTTTTAATTTACATATAGTAGGAATTCATTACAACTAACTATTTCTGAGTATTATGGATGGTTGAATAGAGAGAAAGAGAGAGTTTAGTTATTTTGATTATTTTATTTAAAATAGTAATCCTTAATTGTTTCTACTTTTGTGAATGAATGAAATAAATAAAATTATTTATTTATTTGATGAATGAATTAATTAATTTGTATGTTTTATTATTCAAATATAGTTATCCATTACTACTAATTATGTTTGTGAATGATGAACAAACAAACATACAAACAATATTATTTAATTTTTTAATAAAAATCATGTGTATTCACTCTTTGGACTGTAATCACACTAACCTCTGGTCAATGTTTGTTGTTTCTGTGCAGGCAATATGAGACAGTGGTCCCGCTGGAGGACCCCATCATTACGGAGGTCACCTCTACGCTGCAGGAGTGGTCCGTCCTGTGGAAGCAGCTGTATGTGGTGAGTACTGTACCTTCTGATGGGATCCTCCATCTTCACTCCGCTGTGGGGGGGAGAGGCCTTCCTGTGCTACAACAACAAATATCACTCGGGAGGCTGGATTATAGCACCTTCAGTCGTGGAACCGCCTTTGCTAAATCTAGTAGACAGTTTGAGTGTGTTTTGTCCAATATTTCATTAATATGTGGTTTTGAAGGAGATATGGCTAAAGACATAGACCTGTCACATGTAAACATAGAACAACAAGTAAAAAATAGCACAGACTGAATGCAAGAATGAGTTTTTGGTGAACGGGCCGCTAGTAAATGAGTTTCTGTGCAAATTGTTTGATAATTTACATAAAAATGCATCAACAAACTATTGATTAAACAAAAGAAGAAAAAAATTTATCTAATTTTTTATGAATTGTATTGTAATTGCATCAAATTTGTATAATTATGAATTGTATAATTGGTGCGTCAAATGATCACCTGCTAAATTCAAATCTACTTTTGAGCTATTCAGTGTTCTCGACCACATAATGCTTATTTTAAATTTCAGACATTTAAATACACATAAGTATTAGCAAAATATACATTTAAAGGGGGGGTGAAATGCTAATTTTCACTCAATATCCTGTTAACCTTGAGTACCTATAGAGTAGTACTGCATCCTTCATAACTCCAAAAAGTATTTAGTTTTATTATATTCATAAGAGAAAGATAGTCTGTACCGATTTTTCCCGGAAAAACACGAGCGTCTGGAGGCGTGACGTGTGGGCGGAGCTAAAGAGTCATGAGCGCCAGTAGGCTTTTGCGTTGAGAGCGTTTGGAAGCTGTGACAGCTGTGAGAGCAGCAGCAGCAAGGACTCGCTCCGAGCGGGGCTCGAACCCGGGTCTCGGCATGGGAGGCGGATGCACTAACAAGGAGGAAGAGATATTTTAAGCAGTTTTACTCACCGCCTGCGGTTCCAACACACGATCGTGACCCTTTTTCGTTTGGATTGCATCATCCTTAAGAAATAAACGATACGCAAATCCGTCGTCAAACTGGGCCTTGTTTGTAAAACAAGCATCTTCGAAATGCAGGGAACAAACACAAACACTTGCACAACTCCGTTGATGCTCTGTAAAAATAAACTCCATCCACTGGTCCCTTAATGCTGTTTCTCTTTTGGTAATCTGTGCAGGGTTGTCTTGCCCTGGCAACCAAAAACACACTCCTTTTGTGACATTTGGCGACGCTCTCGCTCTGATCAGTGAAGTCTGTTGTGCTCTCTCTGCTCTGCTATACGGGAGCGCGCGCTCTTCCGGCAGACGTGCCCTCAGGACCCATATAAGGAAATTCCGCTCCATCTAACGTCACACAGAGCCATACTCGAAAAAACTTTCCGAAACTTGTGACAAACCGGAAGGAGTATTTTGGGAACAAAAATACTCCTTCAAACGTACAACTTAATTTTTGAAACTTTGTCCATGTTTAGCATGGGAATCCAACTCTTTAACAGTGTAAAAAACTCAGTATGCATGAAATAGCATTTCACCCCCCCTTTCAGTATTATATATTATATAATATATAAATAAGTTTATATTATACATATGCATTTATGAGCAATTCATACAATTTAATAATTGCACATTTATAAAGCACACTTTTGATAGTTTTCTCAAAAAAGTTTACGAACAATAATAAAAAAAAAATAATTAATGCAATTTTATGAAGCACACGTTTGATAGTTTACTCAAAAAAGTTTACGGACAATTCCAAAAATTTAATTATTGCGAATTTATGAAGCACACGTTTGATAGTTTATTCAAGAAAGTTTACGAACACTTCATAAAACTCTATTATCACAAATGTATGAAGTGCATGTTTGATAGTTTACGCAAGAAAGTTTCCGAACAATTCTTAAAACTCATTGATTGTGAATTGAAGTATATTTTAAGAAAGTTCACAAAATATTTAAGAAACACAAAAATAAATGATTTTTAAATAGCATGATTGGTAATGATTGATTTATGAATCACACAGTTTGAGAATTGATATGCTGTACAACTGGTTATGAACATCATGAGCAGAATGAACTTATGAATCAAATATTCAATAGAATAAGAACAGTTTTATGAATGATTTTGAAATGAAGTTCCTATGCTTGAGTTACACAAATGAGGTGCATTGTGTCCTCTCCTGGCTCAACCAATGGCACGAGTTGTAGTTAGGGCTTCTGGTTTATAAAGTCAGTTGCATTGAAATTGAGAAATGTGCAAATGTTTTATTGTCTGTTTTTCTTTGCCCTCTCTCCGAAATGCAAATATTATCTTTTCTGAATTTTGTTATCTTAATGAATGAATTTGAAAGAGCACTTTTAAGTTGCTTAAAGCAAAGATGTGAATAATGATTAGGCAGAAGATGCTCTGTGGAAGTCTTGAATGCGCTGCTCTCCTCACACAGAAACTCTATGAGATCTGACAGAGCCCTCTATGTAAGCCTGTACTGAGGATTACCAAGCATTAGTGTACGACATGACAATAGAGTGCTCTCTCTCTCTCTCTCTCTCTCTCTCTCTCTCTCTCTCTCTCTCTCTCTCCGACTCTGGAGGTTTTAGGGATGTCAGACATGATGTAACCACAGAGATTTTAACTACGTTGATTCATATCATTCATCATTTCTTACTGCCATTTTGAACATCTACTGCTCAGTATAAAGATGACACAGCATTTTTTTTTTTGGTACACACATTAATTATCCATTTATTAACTACAAGCACACATTATGAATTGTGTAGTTGTTAAATTGGCTATAGTAGTAGTAGTAGTGGTGGTGGTTTTTCAGAGAATAAATGTTTGTGTCTGTCTGTTGACCTATTGTGTTTAAATATCACAAAATTAGTAAGGTTTATGCTTAGAACAAGAAAAAAACAATGGAGGGAAAAAATGTAATTTGAAATTACAGTATAGTCTCTGAAAATAATTTTTTCTCGATCTCATTTTAAGGATTCTTAGAGACAGATTAAATGTTTTTTGCTGTTTTCCAGCACACATCACATCAGAGAAAAGAAGCTTGTTTTTGCATTTTCCTCTGAGGACTATTTTTAAACCATAACGTGTTTCCTCAAACACCTTTTTGTTTTCAATCATCACCAATTCACAGACATGAAAGCTTGTAATAAGGCTTCCAGGATTCTGACAGCACTCGTAATGCGGCTCAGGAAATCAACACTAATTTGGTGGTCGGCTGAATCGAGGACGACTAATTCGGACTGATTTGGCTTGCATAACAAGGCGAACACAGAGCATCGTGAGGCCGAGGCTCAGCTGATAGTGAAGATTCACGCTCCGCGGCTCCGGTTAGGGAAATGTGGACAAGACAACAAGCATCCAGTCACGTGGAAACTCTTGTTATAATGATAGTAACAACAACTGTCTTAGCTGAGATCTCAATGTATCTGGGACTCAGACCAAAGCCTCCACTCTTATCCGAAGCCAACACAGGCGATAAATGTATTGGACTAATTAGTCAACAGTGTTTTCTGAAATGCTGGAGATGGTTTGGCAGATGCACTTTGTCATCTTCACATCGCTGTGGATGTGCTGTTAACAGTATGGTAATATTATCT
Organism: Carassius auratus; assembly: GCF_003368295.1. Lineage (NCBI taxonomy): Eukaryota > Metazoa > Chordata > Actinopteri > Cypriniformes > Cyprinidae > Carassius > Carassius auratus. The sequence goes on from NC_039289.1 coordinate 11,445,330, forward strand.
TGTGTGGTTTGCAGGTTTGGCTAGGTTTGGGTGTTTATAACTGACAGTCTGACTGTGATCATAGATATGTATTTGTACTGTAGATGCCTCATATTTGTAGGGTCAACTTGACGTCATTCACCATAATTGACCGTTAAAGAAGGTGGATGCATCTACGTGCTTGGCACAGTCGAATGGGGAATCTACCTATACATATCTATTGTGCTATTTCTCACAGAGAGTGTCGTGGCAGACGCCCAAATCACTGGGAGACTTGTAATTGATCTGCACTCTCAGCCGTATTGGGATGAAGTTTGTTTCTAGGTAGTGCAGAGTGACAGTGAAGTGTTGTGTCATGAGATGAAAATCCTCAAAGCGTCAGTTACCACTAAAGTTTGTCACAGAACATACTGTACGAGTGACCTCATCAAAATATGTGCATATTTGAAGTGTTTTAGGGCTTAGTCATGCATATATTTGCTAAACATCTTGAGGCTCCAAGTTAAAATGACCTACCGCGATTATGCAAAGTAATGCTATCTTTTATGACATTACCTGCCTCTCTCCTCAGATTATGGAAAAGTTCCTGTACACCAGTCACTCACGACAGTATCTAAACTCTCAAGAAATAGGTTTTAGCAACATTCATGTCTGTCTGTCTCTCGTTTCTAGCATAGTCTGTATTTAATCCATACTGATAATCTGACTTAAAAAAAAAAATATTGGTAACACTTTCTATGAAGCCTGTATTTATAATACATTATAAGGGTATTCTTGAGGTATTATAATAAATGCATAATGCATTATAAAAATAAAAAAAAAAACTGTTGTGACTGTTTACATTGAAAAATTATACCACATCATGCAATAATGGCAATATTATTGCCCAATATATAATTTAATCATGTCGATAAGCCTTTTGAGTCAGAATATTGATGCTAAGGGTTTCTTATTTAAAGCAATGGGTGACCCTGCACATTGAAAATTATGCTAAAGGGGTATCAAAAAGCGACGCAAAAAGTGTTGAGTTGGAGCGAGACGTACGGAGTTGAAATACGGGCTTCATAGAAAGTGTTACCATTATTTTGTTGACAAAATCAAACATTGTTGCTTTTCTCGTAAGCTCTCATGTTTGCCATGAGTTTATGAAAGATCATACACTAGCTTAAAGACTGTTCTGTAACATGCTTCGAAACGCTGTTCTGTCACAGTCGCTTAAGCATGCGGTCAGCCTGTCATCTTAACGCTAAATACAGCTGTCAGTGTGCTTCTGCTTGCATGGAACACTTTTATTAAAACACCACCACTTGGTAAAATAAGATTATATATATGTGTGTATGTGTGTGTGTATGTATTATTATTAGTAGTAGTATTTCTGTTAAGGGTACAAATAGCTAAACAAATTTCAGCAGAAAACAAAGCAAAACCAGAAGTGCAAAACAAAACATATAAACCAAATACCTTCCAATTAAACAAAAAGAAAATACAAAGCAATAAAAAATATATATTTTGCTGTTTGTCTGAATAAATCACCAAATCAAAAGGTCTTTATTTGTGACTTTTGTGCATTCTATAAAATATGTTATTGATGCACTCAAGCACATGTAACATGCTGCTTTAATGCTTCAGCTGGGATCTTTTAACACACAGGCAGTTGTTTTGTTCACATCAAGACCTGTTTGGTGCAACCCCCATCTGCAATGTTGCCTGCAGTGCAAAGTTTTTTTTTTTTTTCATCAGTGTGATGAAACCTCATGTCACACTGTCATTTCGTCCTGGTTAACTGTCACTCATAGCCCACCTTATGCTCCCCACACTAGAAAACCTTTTCATACTCACACTTTCTGTCTAGACGTGGTCTATTTCAGAATGGCCATGTTTCATTTGGGCAGCATTTTCAATGGTAAGCATGTGGTCTTGCAGCTATTTGTTTGAAGATTGATGCCTATTGAATAGTGTCATGTATATAATACACTATTTGATTTTGGGCTTTGTTCAGACATTATCTTTGTCTTGGATTTTGTTTTGTTTTCTGTTAATTAGTTTATCTTATGTTTTGTTTCATGCTTTTGTTTCATCTTGAGTTTTTGTTTTGTGTTTTTTTTTTTTTGGGGGGGGGGGGGGTGTTTATGTCACATGTTTTCTGTTTATTAGTTTGTTATGTGTTTTTTTTTCATCTTGTGTTTTGTTTTGCCTTGTTTAGTCTTTTGGTTATTGGTTTGTCATGTGTTTTCTTGCCTTATTGTACGTACATATACATTATACACACACACACACACACACACACACATATATATATATATATATATATATATATGTGTGTGTGTGTATATATATATATATATATATATATATATATATATATATATATATATATATATATAGTAATAACATTAATGTAGTTAAATTAAATATAAAACAAGCCATTTTTCACTGCCAGGACATTCATGTTTTTATAGAAAAACAAGTTATGCTCAGAGTCCAGAGCCTCAAACATAACATTATAACAGGCACCTTCCTATTAGAGACCTGCACGATCACGGGACCCACTTGATGGGTGGGTAGACTCGTGTGTGGGAGAATAATTGGGGTGTACGGGGTGTACACACTAGGCAATCTTAACCGTGCCAGATCACGTTTGACCCCCAAAGCCGGGTTTGTTTGACTAACGTGATCATTCCATTTAGCAGTCCCTGGCTCAGTTGGAAGAGGTTGGCAAGAGCGCGGTTTGGTTATATATAGATCAGTGAGTGTGAGCGCTAACCATGCTGGAGTGCAGATCATCTCGGTTACGTACGTAACCCTCATTCCCTGATGGAGGAAATGGAGACGTTATATGCCTATGGGTATATAAGGCGACAGCATGCATCCACTCATTCAGGTTTTACGCTGAGGAACCGAGAACATGTCCCGGCAACAGCGAATAGTTCAAGGCTGTGGCATGGGGACATAACGTCTCCATTCCCTCCATCAGGGAACATTGGCTATGTATGTAGCCGAGACGTTCCCTATCTTTTGGTCACTACAAGTTATGTTGAATGACATATAGGGTCCATGGAAAATGCCACAACCTGAGCACCGTCACAACCCTGTGCAAGTGCAATTGCGGGGGTCACAAAAGATATGCTTAAGGTCGTAACATTCCCAAAGCCCCAGCGCAAATTCACTGACCTTGGCGACACATCGGTGTGATGGTGACATGATGTGTACCGTGGCGCCATGGGAGTATAACCAGTGCAGTCCCCCAAACTCCCTACGAGTGGCACCGAAGGGACAGTCAACGTACCTGCAGTGGTGCTGCAATGGGGAGTTGTGTTGGATGGCCCAGAAAGCATCACATTCTGAGTCATGACATCAAAACTCCCCGTGTTCCTGGACACTCATTGTCAACCCACGAGCCTTGCCACTCAGAGGAAAGGAAAAATTTGTCTTTCATTGAAAATGTGGGTATCGCTGTCTGTTGGACCAGTGCAGGACAAAAAGAAAACTGAAGATTCTCCACCCAGCCCTCTTCCGGGGGAAGTAGTGGTGCTCTCTCCGCCAGCTCCTGAAGAGCAGGGGGGCGCCACTCTCCTGCGCTAGGAGAGCCGGTGTGGAGGACGCAGGGATGTACCCATGGCGATGAGCAGGTTGAAGCACTCAAGATGTGTTGAATGGCCTCACTCTGCTGGGCAAAGTCCTCGACAGTGTTGCCGAACAGGTCCCCCAGGGAGATGCGAGCATCGAGAAAGCAACCTTTGTTGATGTCTCTCATCTTGGCCAGGTTTAGCCAGAGATGGCGCTCCTAGACCACTAATGTGGACATGCAGGATAGTCATGGCATGCAGGGCATAGGCAGCTTGGCCAGCAGCTTCTTAAAGCTTTGGCAGCGAAAGCCCCCAACAGTTTACAGGCAATCACTCTCTCAACATGGGGAATGTCGAGAGGGGTAAGGATGGAAGAGGTAGATGAGCGGCCTTATATACCTGTAGGCATGTGGTGTGGCTCAGCATGCAAAGTCCACTAGTCCAGTGGTTTTCAATTAAATAACAAAAAAATAAATATTAAACTGTAACTAAGGAATAAACCACCAATATATATTTTTGCTGCATATGCTACAGAACAACAAATTCAAGCATGCATCAATGGCTGTCAACAGGGTCAACATAAATGGCTGTCAACATGTTCCCTCCTGACACTTGCTCCACTGACTTAAGTAAGCTTAAGGCCGGGACACACCCAGGCAACTTCAAAGAACTAGCGGCGACGAAAGCCAACGGTGCTGTCGCCTCGCGACGGCAGAATCGGACCAAAAAGCTGTGCTGGAACACCGCACAGACTACAGCCGACGGCAAACTAACACGTGCATTCTGTGCATGCCTGAGAGGAATGAGCTGTTCATATCAGCAGCTATTAATAGTATATATTCGTCATTCAAAAGGAGATACCAAAACAAAGATATACGAGATAAACACAGATATACAAAATGTAAACAAAGCAGCGCTTGCTTACAATTTTGAATATCATTAACGTTAATAACGTTAATCATTTTAAGTGGCTTATGTTGTTTTGAAAACTTTTGCGTGTAAGAATGATTGGGAAAGATCATGTAACATTTAAAGAGCCTTCTGTTTGTACCATCTTCATTCACATGCGTGTTTTTATCACTTTTGCTTTAATTCTCTGAACTGACTCATTCGCTTAACTGAACATCCCATCAGGACTCTCATTCTCGCCTACGGCCCAGACAACCCAGATGTCCCAGACGCCGATTCGACGTGTTGAATCAGGCAGACTGACACCGATGTGAGCCGACGAGTGGAACACACCAAACAAACTAGCCCAGCCGTCGCTCGCCATCGGCCCAACAATGGCAAATGCATTTTACTAGTAGCTTTTCTCCCTCCAGCTGATTGCTCTTTAACACTTTTCATACTACATTAGCCTGTGTAGGACTATACATGTAGTGAATGTGACTTGTACAGATGCTGAGGGGTCATGACCCCGCAAAGGCAAAATGTGTGGTGACACAGCCTGAGGCCCATCGTGGTGCCAGGTTGTGGTGAATTCTGCAGGAATTCACACGTTCTGATGATGACACCTCTTCCTGGCTTCAGTGTCATGTTTCTAGGAAAGACAGAGGTGAACTGTGGCACTCAGAGTGTCTTTGAAAGTGTTGGTGTGTTAAAGTTAACTCACTGTATTTCCAACATGCAGAAGTTTCTCGAGGAGGTCAGCTTTCAGATGGCAACCTTTTAACTCTATGCTAGCATTCTGCATTTATTTTCAGAAATATTAAGATTATTTCATTTTTATTTATTTTTTTCCATTTGTTTTATCTGTGGCAAATATGATTGTGAATGTATTTGTATATTGTCATTGTAAACCTTTTGCATGCTTCTACATTCTACATAGGTGTCAGTATAAAGTCCATTATTTGTATCTAATATTCTCACGCTGGCCCGAAACTCAAGTGCATGAAATCTTGTTACAAACACAAACTATATGTAACTTTTGAGCAAATAAGACATGAGGCTAATGACACAGGCATGGTCGAAACAATGTCAAACAGGTATGGTATGGGTGAGACTAGAGAATAATCCAAAAAACAGGCGTGGTTGATCTCCAGCAAACAATATCTAGACAGGGTAATCCAAGAGCAAAACAGAAAGGTAAGAAAAGGCAGGAATCAAGACAACATGAGCTAAACAATACCCGACAGTGAATGGTGGTGTGAGACTGAGTTATATACTGACAGGATAATGAGGTAACAAGGAGGGAGGAGCTAATCAATTATTATAGAAACTAACAAGATGGGCAAAGGAACAAGGGAACACAGAAACAATGACGAATGAGAACATTTCAATTCAAGATTTCACAAAACCAAGACAGGGGAACATTAACTGGGATCCTGACACTATAATTGTCACAGATACATTTTTATATATATATATTAGTCCTAATATTAGGCTTCACGCAAAAATATAATCTAATTTTGTTGTTGTTAATATTGGACTAAAATATGTAATATTCTTGACAAGTTTCATGAGACTCGCACTAAAAGTCACTTTGGATAAATGTATATGAAAGTCAAACCACCATAGTGTAAAAAAAAAAAGGATCCTGGAATACACCAATGGTTATAACCAACATGATTAATGTCTCCTATCACGCGTTCCCCAAGAAAATGACTCCCTTCCACTTCTACACACTGTAATGTGCTGCTGGCGACTCGTTTATGATAAATCCTTCCTTGCACATTATAGGACTCAACAAATTTACATTGTAAATACCACAAAGTCAATCCACAAAAATCAAACGGCTGCCTTCAGACAGGATTCACATACTGGTTTCATTCCAGTCTCACGGTTCCACTTTGGTGGATCCTGCCTCCGGCTGAGATACAATTTGGGAAGTCATAATGTGATTTTGGTCAAAATAAGTAAAATGGCACAGCGCTTAATTTTGACCCAAATTACATCCAGTATCAATTAGTTAACCAACAATAATTATGACATTGCGGCGCTGTTATAGATGCGATAATTCAAAAGCATCATGACAAAGTGTTGAGGAAGGCCAGATGCTAAGTAGACAACATCCTAAGGACAATACCCTGGGTATTTTGAAGAAATGCTACAGATGGTATAATGGTGCGTACATTTCATGCTTTTATTGTGTTTTTATTCGTACAAGTGAGGCGAAAAACATCCTTTGAGTTTAACCATAGTGAGGATAAATACGATGGCTGCTTTGTACCTGTTGTGTAAGTCCCAAAAACGCAGGAAAAAACGCAGATGTGTATAGGTTCACAGCACCATACAGAGGCGCACACATCTCGGTCAAGTTGTATCATAGATTTCGGGGAGCCCGCAAACAGCTACAATAATGGGCTCCTCCATTTTCTGATTCAGACAGATGTACCAATAAGCTCTTGGCTGATTGGCTTGTGCAAGAACGCATCACGCACATTTTCAGTTCGAGTTGAATTTTTTGAAGTTGCGTGAACAACTGGATTGAGGCTAATATCTTGTGTTCGCGACAAATTCGTCACGCATTTCTTGTCATTCGCATCGCCTGGCGCAAATTCGCATCTGTTCGCATCTTTGCATTGACTTTGTATGTAATCTACTAATAAATAAAATTTGCGCTTGGTGTGAATACACCATAAGGCTCTGTGTTAGATGGCTGTAGGCCTTGTCATGATTTTATACCAGGTTTAGTTCAGTGCAGTTCCTGTTGACATCAAAAGTGCAGAGATGCTTATTTGTGAATTGCTACTGTAGATGTGCGACTTTTGTCAGTTTAAAAAGTCATACAAATGGCTTTGACACACATGGTCAAACAACATCTTCAAAAATATCTCGTCCAAAATGTCAAAAATAGCTTCTATCTCTAGGGTCCCAGTGCAGTGTTCAGTGTTCCCTACACACTTGATAGGGGACATTTGTAGAAGACTTGACAAGAGTTTTATTAAGAATGACTCGCAACATCATTAAAAACTGAATATGATGCCATTTGCTGTCAAAATAATGTCATTCAGACATTTTAAGTGTAACGGAAGTTTCCAGATACATTTTTGGGCCTCCCTTCAGTCTCAGATATTCCTCATAATTCAGTCACTAGGTTTTTTATTGTTTCACAAAACTTAATAGTAATATGTGATAACACGATAATTTAATTTTCAAAAATAAATAAAGAAAAAATATAGCTTAATTATATAGTTTAGAAGTATCTTTACTTAGTTTTTTTGTAGATTTAACAAAATATATAATAAAGTAGTATGTAAGTAATAATTTTAAATTATATAGCTTATTAAATTTTTAGTTCATTTTATTTTAATATTTTTTGTTCAGTTGTATTTTATTTTTGGTGCACATTAAACTTTATATTATATTTATATTTATTTATATTTATAGCATGATAATACAACATACATTTTCAATGAAATAAATAATATATAGTTAATTTTTGATTCTTTGATTCATTCATCCATTCCTTAATTGTGTGTATGCAAAACTTGATACTAATGTATGATATAATGATAATATAATAATAAAAAGAAACAATTAATACAGTTTATTCTCCTGTTCCAAAACTGTATGACTTACTTTCTTATGTGGAACCCAAAAGGAGATATTTTGCAGAATGTCCAAGCTGTTTTTATTTCATTCAACAAATTAGACATTGTCTTTATATGAAACTAAAAGATTGTTATAGATTGATAATATTACTTTTTTACAGAATAATTGACATGTTTCACTGCCAATCAAAACGTCATTGCTTCTTGCATGTGTTGTGTGATGCATCTGCACAAATGAGTTTCAAAAACTAAGGATTTTTCATACAGGAAAAATCGTACAGGTTTGAAATGATAAACTAAATCACTTAAAGACTTTCATTAATTATTCATTCATTTTCATTACAGAAAATCATTATGGAGTTATTAAAGTCCCACATATTAGCCTAAAGTCCCTTGTGTGCTAAAACAAACTCAAATACTGATCTTATATTCCAATGAAGCTGCAAATCGTCCGTCATTACTGGCCTCTTTTGGTACTAACGCCTCTGTCTGCCCGACAGCAAGAATCATGGTGTCAGTGAACTGTGTGGGCTAGCGCATAGTGTCTGACTAACCTGCCAAATTACTGTTACTAAGGCAACCCCCTCTCCAGTGGCAGTTACTGCAGAGGTGAGGGGGCGATCCGTGTATGTGGACCCCTGTCCAGATAAGCCTGTGAAATGTCTTTTTGCCTCAGATCTTAGGTAACAGAACAGAGCTAGATCCTTGCAGACGTCAGTGTACCAGACGCCCGTGAACTGAGTGTCCTGTTCTAAAGTGCTTGAGTGTTGCTTTGATGCTGTCTGAACACACTCAGCGCACCAGAGGAAAGCAGACACTTAAGAGAGAAGCCCAATTATGTTAAACAAAGGTTTTCTTGTTGGTTTGGAAACATGTAGATTCAGTGTCCTAGAATTTATTTGTGTTGACAGAACCGTAAGACTAGATATGACACCTACACAAAATCAAACCATTGACTCTTTCAACCTGTTAAGTTAAAATAAAAATAAATATATATTGTTATATTATATTATATTATATTATATTATATTATATTATATTATATTATATTATATTATATTATATTATATTATATTATATTATATTATATTATTTGTTTTTTAACATGCAATTTTTGTTAAAGTATTTCAATTATTCAAGTTGTAATTTCAACTGCATTATATGGAGTGCAAAATTACTTGCAATAAATACACATTATTAAACTTACCGTATTTTTCGGACTATAAGTCGCACCTGAGTATAAGTCGCATCAGTCCAAAAATACGTCATGATGAGGGAAAAAACATATATAAGTCGCACTGGACTATAAGTCGCATTTATTTAGAACCAAGAGAACACATTACCGTCTACAGCCGCAAGAGGGCGCTCTATGTTTTCAGTGTAGACTACAGGAACACTGAGCAGCATAGAGCGCCCTCTGGCGGCTGTAGACAGTAATGTTTTCTCTTGGTTCATGTCTCTTAGTTCATTTCTCTCGGGTCATGTCAAATTATTTTTGATGAATAAGTCACACCTGACTATAAGTCGCAGGACCAACCAAACTATGAAAAAAAGTGTGACTTATAGTCCGGAAAATAAGGTAATAATATAATAATGATTCAATGTTGAGTGATTTGTTTTTAAACAAAATCAGTTGATTAAATGATTCAGTGATAAAGATAGTTGCTTATTTCATTCCTGAGTGAACTGTTAAGTACATATTTAGATTGTTAATAAAAAAAGGTACATTAATCTGAATTCAATTAATTGATTTTGAGTATTTTTTTACACGCCAGACATCTAAAGAATTGAGCGATTTGCTCAGAAACAGTGTTAATTTTGACACAAAATTTTAATTTAGTTTTAGTCTTAGTTTTTTGACTATAATTCTTTTTAGTTTTAGTCAAGTTTTAGTCATCTGATTTGTTTGAATTTTAGTCTTATTTTAGTCGACTAAAATTGCTTGGTATTTTAGTCGACTAAAATTGCTTGGTATTTTAGTCGACTAAAATTGCTTGGTATTTTAGTCGACTAAAATTGCTTGGTATTTTAGTCGACTAAAATAAGACTAAAAAATCAATAACAGATTTACTAGACAATTTTTTACAGCTGGTATAGGAAACAAACTTAACCAAAATATATAAAACACAAATTCAACTTTATTTCAACAGAACTGTGTCTTTATTTCGATTCAAAAGCTTTTATGCAGCAACAAACACTGTCATGATAATGTAAACAATAACTAGCTGCCAATTGACCATCAATAAAAGAAAAATAACGTTAGGTCCAGGACCTTAAAGCTTACAAGTAAATATTTAATAAGTTGGCAGCTAGGTGGATAAAAAAAAGTAACAATATTTTATAAGGTATTCATTTGTCTAGAAATATTGTATGTTTTAAATACTACAATATTGCTAGATTTGTATGTATAATGATAGGATGTGAACATTCATGTTTCACATGACTAATATAGAAATATTTGTGATATTGTCAACAAGTAGAACATTATAAAATATACTAAACATTAGTATTAATCAAATGTATTTATCATGATATTACGTATTAGTACTGTGCTCTCATCTAACTTGAAGAAGGGGCTATTTTACAGTACTTTTCAGTTCGTAATATTTAATGCTACAACATCTACGCACTGCAGTCTTCCAATTTTGCTTAGCTCAATAAACAAAAGAACATCGTTGTGAAATTACATTTGAGAAAATGTCCGGGTGGCTCGTCTGTAAATGTCTTTTCAAATTGGTGGTGTTCTTGCCACGAATGAGCGCTCCGTGTGCTTTACGCTTTGTTTTGTTTTGTTCGTTGTCAAACGTGAAGTGAGCTGTGGACATTTTGTCGCTCTTTTAGACATCACCTCTTCGAATGCCGTCTTCCCGGGAGCTCATTTAAAAACTGAAAACCTTCGCTTCACGTCTCAATAAGTCAGGCTCGGATTGGTTCTCTTCTCTCATGCAGTCTCGCCTGTTCCATTTTGCCGGTTCTTTTGTTCATTCCTCGCATCTCTCCCGTCTGCTGATTTGATTTTTGTCACAGTCTATTTTCGTCTCGTCCTTTATTCGTTGACGATAATGTCAATCAATTTAGTCATAGTTTTAGTCTCCATCAGTGCCTTCTATTTTAGTTTTCGTTTCGTTTTCGTCTGCAAAAATATATTCGTGACGAAAATAATGACGAAAATATTTAGTCAACAAAATTTACACTGCTCAGAAAGACTCACTTGTTTCATTCCTGAAAGAATCAGTGTTTTCAACAAATTGGTTGAGTGAATGTTTCAATGATTCGCTCAAAGAGAGTTACTAGCAAATAATTAAATTGCTAATAAAAATAATCTGAAGATTAATTTCTGATTTCATTTTGAGTAATTTGGCCCTCCATTGTATTCAAACATGTCCCAAATTTTGGTAACATTTATCTTTATTACGTCTCCAATATATATATCTACATGTATTGAAAATCTCATATATGTATAAGTATATGAGTTAAATTTTGTTAAACAACGTGTTTAAATCTAAAGTTCAGAGAAAGTCTGGAAAATGGTCTTGACCTCTTTGACTAAACAGTATTTTGTATGAATTTAATAGAAATGCAAACCCACAGCCAATGCTCCCTTTCTGTCCGTGGAAAAAACAAAGAGCACAAGTTAAAAAATAAATCAATACCATGAGTTCTAAAGCAATCTTAAGTTTAAATTTTTTAGCCATATTTTTTGAATGCCTCCTCAGCCTCTGTTTCACTTTCTCTTCTGTTCTCGCCCACCATGCTGCCCACTTCGTCTAAGCAAATTTCACAAATGGCCGCAGCAGGGCGTCTCGACCACAAAAAGATGAACTGGAGTTTTCCAGAGCCACGAGGATCCAGAGAACTCTTTCTGCACAGCTTGTACTCAGAATGAGGCGTATCACCGCCTTCCCAAAGCAACCCTACTCCACTTCCTGTGTATTTTTAGCATTTAGCACTACTGTTAACTGAGCTTAATGATAATGTTTCAGCTTGTTTGTTGTCTCCTTTAACACTGTGCTGTCGTTAAGACTGGCCCAGTCTGATCTGGTTGATTTAAGAGTCTCAAAAAGACAACTGGTTTGAATAAGTATAATGACTCGTTCACTGACTGAATCAGATCGGTTTAACATGCACACTTATGATAGCATTCAACATTACATTGTGTTATCCAGATAAAGTGCTCAAAATAGCAGTTTACTTTTAATAAGTGCTATGTGTTTGCTAATGCAGATAGTTTTATTGCGGAGCGTCTGAAATTATCTTGCGTTGCCCTGCAGTTCTTTGAAAGGTTGCTAAGCAACTAGTTGTGCAGTTGTGTTATCAATCACCGATGAGCGAAGCGAGAGAACAGGAGACGCCCGGAGATGACCTGACGGATAGTCTGAGTGTGTTTGTGGTGTAAAAAAAGATAGTAGAAAAATGAGGAAAGGAAACAAGAGGGAGTTTTTCCACTTGATCACCAAAAGACAATACTTTGCGATAATCATTCTTTTTGGTATTTTTGATCTGAGCCTCCCACAAGTATGAAAATGAAAGCCTGGGTTATCATGCATCAATGCAAGAGGAAAAACACATTAGACCGTCTGCAGGCATCTCAAATTGAGGGTTATTTCCAGTCTTAGTGTTTCTGTGGAATATATGAATGATTCATGGTTTTGCTATATCGAAGAGTTTTCACAACCCTTAAAACTTAGAAAAAACTAAACAAAACTATAAAGTGTCTCCATAAGGTGTGTGGATACTATGTTGTTTTCTATTTGAGCTTATTAGCTAATAACAATGCAACAATTTCATTATAGGTGATTCATTGAATGAGTAATTTAAGAGATGTGTTCAGAAATATTTATTCATTCAGGAATGAAACAACTGACTGTCTTTATGCCCGAGTCATTGAATAATTCACTCAACCGATTCAGACAAAAACACTGATTTGATCAGAAATTAAACAAGTGACTGTTTTAATTAGCAAATCATTGAATCATTGACTCAACAGATGCATTTTAAAACACTTATCTGTTCAGATTTTGAAACAAGTAATTGTTTTAATGAACAAATCATTGAAATATTTGTTTAAAAAGACTGATTCATTCAGGACTTAAAAGTTTGAGTCATTTACTGAATTGTTTTGTTCAAAAGCACCATTTCGAAACAAGTGAGCCTCTTTGTGAGTAAATAATCATTCACTCAACCGATTTATTCAAAAACAACGGTTTGATTCAGGAACAAAACATGCGACTGTCTTTATGAGTGAATCATTGAATCCTTCCCTCAACTGAAACACTGACATATTCATTTGTTAAAAATAACTAAATAATAATAATAATAATACTAAAAATAAAACAGATTAATTCAGGAATTAAACTAGTGACTGTGTTTGAGCAAATCATTTAATTATTCACTAAACTGACTCGTTCAAAACCCCTCAAATTATAACAATTGCTCTCTTAATGATTGAATCATTGGATTATTCATTCAACAGATTCATTTGAAAACAGATTCATTCGCGAACGGCTGCGTGTGCTCAGAAACATGCAATGGATGATCCTTATGGGGCTTTGTTTAGACACTCTTTTATTAACAAATCAAAAACAAAGTAAAAGTAACTGGGAATATTGTGTCTAAAATTAAATATGTATTGTATTCAATATAAGTATTAATATAATCCATTCATACTGTGATTATATCGTTAATTCAATATTTATTTATTAATTTTAAAATATGATATAATAGATATTATACAGTATTATTATGCATGTTTATAATGTATAAATTATACAACGTTTTATATTATAATGAATATAAAATGCATTCCTTTCTTTTTTGTATTGAACTGTAGTGTAAAAGCAATATCATGCAATCATGCTGTTGGTCATAATATCAGTGTAAATTACCGGCAATCTCATGCTAATGAACAAATCGCGACCATACTGATATTTAAACCAACAGCTCTTGCTCATGTCATATTACACTAAAACATCATCTTCCAAATGCAAATGGTTACGCCAAATGGATGTTTTAGCGATGTATGTGTATAGAAATCCCCAATATTAGATCAGCTACAGTCCGATGATGGGGGAAGATGTGTGATGGCGGGACGGGGGGTGTGTAATACAGTATTAGCGGAGTCTCTCTAGGTTCTGCACAGCTCTGAGACTCGGGATGATGATGATTCACTCGGAGTGACTCATTCAGCTGGAACATTCTGTGAATTCTGGCATAAAGGAGAAGCATGCCCAACAGGTTTACAGCACACATATCTGGGCTTGAATGTGCTTTATATTTAGAGTCACAGTGACAAAAGATAAGATGGAGGAGGGTGTTTTTGCTCTATGTTTGACTGTCACGTCTCAATCCATTACTAAAGATAAGCAAGACATGTGACTCGTTCTAAAATGATGGTTCTTCTTCATAGAAGATTCCTGTATTGCATTCCAATGCGTCAACTCCTATCTATAAACCCCTGGATTTTCTGGCCCATTTGTGTAGTGAAATTGCAGAATTGCAGCTTTCTTAGTGATCTCTATATATCCGTTCAGAGCTGAACATTCCAGTTTTAGAGTTTTGTGAATGTTTCCTGCTGTAAACTTGGTTAACAGACACACAGATATGGAAAAGCAAGAACAAGACCTCATCGCATTCTGCTCTAAACCATTTTTTTTTTCTACTTATCAAAGGAAAGCTCTCTCACAATCTGCGTATGATGCATTGTGGCTCATTCCACCCCCAACTCCTCACATTATCATCCAGGACTATTTTGAACGTATTTTTGCAGCTGTTTCTGTCCAACCTTTATATATTCCGAAACACAATGTTCTCAGTACCAATGTTTTGCTCCTCTAAAGTAATTGCCTTCAAGTGTGTCATTTGTGCACCTCTGTTGGCAATAAACTGAATTGCAATTTCCTTGTTTTAGTCACCTGACTGACTCAACCAATGGTGTGAGTTTAGGGCGGGATTACCTGTTTGTTCAGCCAGTGGCTGATGGGGAGCATAGCTGTCAACATTGAACATTGAAAATAAGGGACATTTCCCGGAATCCATCCCCAAAATAAGGTTTTTTTTTTTTTTTTTACACGATTCTTATCCACAAACTTAAAAAAAAAAAAAAAGCACTAATCATTAACAATCTAAAGAGTTTATAACTACACAATATATATTAAAGAATGACAGACCAATTGATATGTTAAAAGTGATTTATTTATGAACAAGGTAATATTAATAATAATTTAATATTAATAATAATTTCGTGCTGAGAAACGTCGTTTTTCCTGACAACGACTAATTTTGCAGTAGGCATAATTTGGACCTACATGGCTGCTTGTCAGGTAGTGGAAGGTGGACCCCCATTTACTCAAATATCGGCATAATTTTGGTTGGTGATTAATTCAGTGATTTTGGCATTCGGTGTCCTAATCCATCATCGCATATCACACTCATCTACTCTCTCGAAGTTCACTTCCCGCTACTTTTTCCCTCTTCCTCCCGCACGCTGGCGCCGCTGCAACATCTTCTTCTTCGATGGTAGCCTAAGCTACTGCCACCTGCTGTACTGGAGGTAAAGCAACCCAAGTGCAAGCCACTTCACAGACACAGATAGATGCGTGTTCTGAGTTAACACTTAGTGTAAAATTACGGGATATTTTACGGGAAAATACTAAAACGGGAAGACAGCGGGAAAAGACCTAAAATACGTGAGAAACCCGGAAAAAATGGGAGGGTTGACAGCTATGATGGGGAGAGTGCTGTAGAAATGAATCACTTCACAGTATTTCTAATTCTATAAAAAAATAATAAAAAAAACACACAAAAAAAAGGTCACATTTAACTCCGAAACCAATGGAAAGAATTAAAAAAAATGTCTTAAGATTATATTTTGGTTAAACTAAATGAAGTTGGTTGGTTGGTTTGATTGATTGATTGCAACAAGCCTTTCATGTAAATAAGAACGTGGACAATGTCTAAAATATTTGTATAATATACCATATATTCATTAAATACACAACTTATATAGTATTTCAGTTATTTGCATTTAATATGTCTGTGTAGTTTGATGTACTGCTTTAATTAATTCTGATATAAAACAAATGCTTATTTTACTAAAATGCACAGCTTATGAAAAACACTGATGTTCAAACTTACAAAAACTAAATAGTCATAGGAATTTAGCAGTAAATTATGCTTAACTTTTCTGAAACATATTCTTTTATAAAACAAATGTATTATCGTAAAATTGGCCTCATTTTCTTTATGGAAAAAGTTATTTCTTTTTTGTCTTTTCTTGTCCAATATTTAGGTGAAATGTGACCCACACTTTGTCTGTGTGGGATTCACTCTTCTTTTTTCTTTTTATTTTAATTACTGTATCTTCAAATACAATTGAAAGCACATGCATAAATAACATCTTTTGAAACTCAACTCCTCCAAGATGCCCAACAGCCCAAAAAGTTTTTTTTGTGGCAAGTGTAAATTCACACCCACAATGTGGATGCATTTGAGCATCAGTGCTGCAGACCGACTGGTCCTCCAGAACAGTATGGCCACACAGATGCCTCGCTCAGCTAGTGTGTCTTCTTGTTAATCTCTTGCTGGACTCACACAATTTGTAATGCCCATCCATGAGTGAGAATATCAGCCTCTTAATCTGACGAAGCCATTCTGGAAACCATGTTTGAACAATCTGATAGCAGCACCTGGACAGAATAGCCTGAGATTGTAGGCTTGGATTTGATTCATCGCTTTAGAGCAGCAATGTCTAATCACGGTGATTGTAGGTAGCACACCATAGTTTTCTTTGAACATTGTTAGCTTGCCAAGATCCTACGTTGGTTGCTTATCTCAGTGGAATCAGGAAAAAAATAAATAAAAAATAAATAAATAAAGCGAGCACATTAGAGGTGTTGGCTAAGGAAAGCGCTAAGAGATGTTTGAACATGAATATTCGAATCATACGGTCTTTTAAGCAGAGGTTTGCTGTTACTTTTCTAAGTTATTTTTAGCATATTTATAATGCTTTAAAGATCCCCTTTTTCAGTATTGTCAGTGTTGGATATACTTGATGCTCAGTGTTGAACTTTGTTGTCATTTAATGCTAACTTAATGTTAAACTTTAAAAAGACAAATAATTTAATAAGATTTAAATGTAAAATTTAGCAAAAAAAAAAAAAAAACAATATAAATTTATATTTGTATATATATATATGTATATATGTTATGTTTAAATTAAACCTGACAGAGCACTATATGTGTGTTTTTTTATTATTTTTTATATACTATTTAGTTATATCAATATTTTGATATAGCTTTTGTTTTACTATTTTCATTTTTGGTCTATCAATCATTATCATTTTGTTATTTACTTTTGCCATGTTTATATATATCAGTCTCATTAAAAAAGCTATTGTGGTAACACTTTTCAATACGGTTCATTAGATAACTACTTTAGTTAACATTAACATGAACTTGTAAATGCACAGTGAATAAACATGAACTAACAATGAACAACTGTATTTTCATGAACTAACATTAACAAAGATTAATAAATACTGTAATAATGTTATTGTTCATTGAGTGTTCATGTTAGGAAATACATTAACTAATGGAAACTTATTATAAAATTTTACCACAATCTTTGATAGTTTTAGATTTGGTTAACAATAGACCTTAATAAGGGCAATATTTAATTTGACTGAACTACAGTGTGTTCAATGGATTATACTGTTGTTTAACAACATTGTTCAACTGATGAAACTTTCTGGGAAAAACAAAAACACTTATAGCAGACAAAAAACAAAACCAAAAAAAATAAATAAATCTCCATTAAACAATTTTGAAAGTTGTGAATATTGTGCTAAAAAGGACATTAATGCAGTGCATGCCATTGTAAAGACTTTTAAGTCTGTTCCTCAAGGCCTCATTTTCATTAACATTAAATTCAATATGGCGTCTAACATGACTGCTTTAGACAGTAAGCAACCACCTAACAACACCCTGAAAAGTTTTATAAGGAATAATACCATTCTAGTCGTTGGATATTAGCATAACATAGATCATTTAACATGATGTTGACGGTGATTCAGTGTGAAGGCTAGCGCTCATCACTGTCAGCTGAAGACACCATGTTTTGGAGGTACGGCTCTGGAAAGCAAACTGGCAGCGCTTTCCTCCAATGGCAAGAATCCCTGGCATGCCTCTGCGTTTCTTCGGAGACGGTGAGGGAGGGAGCACTTGTGCGTGTGGGCTGCTGGGAGCTTCACATAGCACTAGTTACATTACTCCAATACAGTGAGGGAAAGAAAAGCAAGACTTCAGAAAGAGGGAAAGCAATTGCATTCCTTGTCCAAAATAGATTTGCGATAAATTAGAGTTGCGTTAGAGAGAGAGAGTTACATGTATACCGCACACCGCTCGAGAAAGCGTGCACTCTTGGTTGACGTGGGTGGCAATGTGTGTCTGAATGTGCATGTGCTGGAGAGCGAGAGAGGGAGAGACCAGTTGCAGAGGAACAGGGATCGAGGTATTTGACAGACACGTTTAGAGCGGCTGCACGGGAGCCGTTGAAGAAGAGACGTGTCCGACTGTCGCGGTAAGTAGTGGCGTTTCTTTCTTAACCATGATTTGAGACCATGTATTGTGTTGATGCCATTTACAAGGCATGCTGGTCTTGTTTGACAGAGTAGATATCATGTTCGTAGTTGTGTCAGTTACGGACAGGCCCTCAGACAGGACCAGGGTTACGACCTTAGACTGGACATTGCGTGATGCTGTATGAAGGTTGCTGTGGTAACGTCGTGACATGCGATGAAGTCTTTGCCTGTTGTTGCATGTCGCGATATCTTTATTCTCATTTTCATCAAGTTTAATTGCACTTTTAAACAAAAAATAAAATAAAAATAGAGCATTTTGCGACATGAATTCTCGGAATTCGCTAATATTTACGTCTTATATTCCTCATTGTTTTTTTTTTACGGATAAAAACAAGTTCATCTACAGATGACAATTCTTTCATTTACTCACCCTCATGTTGTTCTAAACTCATTTTGATCAAGTTTAATTGCACTTTCATATGAAAAATAGAGAATTATGCAATGTGAATTTTATTTAATTATTTTTGCCGTTTACAGGACGTTTACCCACAAATGGCAATTCTGCCATCATTAAATCGACTTCATGACGTTCTAAACTTGTTTTTCATCAAGTTTAATTGTGCTTTTGTTCGAAAAAATAGAACATCTTGCATCATGAATGCCTCGTTTTCCCTAATGTTCATCTTTTTCGCTTGTTGTTTCTTTTTTTGCCCTTGAAAAGACCCACAAATGGGAGATTTTTCATAATGTACTCACCCTCATGTCATTCCAAACAAATTTTTCATCAAGATTAATTACACTTTTATAGAAAAAATAGAGGATTTTAAAATATGAATGCCCATATTCGCTAATATATCTTTTTGGTTTTTGTTTTATTTTAGCTGTTCATCCACAAATGACAATTTTGTCATCATTTAGGCATCGTCATGCCATTTCGAGCCTTTTAGTTTTCGCTTTAAATTTTTGAAGAATATCCTGGCTGTTCTTTTCCATATATACTTGAAGTAAATGTGAACTGGGGCTTTCAAGGTTAAAATTCAGACAAAAAATGTAGTCTTATTAAAAAAACAAAAGCCTTTTGTTTCAGCTCTAGGACTGAGGTTTGCAGTCCCCTAGGGGTAGGTGAGAGAACTGCGGGGTCCGTGAGTTAAGAAATAATAAAAAAAATACAAATAAACAAAAATAATTATAATAATAAAATATTTTCCTCCCAAAGTGAACACATTTGCAGAATGAACATGGTTTGACTATCTCTTTAAGAGCTGTTTACCTTTATTCATTTAGCCGAAGCTTTTATCCAGAGTGACTTGTGGTTGCACAAGTTAGCAGCTTCTTATAATCATGTTTCCAATTTACTGTTAAGCAGAAGATAGTGTATCACTTTAAAGTGTTTATGGCAATTAAAGGTGGAAAGATTCACCTTCTTCAGATTCCTGGACTGGATCTTTAGACTATTTGGGACATCTGATTCACAGCGCATTTATTTCATTTCAATGAACATGTTGAACTCAATATACATTTTCAAAACTCAATTCAGTTATTATTTGTTCCCAGAAGTCCCTGCTTGGCATTTCATGCTTCATTTTGTTAGGGAAATGCAATTTATTGTCTCTATTTATTATAGATTATGTCAAATAATGTTGTATTATGGCTGAACATTATTGTCGATGGCATTAATTATTAATCATAATTGGTTTCATTAAAAAATAATTGGTTCAAAAGAATCAAATATTGTTTGAGCTTAACCTGATCTTTCTGACCAACTCGCTTGGATGTTTGCAGCAAATATATTGTAGATCATATAAGGTCCGTTGGAGGTCTCTGAACAGTCTGTTGCAGGTTTGTGTGTGCGTGTGTGTGTGTGTGTGTGTGTGTGTGTGTGTGTGTGTGTGTGAAAATGTCACCATACTGTCTGACCTTCCCACATGGTCTGTCATTTCCACTGCCTTTTGTTGACCCAGAGCAAAGACACGCAAACACACACTGACTGACTGAAAGTCCTGCTTGGCAGCATGGAACTGTGAGTAAAGTGAGATTGCGTGCCCTGAGCAAAGGTCATGTCGGGCCACGGGAGGTTCGATGCTAGCTTGTTAGCCAGTTAGCGCACCTACAGACACTAAGTCACACACTCTTTCATATCCACTCATCTAACTAGTGTCAACGACCTATGACCTTCACAACATACTCACACATATGGTCTTTTTAAGTTCTTTTGGAACATTTTATACTAGTTGTCTGTGCTAATGTGATGCTGTGCCACTAATAATCATCTCAAACTCCTGAAGCTTTCCAGGTCCCTGAAGTTTTAAAGTTAAAAATAATAAAACGGCTATGATGTGTGCTGTTTGAAAAGGATTCAACCCTTCAACCCTGAAGTTAATGGTGCATTTCAGCCTCAAATGTGGCAGTTTTCCCATAAGTTGTTCTTTAAATGAAGCATTCAGACAAGCTAAACTGAATTTCTTCCTCTCAAAACACACATTTCAAGTGAGCTGGTTCATTATTCACACAATAGTCCATTAGTTTGCATTAATTTTGTCATTTGGGCTTCCACTAAACTGCCCACATTGTACTGTATGCAAATCTCTCTTTATGCCTGCTAGCATTTACTTAGCTAATAGTCTAAGTTTTAATTTATTTAGGATCCATTTACCATCTGTTTTGTTCCCCGTTACAAAACCTGAATGTCAAACGTGTGGTTAGAGAAGAGAGCCTGTGTGTGGGGCGAGATGAGTTGGCTAGGGCAGGTGAGCGTTAGCATTAGCACCCGAAGGAGCAGCAGTAACTGTACAGAACGTGGGCGAAACGGTGTGAGTCACACCCTTTCGCTGGCTGAAGTGTCTCAAATAGAAGACACAGGAAGCTAATAAATGGATTTTTCATGGTTTACAATTCATGTTTTGTGTATTATGTCCTGTAATATGTTTCCTATTAGAGAAATGTGTTAAATTAAGATTCCTGTTTGTTTTTAGAGCTAGCTTCATTAATACTTTCTATAAAATGGCCACTGCACAATTCCCACTGCATACATTATTTATTTGTGCATACATGTTTTGTTGCGTATGCTGCTGCTAAGTGCTAATTCTCTGCTAACTCATAGTATCTGGCAAAGATTCTGTGCCTTTAACATTATAAACATTGATCCTGTGATTATTTCTTCCTCAGAAGCATCTATTGTATCCTCCAGGTGTCTTACTAAAATCCAGTCACAGAATATGAACTTTGATAGTTTTGTGTTCTCATGAGAGCTAATGGTTGGTTATAATGGGTCATTTAACCAGTTAAACGAACAGGGTTTTAAAGAAAAATGAGGCACTATTCTCAGAGGAGGCTTATGTTTAGAAGTCATCGAAGGTACGTTGATCTCTGTGACTTCAGTAGGAGGTGAGAGCCATACAGTAAATGCAGTGTTGCACTGGGCTAGTATCTTGATGAATATATGTGTGTTTATACAGAATAAAGTCCTGCCAATATGCTGTTTCTGGCTGTGTTGCACCTGCCATTCCTCTTTTAAAGGATTCCAGCATTAGAAATGAGTAGCTGATGTTTATTTTTTTACAAGCTGCTTGATCGTGTACTAGAGTTAAATGCATATTTAATATGGTTTCCTACTACAATTCTACCAAATATGAACCCAAGGGAAGATATAGATAAATTTTGTGTGAGAGCTGGACATGGTGAAATGTGATTCTGACACCTTGTACTGTAGCTCAATTCAGTCTCTGTATTTAAAACATGTGAGTCATGCAGTTGTGGAAAGTGTGATAAATACATGTTCTTCGCACAGCTCGGTGCAACACATGCTGTAGCTCCTCTTCCCACACACTCATACATCGAGTGTTCTTCAGCTGTGTTCCCTAAAGCACAGTCCACAAATGGTGATTCGCATGTAAGTAATATGGTACGTTTGCGTACACAAAAGATAAATGTTTTATGTGCAACAATGCACAGTCTGGAAAAAAAGAAATACAGTGAATAAAATACTGTTGTTCCAAGTTTCTGAAATTCTCATTGGTAAGTGAATGGCTTGTTCAGAGAGCAATAGAATATTGAACAGCAACCGTTTTCCAAACCTTTGCATTTTTTCCCTCTGGGATTTGCACCTTCCACATTAAAGTAAATAGATTCACAGAATTCTGGTAGCATAAAACTCTATTTTGTGGACGTCAAAATGCTTTCTTTTTTCAGAAAGTTTGTCATAACTTTGGCACGTGTCGGTTTTACCATAAGTTACATTATTTGTGGATAGCTTCTAGAGCTTCCCTGCTAAAACACTCAGCAGTCATGAGGTTTCTTTTTTCAAACAAAAGGCTCTGTTGACATTTGAAGTCTCTGTTCTGAAAACCCTACTGAAATATAAATTTGAGCTTTTATTTCAGTTAAAGCTCAAGGATTCATACTGGTCTCTCAACAGCCAACTTAAAACAATCATAATCAGGTTATACTGTAGAGGCTGATAAATCTGTGTGCCATTGGTTTAAAGGGATTGCCATGTTCATGGATGGTAAGAGGAAGAGCACTGAAGGGAAGATACTGTGTACTAAAATGTACTTGTGCCAGGATCCAGAAATATCTCACTCGGAAGCCATGAAAAAAAGCTAAGCAGAAACACCATGTCTAAACTAGATATCTTCATCCTTGGTAAAGGTCCAGAGAATGGACACACATTTAGGTCTTTTTTTCATTTTGTTCCACAGATCCAGGCAAATGGAATTGCCTAAAAATATATTGTTGATCAAACTGAGTCTTATCTTCGAAATCCAGTCAGGATTCTGATAAAGAGTTAGCTTGTTCCGAGTCCATGGGCAGCCGAATTTTACCACAGCGAACTGTGCAACAGTCGAGAGTTATCAAAATATAATGAGAACAACAGAATACAAGCATCTTGAGAAATTTAACTTGACACACTTGACAGTAATTGTCTTAAGATTTATTGCTGAAGGCTGTGAGTTTGTTAAAAAAAGTGATGTTTTGATAGCTGTAGCTAAATTTTGATATGCAGCATCTTAAAGAGAGTTTTCATGTCTCTAACTTTCAACCCTCAAATTCCCCCAGAAGACAATCGTTTACTTTGCTAGCAGACTAGTCGATTGTCGGTGACTAAATGATTAGATGCCAAAATATCAAGACTACCTTGGTCAACTAACTTCACCACAAAGACTATGTAGGTCCATCAGCTACCCCAGCCACAAACAGGCACTAACCAGCTTGGAATAATTTAGAAATCCATACTAGTTACCTTGGGATGGTGCATTGGTTTTCCCAACAAGCTGCATAATACTGGTTTGAGGCTGGTCTAGCTGGTGGACCAGCATAGTCCTTTTGATAAAGATGGCTGACCTTGGTTAGAAAACCAAAACTCCAGCATCCCATACTAGTTAGACACGTATGGATTACTATGATATTCCAGCCTTGTTTTTGCTGATTATTGCTTGTTTGGTGCTGGTTTAGCTGGTAGACCAACATAATCTTTTTGGTGAAGCTGGCTGATCAGGTTAGTCTTGCATTTATGGCTTGTTAAGTGACATAAACCAGCTTGGACCTGCATGGAAATTCATACTGGTCTTTAACTTGGTCTCAGTTTCCACCAGAATCGTTTCACTCTGCTCATCCCACCAAGAAGTGGACTTATGGTGCGATCTGCAGCTGGTCATTGAGATACTTTTCCAAGAAACTCACCATTGAGACTAACAGGAAATGATTCACACAGTTCTGCTTGTAATTGCATGAGGGAGGAGTAATTATTGATGCCACCATGAGTAGGGGGAAGCTATCAGTCTCCACTGCCAGAAGCGATCAGGAAAAAAGGCTACATTCAATGCAGAAATCCAAGTGAGTACAACAGGGAATTTGATGGATGTGGCTTTTACATGAATGTCCAAATCCCATCTGATTTCACCATTAACAGCCCGTGGAATGACATTGTGACAGATACTTCATGCTGCATATGTGGGTATCCCGGGAAACATTCTTGTGCAAACTCCACACCAATCTCCTTTTTATTCAAGAGCATGTCAAACTCAAGTTTGAAGATGTTTCAGTAATGGAGGGCACTGGAGACCACATGCACAGCTGAAACAGCATGTCTGTGTGACAAACTCACAGATCTGTCTGATCCATGTCTGAAGAGTCGTTATCATCCATCATACACAATCTTGGAGGGGAAGCCTTTCTGTTTGGGACATGTGCTTAGATGATGCTCCGTGATTTTTCCACTCCTTTGACTGTCTGTGGCTTTGATTATCTACATTACTGTAATTCCAACATCATGTGATGGCAGCATAACATGCCATTCACACTGACACTCATTTTGTAGAAGCAAAGCGACCAGAAGTCTTTTATTTCACTAATACATAAAACAAAGTTGAGCAAGGTTGAGAGAATAATTTGTATTAACCCTATTGGTGTCGGTTACCATTGGTCAACACTAGTTTTCGAAAATTAAACATGTCATGTTTATTGGATCGTGTCACTTCTAAGAAGTAACATACTGTAGTCTGGTGATTATTTGACATGGAAATTTAATTTTGGATGGATGAAATAAATATTTAACTTATATTTTTGTTTTGTTTTTCTCTCCAGAAGCATAAAGTCGACCTCTTTTACAAGCTCCGTCACGTGATGAACGAGTTGATTGATCTGAGACGACAACTGCTTTCAGGCCACCTGACCCAGGATCAAGTCCGTGAAGTCAAACGCCACATCACTGTACGACTGGACTGGGGCAATGAGTGAGTTACTCTCCTTTACCTCTCAGAAAATGTCCGGAGAAGACTTCAAATGAAAAATGCACTATTTTTTGTGTTTGCCCCCTTTATATGAAAATGAGCTAATGCTACTGCCTCCCTTTTCAGATGTGTGTGGAGCTTCAAGAGCTCATGGTCGCAGGCATAGCGGTGTTAAGGTTTAACTGGTGGTGACAGTGTTACTGACCACACATTGCTTCCAAATGAAATGTTTAACTACAACATCCCTATTTACGATCATTCTGGTAGCATGTGAAGGCAGCATTGGTGAAAACAGGCAGAGACAATGGTACAGTAGCTTTAGCAACATTAGCCTTACAGAGAGCAAAGAAGCTCTTTTGGGAAACAAAATATGAGGCGTGATGCTTACTTTGTCAGGAGTCTGGACGTTTGCGCAAGAATCGTTGGCATCGATACCTCTTTAGGAAGCAATCTTTGCACAACTCCAGCACTGAATTGTTAGCATGTAAATGTTAGCAGAAATGTACAGAATAGGACTTTTTTTTTTTTTTTTTTTTTTGACATTTTCTTTTGAAAATTAAATGTAACCTCTGTGTCCTCAGTGGTCTATGGAGACTCCTATGTTCGTTGGTGCATCCCAACACACAACACTTTAAATGGCTCTTTAGCACTGACATTGTATCTCCAGCAGCTACAGCAAGAAATCAGTAATGGCGGACTGCTGTTTCTCACTCAGGGCTGTGTATTTGCTAATAGGGCAGAGAGCATCACAAATGTGCAGGACTTTCCCCAACAATGACTCCATAGTAGTGAGAAATCCCAAACTGCTAGTGAGGAGAGACTGGTTATAATTTATTAGGATTATAAAACAAAGAGTGATTGGATTTTTACCATTATAGGCCGGTTGTTTTCACACACTGTGTTCGAACACCTTATAAAAGTTATTTGTGCATTCTATGGCACCTTTAAAGGTGTACTGCTAGCCATTATGCTTACTTCCACTATAGTACAAAATCTTTTAAAAGAACCAGCAAAGATGCCTTAAAAGTGTTCTTACCAATGTTAGCCATTATGCTTACTTCCACTATAGTACAAAATCTTTTAAAAGAACCAGCAAAGATGCCTTAAAAGTGTTCTTACCAATGTTAGCCATTATGCTAACTTCCACCATAGTACAAAATCTTGTAGAAGAAACAGCAAAGATGCCTTAAACGTGTTCTTACCAATGTTAGCTAGTATGCTAACTTACAGCATATGTCTAAATCTTGTGGATAAACCAGCTGAGATGCCTTTAAAGAGAAGATAGCAACATTTGCTATCATGCTAACATCCACCATTGGCCTAACTCTTGTGGAAGAATCAGCACCCCGGGCGCTGTAAAAAATAGCTGCCCACCGCTCCGTGTGTGTGTTCATGGTGTGTGTGTGTGTTCAATTCTGAGTATGGGTTACTATACTTGGCAAATGTCACAACTTCCAAATAACTTCCAATGCTTAACTCATTTGAGGAGTGTTTAAATAAGCTCTTGAGTTTCATGGAGATCTGCCAGCATTTTAATGTGTTAAGAAGCCAAGGCCTCCTGATCGTAGAGTCAAAAAGATGAAACGCCAGAGATGGATCACTGCGGCTTTCTCTTTACCCTAAATCGACTCGGCCCAGCTCAGTGAGGAAAATGAGGAGAACAAGAACATATGTCATTCACTGCCTGATTAATGTGAATTGTGTTGAGATTTCAAATCCAATCTTTTAGGCCAATTTATATATTTTTTTAAATTGAGAGTAAATGTATTTTTCACTGCAGTGAAATGCGGTTGTGTTTGTACTCCAGACACCACCCCCAATTTTAACCTACACTGTCTTGCAATTCTTCACAGCTTTTGAGTTTTGAGAGGTATTATTTACAGTTCTTGCATCATTATTTCATCTTTTTGAGAGATTTTCAAAAGTGTTTTGCCAGTATACATTTGCTGATACTGCAAATTGAAGTTTCAGTTAGCAATGAAAGATATTTATGATGTTTATACTATGCTGTACAATATTGACTGTATTGTTAAGTAAAAGATGATGCAGCAATTATATAAAACATACAAGCACACCACACCAGGTTCACCTCTTATAGCGACGAATGAAAGGCCAAAAAGTCATTTAGAGGTCAGATGAACCAAGTATTGCTGTGTATCAGCATCTGTATCAGGCACACATTGAACACTCATGTCTCTTCTTCAGGGTCACCTGGAGATTCACTTCTGCAGTGAGGCACTTTGTGGTTCTGGGCTTTCAGCAGTACATCACTGCCAGGTCTTCAGATCAGCAAACTGAGAGATAATTGAGTAAATGGGATGAAATGGATTTGAGATGGGAGTACTTACCGATATGTTCTATAAATACTTGAAGGATGAGTTGAAGAGCATCTCAAGTGTTTTTCAAACAATTTAATAATGTTTTCATTATGTGTCAACTACAGCATGCAAAGTTTTTTTAGTTCTTTAATATCATGAGATGGCAGAGTGCAAGAAAACAATGAAGTCTGATGTATCTGCTCACTTAAATGATCTTGTTCCTCTCAATTTGCTCAATACTATACTACATACTAAAATACTACACAAAAAAATATGTAAAAAATATATTATGTAAATCCAAATTATGTAAACTAAGGTAAACTATACGTGTAAACATACAAGGGGTGAGACTATGCCCAAGATAAACAAAGAATTTTAATAAACGAATAAACGAATATTAGTCTGTTTGTGTAATGATGCAGTATTTCGCTCCTGACAGACAGCGATCATTAAAACCCGTGAAGTGAGAGTGGAACACGTCTCACTTGAAACAATTCCTGAAAATCATAGCTATCAGCCAACTTCAGCGATGGACAAAATAAAACAGTTTTGGATCGGCTTGAACCCAGCTTTCATATGGTGTCAAAAAGTTCAAATTTCATCATGTGTTGGGTTTTCCATCAAGATCACATCAAATATGTTGTGTATGACTGCAAGATAGATAATTCAGTCTCAATGGCAAGACATTTAAATACGAAACAAACGTTTGACGTAGCAAATTAGAGGCATTCACGCTGAAGTTGTGGAGTATATCAAGCTTGTCATTGCTAAAACCACTTAATTATCACATAATAAGTTTATTACTGTCTGTTTACACAAAGTCATCAACAAATAGATTTATTTATGCTCTGATACAAGCCAGTGATGCAGGATGTCTCTCTAGAGAACTACTTTGCATTGAAATATTCAGAAAATAGGCAAATTTATAAACATACCCCTGGCTAGGCAGGGGGGCTGGGTGATGCTAATGCTAATGCTTTGATTGCACAACAACCGGAGCAAAATGACTTTAGTAATGTCCTAGCAACCAGTCAAACACCCTAACATCCACCTATCCTGTCACACACTCTGAAAATCTTAGCTATGCGGCAGCTAGTTTACTTTAATGTTAATGTTAGCATTACTAGCATTATTGTCTTCTGTTTGACTGTTTCCATTTTAAATTGAACAACTTAGTAAATAACCAGAACATCCCAAATATGGTTTAGTAATGAAAAGCTTATCAAAACAAATTTTTGATGTGAATGTTCAGACGCAAAATCAGTATCTTTCATGTATTTAGTTGCTAACGCACTTACTTAATGCTAGTCTATGGTTTAGGCTACTCAGGATGTTGATGGGATTTTATTTACATCTGGGATGTCTGAGAGAACAAATGCTAATGTTATATTAAGATATGCCATTCCATCACTTCCATAGTTAGGTTATTAGGCAACACCTGTTCCTATAGCGCTACGGTATGACAGCTGCACGTAGCGCTAAAGCTAGCAGCTTACCACACGAGCCTCCCAGTTTTAACAGCTCTGTGTAGATAAACCTGGAAAGAAGTGTGGAAAACTTGTCTAGAATCATCCTTATGGCATTTTTTTCCAATCTAGCTGTCTATCACATTGCGCTGTGAGATATTATAGTATAGCAATGTAGCGATTTATGGATTAAAAAAAAAAGATACAGCGTGGCTAAATGCCCATGAGAACAGGTGGACACAACAGCTTGACTGATTTTCTGTTCTTTTATCATCCACAATATTATACATTCTAAGTATTTCAGTCTTGATGAATCGAGGTTAATCTCTGCCCTGTTGTCTTCTTGTGTTCAACAGACACTTAGGCTTAGATCTTGTACCCAGGAAGGAGTTCGAAATGGTTGATGCGGACCAGATCAGTGTTTCTGATCTCTATAAAATGGTAAGTACACGGATTGCATTCCCATCAGTTTGCGATGTGTGCATTTTCATCACTGAAGCAGTAAATTGCTAAAGCCTCCTCTGTTGGATCTTAGGAGTTTTTGCAATGCTTTTGGTTTCAAATTCATGCTATTTGCTTCCTTTATTCAAATAATGTTATTTATGAGATGCTTGGGCAGAAAATGACACTTTACAAATTATGCACTGAATGTGTGCTTAATGCAAACCTCATAGCATTATGATTTTACAGTTCTGGTTTAAAATATTATATAAGCATGTTTGTAAGTATGCACATAAAAACGAAAATAAAAATAAAGTATGACATCATAACAAAACAATTTGAATATATATTTTTTTATATTATTAAATGATATATTAGTTTAGTGTTTTAGTGAATTTTTTGTATATATATACACACTACACAAAAATATGTCAAAAAAAGTAAATTATACATATTTTATATAATTGTATACATTTATATTTTATGCAATTGTATATTACCCAAATATTTTATATAATTGTACAGTTTAAGTTTTCATTACAAGTAAAATTAAAACTTTGACTTAATTTCTTAAAAGATTAGTCAAATATAAACTGAAAATAAAATTTAAATCCAGGCCATTATTTATTTGTGATAATAAAACAGTTTAGTTTGTTGTGCAGTTGTTGTAACGTCCTGTATGTTGGTTTATACGTCTCTATTTTCAAGTGTTTTTGTTGCTTTTGCAGCAAGTTCTTCAAAATTAGTTTATTAATATCGGAGTCATCCATGCAAATGACAGCATGAATTCATGTTTTAATGTATTTCTGCAACTGTTGCATTTGTGCATAATGTAGCGTAATGTGCGGATATTGCAGAGTTCCCACCTGTAGAATGAGCTGAACAATTAGAAAGCAGAAATGTTTTAAATCCTCCATTAGAGGGCAGATTCCCAAGACGCCTCATCAGTCTGAAACATTAACATATTCTATTTCCCAGAAAGCCTCAAAGCGTGTTTACAGGTTTAAGGAACAGTTACCCTTTGGAGTTTAATAAGAAAAAATACTGGAATTTTTTTTAGCTTTTGATTATATTTTATCTACTCTCAGTAATTCACTTTATTCTCTAGACTCCTATTGGACGATGATGATTTATTGGAAACAGGTTTTGACACAAGCATCTGTTTCTAACAGGTGCTTCTGAATTGCAGCTTGTGGAAAAGCTGCTAATACTGTACATTTATTTTCTTCACACCATTTCTGGATCTTTTTTATGATGTCTGCATACGTTTGTGCCATATGCAAGTATCTATGTCTGGGTTTGTGTGGGACTGAATTTGTGTGCCCACTCTGTAATATGACAGCAAAGGGGCTAAATTTACCTCTGCGCTCTACCTGTATTCTACAGTCAAGGATATATATAGCTTTTTCCACAAGCTGCAATCCAAAAGCACCTATTTGAAACAGATGCTGGTCTCAAAAAAACATCATAAACATAATATAAAATCTACACATAATGTCATGTTTCATGGGAATCGAGGAGTAAGGAGACACAGGAGTTTTCTTCAACATGGAATCACGTGAAAACACGAACTCAGGGAAAAGGTTAAGACATATAAGACCAGACACTGGGACACTATTTTAACAGAACAGGATGAGACGAGACGCACCTGGGTTACAATCGAAACCAACGGGAAATTCCTGGAATAAAAACAATTAACACAGAGGAGCAAAAACACACACAAAACACGGGACAGAGTCTGACACATACGCAAGATTAAAGGTACAAGTTGTAGGACATGCCACGAGAGGGCGCACTACCAAAACAATAACAATCGCATGGTTTGATGACGCTAAGAAGGAGCGTTGGATGATGGGATTTGTTGTCTTCTACCCAACCGCTGATGGCCATCAATCAGATGGAAAGATAAATCATGGATTTAACGCGAGTTCAACGATTTACGCAAGTAGATTACATACAAAGTCAATGCAAAGACGCGATCAGACGATGGACCAGACGTGTCCTCTTTATCAGAATTTATCAGAAATTAATGAAGTTCTCAAATCCAACAGTTTTTGTTACTAGGTTTAAAGCAGAGATGCTGTTACATAAAATATTTATCTCATATAATTGTGATATTCCTGGTTTTTATTAATTTCATTTTGACAACATTTTCCCTTCAGCCATTAAAGTTACAAAGTTGGAGAGAAACGGAAAGAGGTTGCATGAACTAGTGAAGAGAAAAACTATTCGAAGCACCTGATTAAGAGGACTGGCTAACTTTTTGGGCTAAATTCAGAGGAAAAGCAAACACTCCAGTGTAGAGTAGGTTTAAGTGCTAGCCAAATGTTGAGGTCGCAGAGAGATTTGTATAGCTTGATATGTGGGAGGCGGAGGAGTTTCGCACAAATACCAAAAATAAAGAAAGAAACAAGCTTCTCAAGAGAACAGAGAGAGAGATTTGAGAAGACTTTAACTTGGCCTCAGGCAGCAGAGAGCACTGAAGCGGCAGAGACTCGAGACCTTTCGTTTTCTTAGATGTTGATGCTGAATTGTCTCCAGGGAAGCAAAAGATAGATGAAATCAAAGAGTTCTGGATTACACATGCACTGTTCACACACCATTTACTTGATCTCTCTGTTTTCACTTTCACTATCCATTCCATCATTTTTGGGCTTCTGCAGTAACACTGTCCAGAAATGAAATCTTAAAGTTGATGTTCCCTTTTCACTCTCTGTGCACTTCATTGCAAAACAATGACATAGGCATTGACATTCTTTGTCTCTATTCGAAAACTCAGTTTTACAGTTTGACAGTCATTAGATAGGAAACATCAAGTTCATATGATAGAGTGCTATATATATATTTCATAAATTATCAATTTAGTATTAAACAAATATAAACAAGTCACTTGGCAAGTAAATACACATTGAAAGCAATTTATGTAATGTTAAATGTAGTGTTATGTAATTGCTGGCAGCTATTGTGCATCAAAAAGGCATGTCATTATATATATATATATATATATATATATATATATATATATATATATATATATATATATATATATATATATTATTACATGTCTTTTTGATGTGTGTGTGTATATATATATATATATATATATATATATATATATATACAATGCATTATTATTATTATTATTATTATTATTATTATTATTAAAAAACGGTATATATACGGTATATACAGTTACATTTTGGCTTACTGTTATGTCAGCAGCATTGTTGCCTTCGAGCAAGACACTTGCATCAAGTGTCCTTTACCTGCAGTAATGTACAGTAATCTTGTATAAATAGTGTCTGCCAAATGAGTAACACAGTTTTATTCCGCAAAAGAACAGCACATATATTGATGTAAGTTAGTCAGGGGCTGAAGTCTCACAGAGGCATGTTGTAACATGGCAGTACAATCTGCCAGGCTCACAGTGCCGCAAGGCGCTATTTTAGATTAATGTGTCCCGTTAGGCACACGTTTAGCCTCCCCGATGGTGAGAGTGAGAACAGAAGGAAAGATATTTGTTTTCAGATGTTTCTCAGTTCGGCCTGAATTCCTCGACTGGGTCTGGAAATGAAGCACTACTCCCTTGTTGTCAAGCGCTATATCAAGGAAATCGCACTTTTCCTCTTGAGATGTGCATACAGCTTTGATCATTCCTTTTCCTGGTCCTGCTTGTAAAGGTAATTTTAGTGATGTATACGAGCAAAAAACAATTCCAGTACACCTTAGCAACAACAAGCTATACCCTAGCAACCACTCAGACCACATGACTAATAACTTGCAATGTCCTATACAAGGTACCCTAGCAATCACAGTATAGAAATGTCACCACAGTTGCCCAAAATAGTCTAGCAATCACCTAGCAACAACAAGCAAGTACCCATAACACCCTAGTAACTGGAAGGCAAGTGCTAAAAACCATTGAGAAGACAGTAGCTACATAGTGATATCACTACACCCAGAAACTGGAAATCAGAGTACTTACAACTGGAAGGCACAATCTATTTTGTATTTTTGTGCTTGTGAGTTTTGCATACCTCTTTTCCCGCCATGCATTCACTGATGGGGGTTTGTGTTGAATGCTGGGTAATTTATTCTAAACACACAGTCAAAAGCACTGAAGAAAAAGATGCATGCTAAGAAACACAGACTCATAAGTCAGCCAAGCTCCCGGGCACGGTGTGTGTATGTGTGTGTTTGCGCGTTTCACCCTGTGATTATGAGCAAGTGTTTTCTGCTTGGGGTTTGTGCTGACGATGTCTCTGTGAATATGATTAATCTAGATGTAGATATCTCATGAGATATAGCTCTGTACATCCATACAGCATTGTGGGAAAATATTTAATCCCTTAAGCAAGTGTCTTATTTACTCACTTACAGATCAAACAGGAAATCCGTTTCCCTTTGATTCTTGAATTATTAATTATTTTTGTGTGATATTGTTTTATGTTTGAAGATACTGTGCGTAGTATGCACAATATATGCTTCCATATGAAACACATTTATTATTATGGCCAGATTTTTTTTTTTTCAGCTAGGATGATATGTCTTACTGCTGTCAGCATGCTTTGTGCATTATGGATTTAATCTGACATATGACAACCGTGTTTAACTTTCTCTCTCTCTTTCTCGGTTGACAGCACCTATCCAGCAGACACAGCGTCCAGCAAAGCACATCCCAGGTATATTTGTCATCCTCAGTACCATCCGAGGACTTGTCAGGAATGCTTAGAGTCGTTAACTTACAGAACTTTTTGTAGGTCATGGTTCACCATGGGCAAAAATGTGACATTTTGATCCAAACACCTTGTTTACTCTGTTTTGGTCATGCTAAAAGACCTTTTACAGTTATATGAAGCACTAGTTTGAATATAGGTCATTAGTAAAACAGGAACATAACATAATGTAACGTAGCGTAACGTAACGTAGCGTAACGTAATCTAGCCTAACATAACGTAACATAACATAACGTAACATAACGTAACGTAACCTAGCCTATCATAATGTAACGTAATGTAACATAATGTAACATAATGTAACATAACGTAAAGTAACATAATGTAATGTAACATAACATAGCATAACGTAACCTAGCCTAACATAACAACATAACAAAACATAACATGCCATCTCATAACAAAACAACATAACATGTAATGCCATGTCACAACATAACATTGCACGTATTGATACACCACAACGTAATATAACGTGTAATAATATAACTTCAAGTTGTGTTATTTATGTACATGTCATATTATTATATGCTATGTAATATTGTGATATATCATGTGGTGTGTTGTATCATGCAGAAGTATATCACATCATGTTATAGCGTTATACTGTATGTTATTTTATTGTTATATGTAATGCAATGTTTTGTTTTTGGATCATGTTGTGGTATGTTGTTATGTGTTATGGCATGTCCTGGTAAAGTATATCACACCATGAGAAATAATGGTTACATGTTATAGCATTACATGTTATATCGTTAAATGTTTTGCCATATCTGGCTGTGGTATTGTGTTACATGTTTTTAAAAAGGTGGTGCATTGTTATATATTATGCAATGATGTGTTGTTATATAACGTTGTGGTATATTGTGTCATGGCATGCTGTGATATATCACAAATTTTGATATATTTTTACATTATAGTATAGCATTACGTTACATCATTAAATGTTTCGCAATGTCTTGCTACGGTATATTGTTACATGTTTGTTATATACAAAAAACACTTGTAACAACACATACACAATAAAATTAACAAAATAAGATAACATCATGTTATGTCATGATGTGGGATATCAAGTCCTGTGATATATCGTTGTATGCTATGTTATAGCGTTACATGTAATGATGTTATATATTTTGTCATGTTATATCATTCTGTGACATTTTTACATGTTATAGCATTACAATGTAACTATATGACTTTACAATATTATAATAGCATAATATACAGTAGAGTGACGTAACAATATAACATAATATGTAATGATATAACATAACATGGAACAATATAACTTGTAACATAACATAGCAATATAAAATAACGTCCCAATATTCCATTAAATGACTTTGCACATACTGTATTATCATATGACACATAAAAACATTACAGAATAACAACAGAAGATGTACTGTAACAAACATCTCATGACATAATGTAAAGCTGTTGTTCATTCTGTGTTTTTTAGGATGGTGGAAGACAAAGACACGGGGATTCGTGTCGAATGCCTGTGCCGCACCATCTCTTTGTCAACCTAAAGAGCTTCACATACAACACCATCGGCGAGGACACAGACATCTTCTTCTCTTTGTATGACCTGAGAGAAGGCAAGCAAATCAGGTAGGAAGTGTGTCATTTGTTTGTTCAACAGTTGTGCCCCTCCCCCTTTCAAGCTTTTTACAATGGAGATACTTTCAATGGTAATTATACAAGAAACAGGGAGAAAAAAAAGAAAAAGAAACGTACATGAGGTCCCATATGCAAAAAAAAGTAAGCCATAATTTTTAAAATGTCAAGGTCTCGGAATGAAAAGCGTGTGCAAATTCCGCCTACATGTACATAGGCCACTTTTTCTTTTTTCTTTTTTTTAATCTCTTTTACAATAATTAAAAATGGCACAGGGAACTGTGAAACAACAGAAAGATGAGATAAGGACAAGAGACCTTGAGGAAGTATTCATGTAAAATATCTCTTCGCTTCAACTATGCTGTAATGACATCTTAAGTTTCAATGTAGCATTTTCAAGGAAAATGACGACCCTTAACCAATTTTTAGTCTCTCCTAACTAAAACTTGTTACCAAAATATAATATTGTTTTAGATTAATTTTCTACAGTCGGGCTTTAAGATTTTTTTGTTCAGTATTGGCAGTGGCAATTCTCTGCAGTTTCCAGGAGAAATGTACATTAGTGGCAGTAAATGCCAACGGGGCAAAAGGCACACCTTAAGAAACAAATTTGCTTTGCATTACATATATATAGTGTATATACATTTTTTCATTGAACATTTATGGTGCAACAGTATAATAAATCATACAAGTGGTTTATTTTGTTTAAAAACCTTATAAATAAATGAAGTGGGGGGTGGGGGGTCTTTTACCCCACAAAATAGGTAAAAGGCTTACCATTATGGCAAAAGACACACAGTATTGAAACAAATACTGTAGCTAAAATAATGTTTTTAATAATGTACATGTTAATACTCATTCAAAACAATCACTTTAGCAATGTTTGTACTGTTTTCAGCTCATTTTGATTGATGTATATATATATATATATATATATAAAATCTTTATTATCGGGGGGCGATATAAAGCCGATATGTATTGGCTTTATATCGGCTATCGGTCCCCCTTTCCAAGATATCGGCCTTAAAAAAAACTATATCGGTTTACCACTTATAAAAAAGTACATTTTAAAAATACAGT
This sequence comes from Carassius auratus, assembly GCF_003368295.1. NCBI lineage: Eukaryota > Metazoa > Chordata > Actinopteri > Cypriniformes > Cyprinidae > Carassius > Carassius auratus. The sequence continues at coordinate 11,482,337 of NC_039289.1, forward strand.
AAAGAATCTGAAAGCATTGAAGGAAATCCCATGATAATTTAATATAGATTCAGAGTATTAACAACAAAGTACATTTTATTATATGGTAAGATTTAAACTATGGTTTTATATAAAAAAAAATAATATATGTTGTTTATCATCTGAATCTAACTATGTCATGTCAACAACTTCCCTCTTAAGGGAAGTCGAGTTTCAGGGACTATGATAAACTCATATGAGACTCGAGGATGAGGAGATTCTATCTTCTGTTATACAACGAAAGCTTGTTTTGTTTTTCCCCGTGTAAATGTTGAGTGAAAAAAGGCCACTGGCGGATTCCTCCAGTGGGGATGTTTAAAAAGTAATTCATGCACCTCATTAATTAAATTAGAGAAGCGTTTGTAGGCCACTAAGAGACGATTGCTTAAATGTTTCTGTTTGAAGAAATGGTTCAATAAGTTCCATCCTTTCGAATGGAGAAAGAAACAAAACAAATAAAATAATATGATGTGTTGTTCACTTCAGGCTCACTTTAAACAGTCGTGTTGCATCATCATCTGTCAAAACGGCACAGGTTAGCATGGCTGTTTTTGTGTGTTTGTGTGATTTCGAAGCCTTGATCTGCAGAAAGCGCAGTGCGTTGTTGGTGTTTGTCCTGAGGGAGGCTGCTCTCATGAGAGATCCCGCGCTGCTGAGTCTCACCATGGAGACAGAACGATTTCTCTACCTCACATCTCATTTCCACTGTTCTCTTTCCATATTCCCTCTGAGAGCTTTAGACCATGTCTAGACAGCGGTTTCTGTGTGCGTTTTATCATTCTTCCCCCTGCAGTTCTTTAGAATGGAAAGCATACGTCGCTTAAAAAAAAAAAAAAAACACAAATCAGTGTAGTGCTTTTTGAGGTAAAACATGTTTATTATTATTATTATTATTATTATTATTATTATTATTATTATTATTATTATTATTAATTATAATAATAATTATAATAATAATAATAATATTAACTGATGTTACTAAGCCCTGTTTGTTCAAAGAAATAAATAAATACAAATATTACATTTATGAACTTTTTTTATTTATTTATTTAATGTACATTTTTCTCAAAACATCTTGTTATAGGAATACATTGGTTGCAAATAATATTTATTTCGACATGGGTGAATATATTTTTATTCTTAATACAACTTCTCTTAGTATTTTTTTTTCTCACTCCTTTTGCAGATTATATTTATAATACAATTATATATGTTTTTCTTTTTTCCCCCTAGTGATTTCTTGCAGTAAATGTATGTATAACATCTATGTCATTGTTTACTTTTATTATAGCTAGCTTATTTAATTAAATAAATGCAATCAGTTGATCACTCAGTGATAATGTTTCCAATTATATACATATATATATATATATATATATATATATATATATGAGACAAAATTTTATTTTGATATGTAAAAAAATATATGAAAAATGCGTTACCAAAAGGGATGTAGTTGCTTATTTTTTATTAAATAATAATAATAATAATAATAATAATAATAATAGTAATAATAAAATAAGACTGTGTATTTAAGTAATTCACATATATATTAAATTAAATATATTATATAAAAAAAGGAATAAATTGATATTTATTTGTTTATTTATCCATCCAAATTCAAGATTTGAAACAGTTACTAAAAACAAGCTTTTATATTATATTGAAATTCGGCTTTTCTTGTTGCAACGCAGTGTAGATATTTTTGCTGAAAAGTAAAACAAGATACTGATTAAGTATCATTTTTTTTTATTTGAGTCTCCAATCTGCTTATTTTTTCTTTTACCTGAACAAACGTTATTTTAAGGAATTTGACATGATATGTTAATTGGTGCCAACCCATCCATGTAATCACTGAAATGATTAATATGATCACAGATTATATGTTTGACTAATTACGGTACATCGTGATTTCAAATCCTGAAAAATACACCGAAAGGCCTCATCTTATATAAATGGCAGCAGCCAAAGAAAGCCATCCAAATGATTATTCACACAGCACCCACAGAGCTGCATCCCTCTCTCTCTCTCTCTCTCTCTCTCTCTCTCTCTCTCTCTCTCTCTCTCTCTCCACCCACTCCTCACACTTTTGACAAGCTGCTAATGGTGGCTCTGCCTCCCTCTCAAAAGCTGTCTGACCCTGGAGTGGGCCACAGTTTCAATCCAAAATTATATCTCGCCTGGTCAAGGCTGAGAAGAGGAACGTACTGTACACAGCAGTTTTTAGTTAAAAGATATTTCCAGATGATTGACGTTTGTCTCGTTAACGTTAAACCAATTTAGTCTGTAATGGGACATATTTCACACGGACTTAAAAGATACAGTGCAAAATATCTGTCCTGTTTATGCGCAGTTTCACACTTTTTCTGCCCCTCTGTGTGTTTGAAGGTTCTCAGCGCTCTCTCTCTCTTTTTCCATCCGTCTGTCACTTGCTTCTGCAGTCGCACATTTGCGCCATGACAAACATATTCAGAGACATATTCATATCCAACTGTAAGCATCTGCACCGCTGCAGTCTGTCTGTGTGTTATTCTGCTGAGAGCTGCGCCACCCGCACCAGCACTGCACAGGTGTGCTCTGTGATTGACCAAAAAGTGAAAGAAGAGTGGAAAATTGAATATTATTATTATTATTATTATTATTATTATTTTTATTATTATATGAAAAAATAATAATAATATATAATCATCATCATAGGAAAAAAAAATACTAAAATAAAACATTGTTATTGTTTATGATGCTGGTATAAAAAAAAGAAAAACATTATTATTATTGATGTAATTATTGTTATTTATTTATTTTTCTTTGATTGATTGATGTCTAACATGTTCTGTGTCATAACTACTTGTTAGAAAATAAATATTACAAATTATAATAAAAGAAACAAAATACATGTAAACAAACAAAACAAAATAGTTGTTGATAGCAAATTATTATTATTATTATTATTATTATTATATGAAAAAAGAATAATATATAATCATCATCATAGAAAAAAAAGAATAAAATAAATTATTGTTGTTATTGTTTATGATGTTGGTATAAAAAAAGAAAAACATTATTATTATTGATGTAATTATTATTATTAATTTATTTTTTCTTTGATTGATTGATGTCTAACATGTTCTGTTTCGTAACTACTTGTTTGAAAATAAATAATAAAAATAATAATAAAAGAAACAAAATACACGTAAACAAACAAAAAAAAAATGTTGTTGATAGCAAATAATCATTATTATTATTATTATATAATCATAAAATTATTATTATTATTTGTTTATTATTTATTTTATTTTAGGTTTTGCACACCAGCATGTTTTTGTGCACCTTGTAATTTGACTAATTTTCTTTTCCAGCCCATATTGTCGGTCCGTATGAATCTGCCTTCATCATAAGCCGTCATGTTCTTCTGTGATTGATTAAAATGCTTGACAGCTGCTTTGGTCTCTATTCAAACACAGATTCAGAGTTATTCAGCTTTGAAGGTTGAACTTGTTACTTTGCATTTGGCCACAGATTCCCCGCAGTTCATTTCTTTTGCAGAAACCCTTGACTGTTTTAACTTAAATCTACTCTCTGAACATATTTCTTTATGATATAAAGACCCTAAATCAACTGAAAGCCCATCAGCTTTTACACACTCCAGACGCTAAGTATGTTATTACCGTGAGCTAGCGGTCGCTACACAATAGGATCTGAACAATCGCTGAGTGGTTTGAATGGGACAAAGCTGGGAAATAATCACACTGCTGATGTTCGAGGAGTTTAATGAATACCTGTCACCGCTGCCGATGTGATTGGTTGTTCTGGGTGGAGGCGTTCCCTGAGGACGGACTGATGAAGCATGTGTGTGCATACGTGCTGATGTACATGTGACATGAGAGGTTCACATCTGGGGTCATATATGTTCTCCTGCATTACTGCACCGATTCCATCAACAACTGAGTAGCAACGAGTCAATGATTATTGTTTTATAATAATAAAATAAACTTAAAAAATAATACAAACGTAAAAATTATAACAAATGCATTAGAAATTTGAAAGTTGAAAACATTATTTATTCATTTTTGCAACAAGAAAGATTTTTGGAATGCAATATTGGTTATCTGTTATATTAATAATAATAATAATAATAATAAAACAATGATTTTTTTATTGAATGATTAGTTCATTTGCAAATATATCCATCTATCTATCTGTCTGTCTGTCCATCCGTCTATCTGTGGATTGAAATAAATTAAATTTGCTATAAAAATTATTCTTTTTTTTGCGATGGAATTAGCAAGGTTTTTGTTATGGCTCATTTAAAAGCCTCTGATTTGTCTTTGTCAGGAATCATTCGCAATGCTCAGTCACTGAAACTTAGTGAAGACGGTACGCTGAATATATTTCACACATTTGTTTGCGCATGACAAAAATACATGTTCCCTCACAAAGCCTGTACCGTGAAGTCTTGATACTTGTGCCAACAGCAGAAGCAGCACAGATATATTTTGCGATGCGAGGTCTGGTTTTGAAGCAGTGTGTGTGATATGCATGAGGACTGGCTCCTGTGGATCGGATGTGTCATGTGGAGATTTCTCAGCAAGGACAACTGGCTTGAAATCTTGAATTCATGTCTAATTAAGAGTTTGCTGGCACTGAGACAGTCATTAGGGCTTTACTTTTGTTATTAATGTATTAATTCAAAAACAAAAACGTGAACACAAATAAATTAGATATATTTGTTTAGTGTTTAAGATGTTTCGTAGAATGTTCAAGCTGGTCTTTTCCATAAAATGAAGGAATTAGTTTATTCATTCAAAAATAAAATGCAAATTCACCACCTATATATATAGGTATATTTTTATTTTTGACTTCATAGATTGATAATTGATTCAGTTGCATAAACACTCTATTGACACAGAAATCACACACTTCATCATTTACTGTAGGACCATTTTGTTCATTTTTAAACAAAATTCAGTTGATATTTAAATACAAAATGTGGGTCTGAAGCAAAACCAGATGAGAGGAATTTCCTCTAGCTGTATTGTCTTCTCTAAATGATGAAGATTTTAAACAGCAACTTTCTTGTGTGAACTTAAAATCAGTCTCTCATTTTGCTTTGTTTTTTTCTTCCAGTGAGAAGTTTATGGTGAAACTCAACAAAAATGGTGGCCCAAAAAACCCAGAGAAGGTGGACCGTCTCTGCGCCCTCTTTACGGTGGGACCAACACCTGCTATTGCTATGGATAAAAAAAATACACAGAAAAAATGGACACTAAATAGTGTCTCTTCCTCTTATTTTCTCACAGGACTTAAGCAACAAGGACATGAAGAGAGATCTGTACATTGTGTCCCAGGTCATCAGGACGGGTGAGTGTCCCGTCTCATTTAGCCTCTTTCCCTTTCTGTCCCTCCTCAATCCATTCCCTTCATTTGGAGCCAAATGTTGCCACAAGGCATTGCATTTCTGCCAGCAACTGCATCTCTAGAGCTCTTACATAAGTGTGGCACTGCAAGCTTCATTCCAGTTTAGAAAGCGACGGGCGACCGGGAGGCTGGAACAGACCATTCAACCCCCCAAATGAGACAAAACTTGTCCTCTTTTGACTCCCAATGGCCGTTCTTAACCTCGTTTGTGAAGGATTGTGGAAACTTTGATTATCTTTAGATGTTTCTGTGATGGCAGGCTGGTGGAAGATATTTTCCAGCTATAGAAAGTGATATAATTTGCCAGTAAATTGACACAAACATTAATGTAACAACATTGTAATGGCCACTGATCCACATGGGAATTTTTCTCTATAGGCAAACAAGCTAAAATATATACATAATTAGCCGTTTCTTGCATGCACCAGTTGTCTGCTGGACAGGATTTCTATAACCATGCAGATGGCACTATGCACACATATTTCTGTCAGTGATGTATAATGTTTCTTGTTCAGGGCGGATGTTGTTAAACGACTCAAAGAAAGGCCCCCCTCATGTCCAGTACCGCCGGCCGTACGGATGTGCAGTGTTGGCCATGAGCGACGTCCTACAGACCATCTCTGAACTCAAAGAGGAGAAAGACTTCGTGCTCAAAGTTTACACGTAAGCCTCATCTGTGTACTTTAGAGCCATTGATCTGTTTGATTCGTTAATTAAATCGAAAGGAAGTCTTGGGAACTAAGTTTATTATGAGCTGGAGATTTGCATGTCAAAGCCGCACTGTTCCAAACCCTAGTATGCTGCCTACCTAGACAGCTTTTTAAGACTCCATAGTCAAGTTATGTCACAGTTGGCATCATTATGTTGCCTTATGGAGCAATCCCATAATGCACTGCGGCAAATTTTAAGAGAAATAGATCTTTAAAAAAATTGTGAACTGTTAAAGAAAAATGTCAAGAAATACTTAATTAATTTAGTATAGGTGCTAAATAATTATATTTCATATTTGCTTATATGTGTTGCTATGCTTACTATGCTTTTATATTGCACATTAAGCATAGCATGCTAACATCAATTCTTTTGGAATTATTTTGAATGCTCTAATGTCATTCAGAAGGTTCTATTTCAGTTACATATATATTTCAGTAAAATGTGAATATGTATTATGCTTACTAGAGTTTGTGCTATTAGCATAGCAGTATGCTAACATCAGACTCTACAAACTGTAAACATTCTCATTCAGTCACTAATGAGGTTCCATTTTAGATCGTATGGTTTTATATTTCACTCAACCTTTATACGCGCTGTGTATTGTTATGCTTTCTGGAGTGTTGTAGTATTAGCATAGCAACATGCTAACATCATAAGCTATTGGAATGATGTGTGAGCGTTCTTTTTTAGTCACTCATAAGGTTTAATTTCAGTTACAGTAGTATGCTTTTATTTTTTGTTTTTGTTTGATCTAATATTGTTGTAGCTGGTTATTATTATGCTTACTAGAATATTGTTTTAGATTTTACCTGATGTTAATGTGCCCTTCTACTTCAGAATTGTGTTATTAGCATAGCAACAGGATAACATTAAACTCTATTGCGAAGAATTTTGGACACTCTAATTTAGCCACTGATAATGTTCCATTTTGGACAGTATGCTTTTATATTTCACCCGATGTTTATATTTGCTGTGTATTGTTAGACTTACTACAGTGTAGTGCTGTTAGCGTAGCAACATGCTAACATCATCATTCATTGGAATCATTCGTATTGTCGTGAGTGAGCAGGAGTAAGTATTCTGAATCTGATTAATTATTTTGTATAGTATTTTAAAATGTAACGCCAGTACACCATATTAAGTAAATTGCCTGCGAGCTTCTCCACTTGTCTGTACGGTAATGCGACAGAGAGTCGAGTGGTTATGACGCAATCGTTAGCCTATTTTTTACAAAAACTGTTTCTACGGGGCCATAATGTAGCATAGAAGGTAATGGAGCCCTTTATACATTGTTGTGTATCTTTAGAAATAAATAATGGACAAACAGAGTCTTTAAATGCCTCAGATGTAAAGTTATTCGCTGTCAAAGTGACGCCAAAATGAATGGGAGTCAATGGGAATGCTAACGCAAGTGAAGTTCTGCTACAAGATGGCAGCACGCAGCCAACAATTAGTTACATTCTTGGCTACATTAGCTACAGTTAATAATTTGCTACACTAGCTGCAGTGTACATTTACTTTTATTTATTCCAAAAAAGAAAGCACACATCATTTGTGCCGTGAAGCTCTCTCTGAAATCCTCCCCTGTGGACGGCACACGTGCTCCAGTCCTCTAGCTATCTCCATCACACACTTTCATTACCTCTTAGTGCAGCCATGCAGAAAGCCTCCTCTGTTTCACTGGCTGTGGAACTGACAGAACTGGTAAAAGAAAGAGAAATCAAGGGGGGGGGGGGGGGGGGTAATAGTAATAAAAAATAAAATAAAGGTGTGTGTGGAAAAGTGTGTGTGCGCGGTGGGGTGTGTTTGGAAACCTCAGCAATCAAAATGACAAGCAGTCATGTGATATTGAGCCGTCAGTGTCTGTGAAACTAGGAGAAATACAGTAAAGTGAAATATCTGTGCTTTTCACTAGTGCTGCAGAACCTCTGACTGACAATGAAATGTATTAATTGTACATTGTGTGTGAGGTAGCACTGAGAAGAGATTATTATTATTATTATTATTATTATTGTTATAGTTCTTCTTATTAATAATATTGGTTGAAGCAAACATTTATTTGTTAAATCAAACAATTGACATAATTAAAATACACCGTTTATATTATACAACTTCAAACTATATTCATATGCTCATTACATATATACAAACACATGTATTTAATATATATTTAAGATGCAATTGTATTTTTTCAACCATATGTATTTTGACTGCAGCCTTAGTGAAATGTTTCACCCAGCACAAATTGTACCAATATTCCGCACAGTATTAAAGAAAACCAAATTTAAGACATAGAAACACTTTACTGAGTGACTCAGCAATGATTCTGCAGGACGAGTCACTGTTCCGCTAACCGGCATGAAACTCTCATACTCGCCCCGGGTCAGCCTTTTGGTTGAGCCCTGAAGGCTTTCCGGCTTAAGTGAGCAGAACAGTATCTCTGTTCTCAGTATCTCGGTTGCAGCATTGGGGAAGACAGGAAAATAGATGCTGATGTATATACATATGTTATTTATATGTATTTTCATGCATGTTTTCAAGGTTCTATGCATGGAAGTGTGTGTTTAGTTTCTAGGGACATCTAGTGCTACAGTAGACTGTTGGGGACATGACAAACCAGACCGACAGTTGATCTGATCGGATTTGCAGTAGATATTCCTTTGTGTCTGGAATGTAGCGCTTTCCATCAAAGAGCCTGTGTTGGCTTAATGCCATTGTGAGCAGGCAAGCGATAGACCAGAACCACCCTTGACACCCTTGGTCACCAAGACAGCCAACCAGATGGACTCTGTGGGAGTTCCCACAAAGCATCTGCCCGCTAAGCCACCACAAACACTAGCGTTAGCATAGCGCGGAGGTCCCTTTTCAGCTGCCACGATGGGATCAGACATTAATGACATCACTTCCCCTCAGGCCAGAGAAGTTGCTGTTCTCGAACCTCCGACAGCTAGCACACAGTGATTTAGCAGCTACTGATGCTTGAATGTAGCATAAGGTTCTGTTCTCTCTCCTGAGAGCACCACACTCCTGTGCTTTTAAGCAGTAGAGTGTCGTGACTTGCTTCATTGTGATTGCGCTCAACACTTGACTGTACTTGACTGTGTGTTTTTTTTTTCACTTACCATTATATCGTCCAAAGTGCCAATTGACAAACGCCATATGCAAATGCTAATGCAGCTCATGCAGACACATGATACAACCTAAAACTCTATATTGCCATTCTCTAGTGCTGCACGATTATGACAAAAATCATAATTGCCTATTATTCACTTGGAATTGTAATTGCGATTATAAATTACTATTATCACAATTTACTTTGAATAATGTTTATACCATTGTTTGGTGCAAATGCATGCCATATTTTATATGAAAACAAATAAGCTGAAAACAGTCTAACTGAAAAACCTTTAGCCTCAAATGTCAACTGTACATCGGACTGGTTTCTTCTTTTTAATTATAATATATATACAAATGGTATTATAATGTTATTCTTCAACTAAAACTAAAACAATGAAAAAGTTAACGTGTACAAAAGACAAAAACATATCTTAAGCATGCAGAATAACGTAAGTGGACTTTGAACAATTAATTTCCACTTTGAACGATTACGTAATTGTGCCATCGCTTGTTTTACGCTATTTAAAAATAATTCAGTTCAATTTAAATTCGATAAAGCTGATGATTCATATTTCTCAACATACTGACATTTTTACTTATAATAAAAGATGAATAAACTATTTTGTTGTATTTTGATTTTGTGCTTTGTTTCTTTTTTTTTTAAGTAGGAAGGGGTTATGGCACTAGTGATACATTTTTATAATAAATAAATAAATAAATCGGTAAAATTCATACCTGTACATAGCAATGTTCAGATTAATCACATTTATTTATTATTTGTTTGTCGTTTTGTTTTAGCTTTTTTTGTGAAGTAGCAAATGGTTGCATCACTAGTGATAAATTTCATAAAAATATTATTTGGTGTTGAATTCATACCAATAAATGTTATAGCAAATATATGGCAATGTTCAGATTAAACCTATTTGTTTTTTTTTATTGAAATATAAACTATATTAAAAAAAGTCTGAATTTTGAGATGTTAGCTAGAATTTGAGTTTATAACTCGCTATTACAAGTTATAAACAATATAAAAGAAATGTTTGAAAAATCTCAATTAAAAAATATAAACTAACAATAAAAAGATATACCTATATACACCAATAATCAGATTAAACCTGTATTAATTAATACATTAATTCACTCACTTATTCATTCATTCATTATATTTTAACATTGTTTTTAACACCACTGATGAGATGGAGCATGGAGCAAACCTTCTTTTTAAAATTAGGTTAATAATAACCTATTTATTATTATTTATTTATATCATAACCTGGAGATACAAAATAGCAAGTAAGTAAATAAATAAATCAATGAATAAATATCATAGAATATGACAGATAAACGGGACAGGATTGCATGTCTATATGTACATTTGAAATGTACAAAAAAAATAAAGAACAACTTCAGAAATATTGAATAAAATACTAGATTATGAAATATTGTCTTTTTCTTGATTATTTGAAGTTGTTTTCATAAATGTCTCATTCCTGGTCATATTACGCCATTCTGGTATGTAACGGCAACTTTCCGAAAATCCAAAAGACAGATGGAACAGTATTCTCATGGAATATCACGTTTTACTTGGAAATATGTCATTATACAAGTAAAGTGCAAACAGAGTTTTATGTTGAATTGAATGTTTTTTAAGCACTCACTCTTTTGCAATATTTTGAGAAGGGATTGTCAATGGGTCACGGGCCACTACTCGAGAGTATCACTGGGTATTGTGGCAAATAATTAATTTTCTTTGACTGGAAGAAGCACTGATTTTATTTTAAGTCCTGGCACTTTCATGAGCATACTGCAATGCCCCTTAAGGACAAGACCTTTTACTGTTGAATTACATATATACTGAAAAATTACACTTGTTACTCCAAGCATCTGGGAATCACTTGAATACTGATGCAGCGATTCCACCTGCTTCATCCATACCACAACATATAATCTTGCTATAAAGATTGTCCTCTTTCTTGTCTCTTTCACAGGTGTAATAATGAAACTGAGTGGTACCAGATTCATGAGAACATTATCCGCAAGTCCAGCACCAAATACACCGCCCCCAGCACTAACTACGGTAAGTGCACTTCCAAGATGCTCGTACACTTGATTTATCATTACATGAGGAACATTTAGCTTCAGTGAAACTGAACAGTCCCTCCAAAGAGTCTGTCCATTATCCTGCTTCACTGCTGTAGTCGATATTTCACTTATTTTGCTGAAATAACTGTAGGTGGTTGTCTGCTTGTTAATTTGACATTATGTTACAGTGAAGTGACTTGCTTAAAATAAATGAAACCTGCGCGGGGAACTTTTTTACTTTCACATGATTTAGCCGATTCAAACTGGAATTTTGGTAAATATGGCAGCACCTTTACAGTTAAAATGCAAAGTTACTCATGACTATGTCAATTGAGTAAAATTACAAGTCACGTGGAAAGCTTAAGCCTTAACAACCAAACAGAACCTCTATGAAAGTCATTTAAAGAAAAAAAAAATAGTGAACATAATTGAAACTTTATCCCACAATTTGAGTTTTCTTTTTCTTAGAATTCTAGTTTACATCTCACAATTTGGTCTTTGTTTCTCTCAATTCTTAGTTTACATCTTGCATTTATTTATTTTAGCCTTTACAGAATAAAGAATGTAATTGCAATTCTGACTTTTTTCTTGCAATTGTCTTTGTTTCTCTTAATTCTTAGTTTTCATCTCGTAATGTTTTTTTTGCTCTTTTTTTAAATTTAGTTGTTTTTTTGTTAGTTTTTTTTTTTTTCAGAAATGTGAGTTTATATTGCAAGAAAAACGTCGCAATTACCTTTTTATTTATTTGACATTTTTCATCCTGTTGCGGAAACAAGCTTTTGTAAAGCATGTGGGAAACGATTAAAGATTAAAGAATTGAATATTGAATATATTTTAAACAATTAGAAATTTAGAAGATATTTTCATTTTAATTAAACAAAAAAACATATTTATCGGCTTATAGTCTCGGACATAATTTAAATATCACCACTCTTTTCAATCAAAATAATTGAGTTAAGTTTCACAAAATGGTAGAGTGTTGTGAGTGGTCTCCAGGGTGTTTCTCTGCTGTTGCCAATGTTTTTTTTTACCCTATTGCTATGTGGTGGCTTACTGCTAAGATGTGGTCACATTAGTCATTGCCAATAGTGTAGCAACTGACAGTAGTCACTTTCAAACCAAGCAGCTTTATGTCGAACGTCCGGGAAATGATGGAATAGTCCAAAGTAACATTGAAAAGCTGGATCAGATCCCTAAAAACCCTCAAAATGAGCTGCATCAGCAAGCAAAGTAATGCCAGTCTAAGTCCAAGTGGAAAAGAATATGGTAGAGGTGTGTCTTGAGTTATCGTTCAGTAGTATTTGGTATGTTAGCTGTTCTAATTAAGAGTTTATTCCACCATTGAGGGGACAAATTTCTGGACTCGGATGAACAGAAACCCTTCCCACTGGGAACAGACAGGAGCCAGGCAGTCAGAATGACTGATTGCAGCAGGCGGGCCGGTGTGTCTGATTTAATGAAGAATTGAAGGTAGTGGGGAGCCAGAGTCATTAGCAGCATTGTAGAGCCAAAACAATGTCTTGATTGAATTGAACTGTAGCAGTTACTGGCAGCCAGCATAAAGACCTGAATAAAATTGTAACAGAAACAAAATCTCTCTGGTACGTTCTTCAAAACTAAGGCCCATTTTACAAAATAAATGTTAACATAATCACGAGGATAATTACAGTGGTTGTCAAGATGAAGTTCTCTCACATTTCCCCTGAATTCTTCTTGTCGTGCAGGTCTAATCATCTCACTGCAGCTGTTGAGGGGCGACATGGAGCAAGTGCGCAAGGAAAACCCTATCATATTCAACCGCGGCGTGGCCATCACACGCAAACTGGGCTTCCCTGATGTGATCATGCCAGGTAAGTCTCATGAAGGCCACGGCTGGATTTAAAGTTTTGTTCAGGACTGAATGAATGCAAGAGAAATGCCTTTACTTTATTCTCATGGTCTGAAAGTAGACTGTTGCTGTAAGATAGGTTTAGAATATGTTCAATATAGTGATAGTTGTTCATACACTGTGCGCAATATGTACCATATCGGTTATTGACCTATATTAGATTTAGAAAATATATTAGCTGTATAGTTCTGGATGCTCATTTTTCTTATTTTTACATCATTTAATGCTCATTTAAAGTTTGTCTTTAAACATACTAGTAATTTAATAACTTTGTTAAATGTAGTCTTTAGAAAACTCAAAATAAACATCCATTTTTGTACAATGTTGTGATGCCTGAATTTACCTTTAGAATTTATTTATTAATTTTGACAAACAGTATAACATATGAATAATTACAGTATAGTAATAGTTATTAATATGCAATGGACAATATGTTGGTATCATATCGGTTATGGCCGATATTCGAATTTTGTAGATATATTGGCCGATATTATCTGCTTAGTTCTCCATGATCGTTTCCCTTATTTTTACATCTAGATCATATTTGACCAGCACTTACTTAAAGATAATCTTGAAAAATATGAATTATTAATAATAGCTTAATTATAACGTGTAATTTTAGAAAATCTAAAAATTTAAATTTTTCGTATTGTAGATTAGAGTGGTGTGATAAATATACTTGTTGTGTTTTTTATTAATGTTTAATTTATTTTGAAATATATATACATATACAATTGTAATATTTACAGCGTAGTAGTAGTTATCATACACAGTGCACTATATGTTGGTACCATATCGGTTATCGCCATTATTAGAAGTTTTTAATATATTTGCTGTTTAGTTCCCTATCTGTCGGTCACTACGAGTTATGTCGACCGACAAATGGGGTCTCACTTGGGAGGCCAATCATCTCTGATTTTAAGAGAAAACGCCAATGAAATTGGCAAGTGGATTAACACACCTGAGCCACTCCCCGTGCCAGCGGGTATAAATAGGGCGACAGGTGCATCCACTCATTAGATTTTTGCTTCGGAGCCGAGTAGTCGATGAAGAAGATCACTACAAAGCCATTCATCTTTGTTTTTGGTAGAGCTGTTCCTGGTCGGTGTGACGGCGCGTTACAGTGGTGTCCCTGCGAGCGGCGATTCCCCTGGGCGCTTCGGCTAAAAGAGACAGTTCTCTAAAAGAGCAAATCACGGACGATTCGCGTCTTTTTCAAGATGCCGTTTCGTCCGTGTCCTTCTGGATGCGGTCGTTTCCTGTCTTCGGTTGACGGTCACGAGCGTTGTCTGCAGTGTCTGGGCGTCCAACACGCTGAGGCTGCGCTCGTGGATGATTCATGCGTCTACTGTGGGCGTATGAACATGGCAGCGCTGCGATCGCGTCTCTCACTCCTCAAGGGGAGTGCAGCAGACTCCTCTGTCGCCACCCGTCCCGGTCTCTCTGGCTCGAGCAGAGGGCCGCCGGCTGGCGCTCTGGGAGATCTGAGGATCACAGTGAGAGCTTCTCCGCCGGGCCACGCCCCACGGACCTCTCACTCCTCACGCAGCGACTGTCCCGTGCAGCTGCCGATTGATTCTGCTGGGCCGTCTCACAGCGGTCCCAGCGTGTCTTTCGGTGCGCCGCCCGAGGACCAGATGTCGATTGCTGCATCGGGGGATGGGTTATCGACCTCTGAGGATGAAGGTTCGGCGGGGCTGCCCCCCTCGGGTGTTGTCGCTACTGCCGAATCGGACTTGGAGTTGTCGGCCATGCTTGCCCGGGCAGCCGTGAGTATCGGACTGGAGGTGACTACACCGCCCAGTCCCGAGCCCTCACGGCTGGATGATTGGTTTCTCGGCGCGGGACGCGGCTCACAACCTCGTTCTGCTCCGGTGCCTTTCTTCCCGGAGGTGCATGAAGAGGTGACGAAGTCGTGGACGGCCCCTTTCACGGCCAGAAGCCGCTCTTCTCCCTCTTCCATCCTCACCACCCTCGATGGCGGGGCAGCCAGGGGGTACGTAGAGGTTCCCCAGGTGGAGAGGGCGGTTGCGGTGCACTTGTGCCCACAAAACGCCGCCACTTGGAGGAATCGTCCGCGCCTCCCGTCCAAGGCCTGTAAGCTGACGGCCGCACTCGCTGCCAAGGCTTACAGTGCTGCGGGCCAAGCTGCCTCTGCCCTGCATGCCATGGCTATCCTGCAGGTACACCAAGCCAAGGCACTCAAAACCATGCACGAGGGTGGTACCGACCCGGGGTTGATGCAGGAGCTGCGCACGGCGACCGACTTCGCCTTACGGGCAACGAAGGTCACGGCGCGGTCCCTCGGGAAGGCGATGTCCACGCTGGTGGTCCAGGAGCGGCATCTCTGGCTGAACCTGGCTGAGATGAGGGACATGGACAAAGCGCGCTTTCTCGACGCCCCCATCTCCCAGGCAGGCCTGTTCGGCGACACTGTCGAGGACTTTGCCCAGCAGTTCTCGGCGGTACAGAAGCAGACTGAGGCCATCCAGCACATCCTGCCCCGACGTGTCTCTCCGGCTGCCACCGTTCCGTCGCGGGTAGCGCCTCAGCCTGCTCGTCGCCGTGGGCGCCCCCCTGCGTCCTCTACGCCAGCTCCGCCCCGTGCTGAGAGTTCTTCGAGGCCGGCGCGTCGAGCCCCGCGCAGGAGAGCGGCGCCCCCCGTGTCACTCCCGGCTGCGAAGTCCTCCAGGAAGTCGACCAAGCGGCCCTGACACGGGCAACTCGGAGATGCGGAGAACTGCTCTTCAGGAGATGGCGAAGACAGCGCCACTCCTTCCCCCGGAGGAGGGCCGGGCGGAGAATCTTCAGTTTCTGTTTTGTTCTGTTCCGCCACTGGCCGGACGGCCAGTGGTACCCACATTTTCAATAAAAGAGCAAATTCTCCTTCCTCCGAGTTGCAAGGCTCGTGGCTTGACAATGAGCGACGCACAGCTTCCTCACTCTCACCCACGACGCCCCCTTTCGCCAGCGGCCAAGAGGTCGCGGTTCGGAGACGCAACGCCTCTCCACGCGTCTCTGGCCAGTTCCTCCGGGAACACGAGGAGTGTGGTTGCGATGACCCAGGACGCTGTGCCTTCTGGGCCTTGCGGCACGACTCCCCATCGCTGCACCACTGCGGGTATGTCGACTGTCCCTTTGGTGCCACTTGTACGGTATCTGGGAGCGTGGCTTGCGCTGCCCAACCCGTCACGCTGGCTCATCCGGACGGTTCAACTCGGCTATGCGATTCAATTCGCCCGGCGACCCCCCAAGTTCAATGGCGTGCTCGAGACTTCGGTGGCAGTCCAGGACGCCCCTGTCTTGCGCGAGGAGATTGCTGTCCTCCTGGCGAAGGATGCAATCGAGCCGGTCCCTCCAGCCGAGATGAGGACGGGGTTTTACAGCCCTTACTTCATCGTGCCCAAGAAGAGCGGTGGCCTTCGACCTATCCTGGATCTGCGAGTCTTGAATCGGGCCCTACACAAGCTCCCGTTCAGGATGTTGACGCAGAAACGCATTATCAAATGCGTCCAGCCCCAGGACTGGTTTGCAGCGATCGACCTGAAAGACGCGTACTTTCATGTCTCTATCCTCCCTCGTCACAGACCGTTCCTGCGCTTTGCTTTCGAGGGTCAGGCATGGCAGTACAAGGTCCTCCCCTTCGGGCTCTCCCTGTCCCCCCGTGTCTTCACGAAGGTCGCGGAGGGCGCCCTTGCCCCACTTTGGGAAGTGGGCATCAGGATCCTCAACTATCTCGACGACTGGCTCATTATGGCCCGGTCCCGAGAAGAGTTGTGCGATCACAGGGACTTCGTGCTTCGGCACCTCAGTCAGTTGGGGCTTCAGGTCAACCGAGAGAAGAGCAAGCTCTCCCCTGTGCAGAGAATCTCTTATCTCGGTATGGAGTTAGACTCGGTGAGTATGACGGCACGTCTCACCAGCGAGCGTGCCCACTCAGTGCTGAACTGCCTGAGTTCCTTCAGAGGCAGGACAGTGGTACCGCTGAAATACTTTCAGAGGCTCCTGGGGCATATGGCATCCGCAGCCGCAGTCACGCCGCTCGGGTTGCTTCATATGAGACCACTTCAGCACTGGTTACACTCCCGAGTCCCGAGATGGGCATGGCGCCGCGGTACACATCGTGTCACCATCACACTGATGTGTCGCCGCCTATTCAGTCCTTGGTCGGACCTTGCTTTTCTACGGGCCGGTGTGCCCTTAGAACAAGTGTCCCGGCACGTTGTTGTCACAACAGATGCCTCCAACTCGGGCTGGGGCGCGACATGCAACGGGCAGGCAGCCTCAGGGTCCTGGACAGGACCTCGACTGCTTTGGCACATCAACTGCCTGGAGTTGCTGGCAGTGCATCTAGCTTTGCGACGGTTTCGTCCGCTAGTGCTGGACAAGCACGTGTTGGTCCGCACGGACAACACTGCGGCTGTTTCGTACATCAACCGACAAGGCGGGTTACGATCACGCCGCATGTCTCAACTCGCCCGTCATCTCCTCCTCTGGAGTCAGACGTGGCTCAAGTCGCTGCGCGCTGTCCACATCCCGGGGGAGCTCAATCGTGCAGCCGACGCGCTCTCACGACAGCTCACTTTCCCCGGGGAATGGCGACTCCATCCCCAGACGGTCCAGCTGATTTGGAGTCGATTCGGGGAAGCCCAGGTAGACCTGTTTGCTTCCCACGAGTCCTCCCACTGCCAGCTGTACTATTCCCTGTCCCAGGCCCCCCTGGGCACAGATGCACTGGCACGCAGCTGGCCTCGGGCTTTACGCAAGTATGCGTTTCCCCCAGTGAGCCTGCTCGCACGGACACTGTGCAAGGTCAGGGAGGACGAGGAACAGGTCCTGTTGGTTGCGCCTTACTGGCCCACCCGGACCTGGTTTTCGGAACTCATGCTCCTCGTGACAGCCCCTCCCTGGCGCATCCCCCTGAGGAGAGACCTTCTCTCTCAGGGGCTTGGCACCATTTGGCACCCGCGTCCAGATCTCTGGAACCTCCACGTGTGGCTTCTAGACGGGACGCGGCAGACCTAAGTGATCTGCCCCCAGCAGTGGTAGACACTATCACTCAGGCTAGAGCCCCTTCTACGAGGCAGGCCTATGCTCTGAAGTGGAGTCTGTTCACGAATTGGTGTTCTTCTCACCGAGAAGACCCCCGGAGATGCCCGGTCAGAGTCGTGCTTTCTTTCCTGCAAGGTAGGCTGGAGCGTGGGCTGTCACCCTCCACCCTGAAGGTGTATGTGGCTGCCATTGCAGCACATCACGATGCAGTGGACGGCCGGTCCCTGGGGAGGCATGACCTGATCGTTAGGTTCCTGAGGGGTGCCAGAAGGTTACATCCTCCTAGGACACCCCTGATTCCCTCCTGGGACCTCTCTATTGTCCTGGCGGGACTTCAGAGGGGTCCCTTTGAGCCGCTGGATTCGGTTGAGCTGAAGTTCCTGTCTCTCAAGACAGCGCTCCTGATCGCGCTCACTTCCATCAAGAGGGTCGGGGACCTCCAAGCATTTTCGGTAAGTGAAGAGTGCCTTGTGTTCGGGCCGGCCTACTCTCACGTTGTCCTGAGACCCCGGCCTGGATACGTGCCCAAGGTTCCCACCACTCCCTTCCGAGACCAGGTGGTGAACCTGCAAGCGCTGCCCCTGGAGGAGGCAGATCCAGCCTTGTCGTTGCTGTGTCCCGTAAGAGCGCTTCGCATATACGTGGACCGCACCCAGAGCTTCAGAAGCTCTGAGCAGCTCCTGGTCTGCTTTGGAGGTCAGCAGAAGGGGAAGGCTGTCTCTAAGCAGAGGTTGGCCCACTGGATAGTGGACGCCATCGCCTTGGCTTACCATTCCCAAGGCGAGCCGTGCCCCCTGGGGGTGAGGGCCCACTCCACACGGAGTGTGGCCTCCTCCTATGCGTTGGCGCACGGCGCCTCTCTGGCAGACGTTTGTCGAGCTGCGGGCTGGGCGACACCTAACACCTTTGCGAGGTTTTACAACCTCCGTGTAGAGCCAGTTTCCTCCCGTGTGTTGGGTAACAGGTAATTGGCGGGAAGGGCTGGCTGGGTGTCTCGCTTGCTGCGCCATTCCCCCTAACACGGGGATGTGAGCGCCTTCTTCTCCCAGTAGAGTTCCCCGGTTGGCGTACCCTGGTCGAGCATCCTCCAGCACCCTCGGCGTCAGACTTGGCGGAGCAGTCTGTCGCCAGGCCCAGTACTGGCGTTAGCATGCCCGGAGCCGGTCAGCCCCCGTACTGGGCTAGGTGTCCATATGGCTGGGTTCCCTGCGGGTAATCCCATATGTGTATTCTTCCACGGTAAGGTTTCCCTCTTGGCAAACCCGTGTCTTCCCTTGACAGATCGCTCTGTCGGTCTCTTCTGGCAGCCGTCCCATCCCTACTCCAAGGTAGGACCTGCCTCAGAGACCCCTTCCATATGTAGTACTGCCCCCTGGGTCAGTCCATATCAGTATATCCACATGTCACCTCCCTACGGGTAGGATGTGGTCTCCGTAGCGACCCTTCCTGAAGGCTCGCTTCCCCATTGTCTTGCCAGCTGAAAGAACAAATAGGGAAGATTTGAAGCAATCTTTCACTGAAGGTTGAAATCCCTTCCATTTACTTTATGTGGGCGGAACAGCAGCATGGCCTTCTCCAGCAGCGATGTACTCACCCTTTGGCCCCTTCGGTACCAAGGTCAGTGAATTTGCGCTGGGGCTTTGGGAAGGTTACGACCTTAAGCGTAGCTTTTGTGGCACGCCAAGGCTTGTCAACAATTGCAGCGCCTCAGGGTTGTGACAAGGTTCAGGTTATGGCGTTTTCCATAGGACCCCATTTGTCGGTCGACATAACTCGTAGTGACCGACAGATAGGGAACGTCTCGGTTACGTACGTAACCCTCGTTCCCTGATGGAGGGAACGGAGACGTTATGTCCCCATGCCACAACCTTGAACCATTCGCTGTTGCCGGGACACGTTCTCGGCTCCTCAGCGTAAAACCTAATGAGTGGATGCACCTGTCGCCCTATTTATACCCGCTGGCACGGGGAGTGGCTCAGGTGTGTTAATCCACTTGCCAATTTCATTGGCGTTTTCTCTTAAAATCAGAGATGATTGGCCTCCCAAGTGAGACCCCATTTGTCGGTCGACATAACGTCTCCGTTCCCTCCATCAGGGAACGAGGGTTACGTACGTAACCGAGACGTTATGAATGGTCACTGCTAAATTGTGACTGGTCATTTAATGGTCACTTGAAGTTAATCTTTATAAATGCTAATAATTTAATAATTTTTTAAAATGTTATCTTTAGCAAATCTCAAAATGAATAACAATTTTTCAGTGTCGTGATCTCTAAATTCACCTGTAGCATATACAACAATTAATTTAATTATTGATGTCTTTATTTTAATGAGACAAAATAGTGAAATAAAATTATATTGGCCATTTACAGGTCATCAGCCAAAACATGAAAATAATTATTGGCTTATCATATTATCCACTATTTTTTAAACTGAAATAATTGAGTTGACTTTCACAGAATGCTAGGGTGTTGTGGGTGGTTTCCAGAGTGTTGCTAATGTGTTTTAGCCTGTTGTTTTTTGCCTTTGTGGTTGCTAGGTTGTTGCCACAGTAGGTGGTTTCTAATGTTCTTATTGCTTACTGGCAAAATCTAAAATAATTGCAGCATTAAGGTGCGGTCACATTAGTAAAAGAAAATTTGCAGACCAAAACACACAATTGAAGATTCGAACCACCGGTAGCAAAACCTGCATGGATAAATCTTTCCTGAATTTCCAGATCGTTTAAATTCCTATTGGAATTATAGAATTTCAGGTGCAAAAATGTGATGAACAGTGATAAATGTTAGCATACTGTACCTTTACCCAAACGTCTGTTGTTTTTGTTTTGTTTTTTATAAAAAAATCTTAAGTTCGGTTCCAAACTCAAAGTTTCCTCACTACCTCACGCCATCTGCAGACCTTTTCATGTGGAGGTCAAAGCGACGGTAAGCCCTGAAGAGAGTCTTGTGAAAAAACCTTTAGCATGACTAATAATCATTATGTAACAGCAAATAATTGCCCACATTGGCTTTTAACTGCATAGAATCAAGCTTATACAAATTATGACCCACATTTTTACACACTCTATCAGCTAGGGATGTAACGATTAACTGCAATCGATTCAAATATATGACGATTAAAATCGGTTTGGATGCTAAACATATCGCGATTCATTTCATTTATATGAATGCATGTTTGAGGGGAACTTACTGTCTTAAGAAGAGTTTAGATGGAATTTTTTTCTTTTCATCTAGCCTCTGTATGTGCAGCACTATTTTGTTTACAACAGAAACCAAGGAGAGTCTGTAAGCGCCACCTGCTGGCAGAGAGTGAATCTGCAGATATCTTATGTATAGTTTCACAAATTGTGAATCGAATCGTAAGTTGAGTGAATTGTTACATCCCTACTATCAGCTCTCTGCTCCGAACCCCAGAGGGCTTGTAAAACCAGCTGGATTCCTTCCACGTTAAGGCTGAGTTAAGAAATCCCGTCTCTGTTATCCAGAATGCGGGGCCTTCTCAAAGTTGCTCTCTTAATAAAATCGTGTCGCTGAGTTTTTGATGGAGCTCTGCCTCTCCAGTCCATTCCTCAACAGTCTTCAGTGTCAAAACCTAGTAGCCATGTACAACATCTATTCTTTTCATCCATAAACTCGCACATCAGTCTTGTGATCCCAGATGTCCTGCAGTGGTAGGTGGATTGACTGGTCCTCCATCTTCTTCTGTACAGTAGATCCCTCTCATTAGTCTCTGAGTCAATGCTTCCTTGTTCTTCTGAAGAGCTCAGTGATTAGTTTCATCCACAGATCGATTAACCTAAAGTAGTACGATTATCATCACAGACAAGACTGTGCTCTTTAAATTCAGCATTTTGAGATGCCAGTAATTCGATGGCTCTCTGGGAGCCATGGTTCTTTAGGTTTCTGAGGTATGTATTTTTCTCATTGGGCTTAGATGATATTGAACCACAGTGTCTGGGAAATTGCTGCATTGACTTCATTCCCCAAAAAGATCAAACTGGACAGGTCTCTAAAACATGCTCCCAGCATTTTCTCCCATTGCGTTAATTAACAATATCTGTCTGTCAAATGATATTAGGTCTTGGATGCAGCAATTAGATGGAAAATTTAACTGTTAGCATTATGAAATGTTAATGACACTTGAAGTGCCACAAGGTTTAGGAATTAATCATTCTCATGATATTTTCAATATCATATTTATTAAGGTATCTTTAGAAGTGATCTTTAGAACAGATTGTTATGTTCTCTACTACTTTGTAATATCAGTTTGTACATATATGGGGATTCATAATGTTTGCAAAGGTCCTCAGACGGTCAGTGTTGTTCTTTATTACTCAAAATGTACAAGTCATTTTCAATTTACGCGCAAAAGTCAAGGAAACTATTTGATTATGCACATTGCACACACAAGAAAACGAGCACATTATTGCGTAAGGTGATTTATGTCATTCTCCATCAGTTTATCCCCCCTCAGTAAAGCCATTCAAGAGATATCCAGTGGCATCGGAGCAAACTGAAGCTTTTCTTTAAGTTGTATGCTGAAATGTGCATCTCTGAGCTCATAACTGTCTGCAGGGTGGGTGTCAGCAGGAGGAATGCTTTCTAGCAGAGCCACGCTTTATGTGTTATTGCATCAGCTGTAATTGGAAGAAATCAAATTAAACCCACAACTTCTTTCACAACCAGCAAAAACTTTGTTCCCCTGAGTAGATGGGTAAAAATTAAGCGGTATTCCAGAGAGAGTCTGTGTTTATTTTGAGTGTTATGATTCAGATGCTTGCCGCTCGGTGGAGAGAATGTGGGCTGCTGGGTCATGGATTGAATGAGGTTGATAATGAAAGAGTCATCTGAAAACCAAGCTCACATGTGGAGTCACAGTGTAAAGACAGGTTGAACTCAAGTTTGACCAGATTCCTTTCAGCATTCCGCTCCTACAATTAAGCTGGACAAATTAATTCACCCTTGTGTAGCAATAGTTTTTATTACAGTCAGTAAAAGTGAAGCCAACTTAAGTGTGATGAAACCATCCAAGATTACATGGGTAACACTTTAGTATAGGGACCAATTCTCACTATCAACTAGTTGCTTATTAGCATGACTATTATTAACATATTGCCTGTTTATAAGCATTTATTCTGCCTGACCATATACCCTAATACCTAAACTTAACAATTACCTTACTAATTATTAATAAGCAGCAAATTAGGAGTGTGTTGAGGCAAAAGTTTGTTAATAATTTGAATTGGACCTTAAAATATAGCATGACTGTTACATTTTCTCTTAAGCTTGAACAAAAACCAATAAGCTCTCCAGCTTTTATGGGATAGACATAGTAGACTGATGTATTTTGGTTCTTATACAATAACTGTTTGTATCTGTAGTCAGGGTCGAAAATTAATTTCTCCAAGTGGCAAGTTTATCAACAGTTTTTTTTGTCTAGGTTGTATGATCTTTTTTAACTCATGTGGCAACATGTGTATATACTGTATGTTGAGTTTTCCTTGCAATAATTCTTCAAAACTAAAATATAAGAAACAAAATGACAACATATTTGTAACAATTGCAGTTTTATTAAGCCGAAACGCAAATACTCATATTACCAAACAATGTGTGTGTTTTCTCTTTAAAGGCGACATACGCAACGACCTCTACCTCACGCTGGAGAGAGGAGACTTCGAGAGAGGAGGCAAGAGCGTTCAGAAGAACATCGAGGTCACCATGTATGTGCTCTACGCTGACGGAGAGATCCTCAAAGTACGTCAGACTGCCGAAATAAAGGAATAAGTTGCCAGTAATAAAGATTCTGTCATCATTTACTCATCCTCATGTTTTTCCAACCCTGTAAGACCTCCGTTCATCTTCGGTATTATGTTTTTGATGAAATCAAGGAGCTTTCTGACCCTTCATAGACAGCAATGCAACTGTAATGTCCCCAAGTCCAGAAACGTAGTAAATACAACAGTAAAACAGTCCATGTGACATCAGTGGCTCAATTTCAGTTTTGCAATGCTTCGAGAATATTTTTTTTTGTCCCCAAAAAAAACAAACAATAGCATAAACAACGCTAATTACGCACATGACGTTCATGCGCGTGCTTTCCCCACGAACGTAAAAAACGCTGATTACGTCCAATATGATTTTGGTTTCTCTCCAAATTGGCAGAAGACGTAACTCGGTAGAGTAGAATGGTCGAGTAAATTATGCTATTTTTGTTTGTTTCTTTGCGCCAAAAAAACAACAACAACTATTCTCGTAGCATTGTTAAAACTGAAGTTGAGCCACTGATGTCACATGGCCTGTTATACTGATTTATTTACTACGTTTCAGGACCTGGGAACATTTGAGTTGCGTTGCTGTCTGTAGAGGGTCAGAAAGCTCTCCGATTTCATCAAAAATATATTAATTTGTGTTCCTAAGATGAATGAAGATCTTAAGGGTTTGGAATGACATGAGGGTGAGTCATTAATGACAGAATTTTTATTTTGGAGTGAACTAACCCTTTAAGGGAATTGTGTTGTATGATTATTGAAATAAAAATCACAGAAACAAACAGTAGGGGTTTAGACTGACAGAAGTCTCATTTTGTGGGTAAACTATCCCTTTGAAAAACATATCAGTGATCTGTAGCTCATGTGGTGAATCATTTAGTCCAAACAAAATTGAAGTCAGTTTGGAGGAGTAAATGAGTTTCTGATGTATTTTACATAAGCCCATCATAAATGTTGTTGTCGCAAATTTTAATGCACACTATAAAGCCACATAAAACGGTTTCCATTTCTTCTATCTTTTATCAGGAGTGCATTAGTCTGGGCTCAGGAGAACACAACATCAGCGAGTACCGCTCTTTCGTCCTCTACCACAACAACAGTCCGCGCTGGAGCGAGGTCATCAAACTGCCCATCCCCATCGACCGCTTCCGAGGCTCCCATCTGCGCTTTGAGTTCAGACACTGCTCAAGTAAGGACTTTGCACAGTAGTGCTATCATCTTGCACATATTGGTGACCCTCTCTGTGAAATCCAGGCTAAAGTCTCAAACTCTAATTGTGAGATAACAAGCATCAAAGTTTGATTTCAACATTAATTTCACAGTAACAAAGATATCAATGTTACATTTTCACAGAAAGTTCTTTACCTTATGAAAGATGATTTTATATAGAAAACAGTAACACACCAAAACATGACTGTAGCTGGGTTTATATAGAAAGGGTCAGATTTTATTGAATTGATTTTTTTAATGACATTCTGATCTGAAGACTTACACTTAATTAACTGATATAAAGATAAAGTGTGACTACATATGGATTTTGTTATTTAGAAAAGAGAGAAATGGATGCGATAATGTTTTGTTGGGTTTTATACGATGCATTAATTTCTCGACGTACTCAAAAAACATTTTCTTTCTTTGTTTTTTTTTTTGACTTGTTTTATGAAGTGATATGATTTTTATTAACACTTGAAATTTGACAAGCACGTTGGGAAATATTTAAACTATTTTTTGTTTTTATAGCAAAGGACAAAGGAGAAAAGAAGCTTTTCGGCTTTGCTTTCACTCCACTCATGAGGGAAGACGGCACCACGCTGTCAGATGAGAGCCATGAGCTTTACATCTACAAGGTGAAGCAGACATTACATAAAAATTATGTGTTTACCATAAAAAAAAGAAAGAAAAAAAAGAATGCAAGATCTGTGGAAGACTTTCTATTCCATAGCTGGATTTTTTATGCATTACGTAGATAAATAAATAAATAAATAAATAAATAAATAAATAAATAAGGTGATTTAGTTACTTAATAAAAATGTTGTTACACATAATAAAATAATAAATTAATATAGATTTTTTTAAAATACATTTTTAAGTCTAACAAAAAAGAAAAACTTCATTAACCAAAACTGAAAACATAAAAAAAAATAATAATAATAATAATAATAATAATAATAATAACTATATATATATATATATATATATATATATATATATATATATATATATATATAGATATAGATATATATATATTTATCTATAATTATTATAATTATTATTTTTAATATTTTCAATATATATATATAATTATTATAACTATTATTTTTAATGTTTTCAGTTTTGGTTAATGATACTAACCATGTTAAACTCTCTCCTGTCTGTGGATCAGTGTGATGAAAACACCACCTTCAGTAACCACGCGCTGTACCTGGGGCTGCCCTGCTGTAAAGACGACTTCAACGGCTGCCCGAACATCCCGTCCAGCCTCATCTTCCAGCGCAGCACTAAGGAAACCCTCTGGATATCCACTCAGCTCTCTTCCACCAAACTGACTCAGAATGGTAATTTACTAACACTCGCTAACAATTTTTCCTTCACCCATCAGTTGTTGCATCTACTTTTCAGAGAATATAATGACACTTTCTTCTTGTGTGTGTGTTGCGAAGTCGATCTGCTGGCTTTGTTGAAGTGGAAAGCACATCCAGACCGTGTAATGGACATTTTAGGGAGATTGCGGCATGTCTGTGGGGAAGAAATAGTCAAAGTGAGAGCTCTGGCTTGTTTTTCTGTCTTTAAAAATAACAGATTTTAATGTCCGCTTAATGTAATTCACATCCATTTTCTCTTTTCCACTCCAGTTTCTTCAAGACATCCTCGACACGCTGTTCTCCATTCTGGATGACAACACAGACAAATACGGACCCCTGGTGTTTCAGTCACTGGTTAGAAACTTTAACAAATGGCATTTCTAGGACAACGGCATCGCTTAACTAATGTTAATAATTCACCGCTGTAAGAACGGGTCTGATTTCCATTCATCAAAAGACTGAGACCCACAGATACTGTGTGTTTGCGTGTGTGGACACCCTTTTATGCACTCGATTCATCTCTTTCATGAGTGCCCATGCTGTGTGTGTGTGTGTGCGTCTGTCCTGAAAATGGAAGATTTCAGCTGGCGTGGATCCAGGCATTATTAGGCGTTCACAGCTGGTTGATAGTGGCGTCTCCAGAGAGCCTTTAGCTTCTCGTACTCCTGTAAAAAGAGTCAAGATGTTCTAGCCTCTCTTGGCCTGAATACATCTGTCATGTTTCTGTGTGGAGAATAGAGAGCCTTCGCTGATGCATTATTCTTGCTCTGATATTCATTTGGCAATAAATTTGTTGCCTTGTCGTCTCATTTTCATTTCATTCAAAGGAATAGCTCACCAAAAAATTAAGGAACCTTAAGATAAGGAACCTCCTGACTCCTGCTTTCCATCTCTGTCTAGGTGTTCATCATCAATCTGCTCCGGGACAGTAAGTTTTATCACTTCCGGCCTGTGATGGACACCTACATCCAGAAGCATTTTGCAGGAGCGCTGGCTTATAAGTAAGTCCATGTATTTTTACAGGATATTTTTGTCAAGATAAACTGGAAGATATGATTTTTCAAAGTTGTAAATAACCCAAAGAATACTAAAGTACATTTTACAACAAAATATTATTTCAGTCATAGTACTTTAACATTGAATTCGATGTGTTACTTGCTGTTTCTTTGTAATTAATCTGTGTGTGTATATATATATATATATATATATATATATATATATATATATATATATATATATATATATATATCTGAATATGGTATAACTAGATGTTCAATTTCAAATTCAGAGAGTTGATTCGCTGTCTGAAGTGGTATATGGATCGATCAGCAGAAGTTGTTAGACAGGACCACATCCAGGAAGCCATGAGGGTAAGACTCTGTCATGTTTCCAAGTGTGCTGTATAACCACACATACAGAAATCAAGAGAAAAAAACTTGCTTGAAATCATATGGTGGCCACTGTCCAATAAACAGCTTCAGCTTTAACAGAAACTAGAACAAATAGTACACTTACCTAAGAAGTTTCAATGCAGTCCTCAAAGGACCTTTACTAATAAACTTGCTCAAGGAAATGTTTCTGAGATTTCTCATTCACTCACTGTACAGTTTTGTTAAGATGTATTGCCATCACTGCTTTGATTTGTGGTTCATTTTTTTTGTTTTGACAGTACCCTCATATTAAAATGTCAAGCACTGTATAGGTACAGAGAAATTATACTTCCATTTAAGTGTGGGTGCTGCGTCAAAAATTTCAAAAGTATCTAGCCAAACGCATACTTGAGTGAAAATAAGAAAAGTTTCCTTTTTTAATTGTATTTATGTATTCAGAAGCAAAACCTTTTATCTCAGCATTTGTAATTGGCTTATGAAAGACACGGGAGCCATCCATTATGTCATAGTATTTAAAACTTACTGCTTTGAA
The DNA here is from genome assembly GCF_003368295.1 of Carassius auratus. NCBI lineage: Eukaryota > Metazoa > Chordata > Actinopteri > Cypriniformes > Cyprinidae > Carassius > Carassius auratus. The sequence continues at coordinate 11,510,894 of NC_039289.1, forward strand.
TCAAAAATTGCTTACCTCATGTTTTTTTTTTTTTTTTGTATTTAGTTTCATTAGCACCAGAGTTAAGTACAAAGTACACATTTCCCAAAGTGATCAAATTTGAAAAACTTTTTTTACTTAATTTGTCTTCAACGTACAAGCACAGGGGCTGTCCGTACTGATTGTACTTCAAGTTTTTTAAGGACTTTTATAGCGTAAACATTGAAAAGCTAGGACACCTGCAGACATTTTCAGGGTACACATCACCTGTAAATCTTCTTCCAGGCTCTAGAGTACCTGTTTAAATTCATCGTCCAGTCACGGATCCTCTACTCCCGGGCCACCTGTGGGATGGAGGAGGACCAATTTCGGGCCAGCATCCAGGAGCTTTTCCAATCCATCCGTTTCGTGCTCAGTCTGGACAGCCGCAGCTCTGAGACACTCATTTTCACCCAGGTCAGATATAAACTCAAAAACTGTCCACATTTCCTGTTTATGCACATTTCCATTTATAAGGAAATACTACCTAAAGAAACAATCTGATGTATAAGAATAACTGTGTCAAAAATAAAAAGCATAAAATGACTAGGAGTGTGATGTAATGGATGAATGGTTTGTTACTGAGCACTTTTATATAAATTAGTTTATCAATTTAAACCTTAAATTGGTTTAGTTGAGGAACTAAGTAAAAATGACAAAAGATCAAGGTGGTCTAATGTGTTTGAAAATAAAAGGTTCAAGAAGTAAGGTTTGTTTAGTCTTCTATGAGACTGATGCGTCTGTCTATCTCTGACCTAAACAAGTTGCACATCTAAGCTGTTTAGACACCCCCATCTCAAGAAAAATCCTTTGAACTTATTTCTTAGATAGAGCGATTTGCGATCAGACGAAACAAGCTTTTTTTTTCACTTCAGATTGTTTGCTCAGTGAAGTAGATGTCAAATGTTCTGAAGGTGTCAGATTTGAAGAACACAAGACAAGAGGATTTAAGATGAAAATCGACAGACACCAAGACAGAAAGCCACCAAACAAGTTCTTGAGATACTGTAGTATCATTAGTCACTAGATTATATTACATCGTGTGAAGATGGTGTGAATGGTAAGTGTCACTATGATGCTGGGATGTTGTGGGTGGTTTCCAGGCCATTGTTACTCTGTGTGCTTTCTGAGGTGTTCTGTGTCAAACTAGCTCTCCTCTCTTTTCTGTCCCCTCCATAGTTTATCATTCATGCGCTCAGAAAGGTATCATTAAATTCTGGATCCGCCAGGAACCTAGGGAAAAAAAATTGTCTGTGCTTTGATTAATCAATGTCTGGACACAGTGCAGTCCCTCCTGCCCACAGTTCTTGCTCAAATGGTTTAATGAAGATTTAGTCGTCTTTGGTTTTTGTTGACTTAATGTTTTCCTGAATTTTCCCATATTGTACCTTTTGTGGGCTTTTCCTATCCCTTCCCTTTATCTTGACCCAATCCTGCCAAACCTCATTGTACCCCCTAGGGTCCCCAGCCAACTACAGGACAAGCCACTACCAACCAGGGCAACTGCTTGCAGCCATTGAGCTGTAATTCCCCACGGCCCTCTCAGCTGTCTGTAAGTAGATTTGCCCCACAGTAATAGAACGGAGACTCCCTCACAACCCAACCCAAAGCCAAAGCCTAAAACATCTACCATCATATACAACCACTCAGTACCTTTCCAGAACACCAGACCCCAACATGAACCAACAACCCAAACAAATTGACCAACACCAACAAATGGTTCTCTATGATTCCAGTGCATCTTCCACTGCGTTCTTTGACGTGTTTCTTGGTTTTGAATGCTGTGTTTGACACCAAATCTTTTCCTGCACAAAGTCAACTCCTTTCCAAATGCCCACATTATTCACCTTTGCTCTTCAGTTGCACTGAACCGGGGACCAGAGATCACCTTGCCTGCAGTGGCTCGTACTTTTGGGCTGATGAGCAAAGTGGTTATGGGAAGTCCTCAGAAGCAAGAGATGTAATGGACCTTTGAATTAAGTAATATCCAAGGCCAAGGTTTTTGACTATGACTGTGACCGAGAGGTTTTCAACCCTGCTCCCAGAGACACACTGTCCTGTAAAAATTAGTTCCAACCTACTCCAACCCACCTGCCTGTAATTGTCAAGTGACCCGAAGACCTTGCTTAGTTGGTTTAGGTTTGTTTGATTAGTGTTTGAGCTAAACCATAAGTGATCTCTCATTTGTTTGGCATCTTCTTGAAATACATTTGTGACTAAATCTCTAATCTACCAAGTAACCACGAGCTGCTGATGAAGCCTCCCTGTTACTTCACCTCTTGCTTTGTGGGTGATGTCCATCCCATCTTTGGCCAACACGTCCTACATATCTTGTTTTATCTTAAGGGAAACACAAACGATGATCAAATTGTAAAAGTCAACCTTTCTTTCTCTGGTCTCTTCCCATATTTTCAGGCTGCCCTACTCAACTCTTTCCCAGCTATTTTTGACGAGCTTCTCCAGATGTTCACAGTACAGGAAGTGGCAGAGTTTGTGAGAGGAACTCTGGGTAGCATGCCTAGTACGGTCCACATCGGTCAGTCCATGGATGTGGTCAAGCTGCAGTCCATTGCTCGGACTGTGGATAGCAGGCTTTTCTCCTTCCCAGGTATTTCTTAAAGAATTGTTTCACTCTCTAATGTGTAAAATTGTACCTTTTAGAGGTACAACACCTTGCCATTGGGGCAGTAATCTCAAAAGAACATCTTTGTGCCTTATTTACTCCTAGTAGTACCTTAAGGAGGTACGTATTACTTCTCTAAAGTACTAATGTGCACATTTTATGGTTAGATAAGGTACAAAGGTGCCCCTTTTATGGGTACTGCCACGTTGACAAGCTGTAGTACCTCTGAAAGGTATAATTTTTGCACATGTTTTATGACAGTGTAAATGTCTGAAATCTTAATCAGGTGAATTGAGTTAATAACCTCTCTCTGTCTGTTTACACAGAATCAAGGAGAATTCTCCTTCCTGTTGTTCTCCATCACATTCATCTGCATCTGCGGCAACAGAAGGAGCTTCTGATTTGCTCGGGAATCCTGAGCAGCATTTTCTCCATTATTAAGAGCAGCTCACTGGTACACTGGTACACATCAAAATTTTGAACATCCTGCTTATGACTTTGGTTAAGGAGGCAATGTTTCTCTTTTCCCATCTGCAGGAGAGCTCTGTGCAGGAGGAGGTAGAGATGATGGTGGAGAGTTTGTTGGATGTGTTGTTGCAGACGCTTTTGGCCATCATGAGTAAATCTCAGTCTCAGGAGGCGGTAAGAGGGCAGCGCTGTCCACAGTGCACGGCTGAGATCACTGTTAGTAACTAACAAATCTGATATTCTACTTCTTTCCTTCCCCACATCCCTCTTCTCCTCCACCTGCTTGGTTGCATCCCTACTGAGGTCTTTTCTTCATCTTCTGTGTCTTTCCCAGCATCTTTCTGGAACTCTTCTTTCTTTGACTACAGAGTGCAACAGTCAGGTTCTGAAAGTAAAATCACATTAATTTTCTTTATTGAGAAATTCATTTTTAAAGATAACATTCAAATTGCCCAAATAGATCTACCTCAAGCTCCAACATGATTCATACCAAATTAATGCAATAAACCGACAAAACGGGAGTATTTATATTTGAATATCTGACCATTACTTTAACTTAAATATAAAATTAATCACTGTTGCTCTCTCTCTCTCTCTCTCTCTCTCTCTCTCTCTCGTTCATGTTCATGTCTGTTTATTATGTCTCTCACACTCACTCACTGACTCACACATAATACAATATGTCTTTATGTGGGCGAATTTCACGAAAACTGCAAATAAAATGCATATTTCAGGACAAAAGAAAATTAAGCTTCTGTTTAGGATCATTACTTTCTTTTGTGTAATTTTCTTAATGCAAAATGTATTTTTCTTTTCATTGTTGCATGAAATATAACCCTGATCTTTCCTGACAGGTTTCGTGAGACTCACCAATGCATGTTTGTTCTTACGTTTCTTACATTTAAACTGTTGTAACACCTGCTAAGAAGGCTAAGATAAACAGTAAACTACTAGAACACAAACATGCTCTTATCTGCACTTTGATTTATGGGTTTGCATCCTATAATATACTTTTGCTTGCTAAATGTTAATGTTTTTATGCATTCATCATAGAAAGCTTTTAAACTTAAACCCAGATGAACTTATATCATGTCTCTGTGTATATGTAGTTAAAAGAAAGCATGGTATTATCAGACGGGATAATTAAATTAGACTAAACTGCATCTTTTGATAGTGTTACAAATTTGCAAACATTGTCTGAGTTGTTTTAACACCTGGGTCTTTAAAATGCAGAAAAAGTGCACAAATGAATCCTCCATGTGGATCCATGCCCAGTTAAAATCATTTGATCACTGTTTGATGAACTACTGCTGAAATATGTTTAATATTCTGTGGCTGATAATTATTTAGGTAAAAAAACACTGACATTTGTAAGTCTGTCACATTCTACAAAGAACGTCATTTGCATGGCATTTACGGGAATGGTTGCCCGAAGAAGGATGACAATGACCTAATATAAATATGCATATTGTGCTTGCTTTAATTGGATTGTGGGTGGTTGGTGAATCAGACATAAGAGTTTTGTGCTAAAATACTATGCTCTAGTCTCACATAGCCAGACTTTTGATTAAGATCAAAAGTCTAGTCCACATTGGAGTTAAAACTGGCCAAGAACTGCCCTCAAGTGAATTATATCAACTGATTAAAAAAGTTGTGTAAAGCCAGCTAGTCAGAGTAGAACCGTTTATTTCAGCCAGCCTTTTCATTTTTGTGTGTAATATGCATCAGAAATTTAGTGAACAGACTGTAGGTGGTCCGTGGCGTGCCGTCTGAAGTGCCACAACTCTTTAGTGAATTCGTCCCACAGTGTCTTCACGTCTCTCCTTCATTCTGCTTCCCCGCTCCCTTTGGATGCATTTGATTGGCTGTTTGATTGCCAAATAAACAGATCGATTGGCTCACAAGGACTTGCCCACTTTCTGATTGGCAGGGGGAGTATGTGTCCTGTTTGTTGTCCCTCTTGCGTCAGATGTCGGACATTCATTTTCAACACCTAATGGACAACTTCCAAAGCAAAGAGGAGCTAAAGGTGAACCGTCTCATAAATTTCAGATATCAAGCATCTAAATAATTTATATTGTTGCTTAAAGGTTAAGTTTTTAAATGTTAAATGTTAAAAATGTTTTCTTCTTACCCATCTTATACAATCCCATCTCTTGCAGGAGTTCTTGCTGAAGATTTTCTGTGTATTCAGAAACCTGATGAAGCTCAGTATATTCCCACGTGACTGGAACGTCATGAGACTGCTGACCAGCAAGTGAGAATTGATAAATTTTTTTTCCCCTTTTCTACCTTATTCTTGTTTCTTCCAAAGCAGTTATTAAATTGTATTAAAAAAATTATATATATATATATATATATATATATATATATATATATATATATATATATATATATATATATATTTGGCTCAAGACATATTATTTTGGTTTGAATAAACATTTTTAAATAACATATATGGTATAGTATAATGTATTTCTCCAGATAGATCATATTTTTAGTACTTGTAAAGTGTCTTTAAAATTAAGGTAAAGCCACTTTCAATATTAATGTCACTGCATTAGATATTGTTTTAACAGAGCACTTTTCAAGCAAAAATATACTCTACTCTTTATTTTTTAAGAAAGTAATGTTGTTCTCCAGCATGGATGCATGAAATGTGACTGTTTAGCAAAGAAGGAAAAAATAAAATACAAATAATATATATATATATATATATATATATATATATATATATATATATATATATATATATATATATATATATTATATATATATATATATATATATATATATATACACACACAGAAAGAGAGAGAGAGAGACCATCAAATATTTATACTCTACTCTATGCTCTGTTTTTCTAATTATACCTTTTTTTTTTCTTGCAGTATCATTGTGAGCACAACTCAGTATTTGTCGCCTGCCCTTCATAAAAGTTTTACAGATGCTGACTTTGATTTTAAGGTGTGTTATTGTGATGAACCACAGAATCCCTGGCACTAAAACACACATTAAACATAAATATAATTTTCAAACCCTCACACATGCTTTTTCTGAAAATCACATTTCACATGCACACAAACGTGCTTCATGTGGGACTTCACGATGTCCTGCTGTTGGACACTCTTGGCTCATTCTAATCCACTCTAATGAAGCTCTCCTCCCTGATCAAAACAGATGGTGCCACTAACCAGGGAGATTGGCTCTGAAAAGTTCAAATCTACTGAATTATTAATGAAGGTTATCTTTGAGAGAAAAACATGGCCCTGTCTACAAGGGTGGGCTTTCACTGGATATCCCATAATAAATAAATAGACCATTGTGGAGCAACTTAAATCCGGAATCTAATGTAAACTGGTTAGGATGGTTAATAGACATTGGTAGATCGCTTTGGCCACTGAAGCCATGTAAAACTTATTCAGCATATTGTAAATTATAATAATTGACATCCTTAAGAAATGTTCACATTACTGAAATTATGGTTAAATTACACAGGCAAAAAAGGTTCATTGTCACAGTCAATAGTGTAGCTGTATGAAGCACAGCTCAAATGAAGGAAATTTGAAACCGAGCACTTTTCTGTTGGTCAACGTAGCAAAGTCACATGACCAACTGAACCCTTTTGTGAAATCTGCATGGAGAAATCTTTGCAAAGTTCCCAATTCTGTAGGTTCCTATTGAAATGACAGGTTTTTATCAACAAAAATGTACAGAATAGTTTCATATGCAAAATAATAGGTGGGTGTGGCTTCCTTTCTGTAAAAGGGGACTAGGACACGGCCCACCCAGGAATCAATAGGTGTGTTCGAGCCAATGTAGAGCATCTTAAATCCGGAATCTAATCTGAACTGGTTAAGGTACTTAATAGTCATAGGTAGAGTTGAAGCCCTGCTAAAACTGAAATCAGATTCTTATAACAGCATGGATATTAAAATTTCAACTGACACCCTTAAGGTGTGGTCAGTTTCCCAGGGATACTAGATCATGTCAACAAAAATGTACAGAGCAATGGTGAATGTGACCTTACCATTAATGTTCAAATAATAGTCCAGAATAGTTCAATATGAAAAATAATTGGGAGGCGTGAGGGGGGGAGCTTAAACTTTTGAAGACTTCCCACCAAATAATCTGTCATTAGTGTATATCCAAGGTATTGGCAACATGAATTATATAAATTTTCCTTCAAAACTTTATAAAGATCTATATTAAAGACACATGGCAGCACATAGAGTCTCACAGTAGCATCACTAAACATTTTTGTTGCTTTTTCTGTCAGGTGTGGAATTCGTACTTCAGTCTGGCAGTGTTGTTTATCAACCAGCCCAGTCTACAGCTGGAGACTCTGACACCAGTCAAGCGGAAGAAGGTCTTTGACAAGTAAGCTTAAAGTATTGCTTAAAAACACTACGAATAAATCAACATGTCATTGTTTCTAAATGCATGCAGATTGTAAAGTTTTTACACCACAGGCTTTCATTGTAAATTATATTTTTTAAGAACAAAAATCCAAATAACTTTCACAAATGTCATGTCACAAATGCTGTCAGCAGAGCTTAAGTTGTATTTCACCCAGATATTCCTTAAAATATTAAACAAATAATAATTTGAGTATGGTAGCGTGGGCTAATCCAAGTTAAATCCATCTGGAGTACATGCAACATTGCTTTGTATTCCATCTTTTCTGGCTAGTTCACCCTCCTTTTCTTGTTAATCTCATGATTAATAGATACCTGTTCCTTCAGTTACTGGTTAAATACTCAAATACAAAAAAGCCTTAGATGCAGAAATGCACGCAAGACTTCTGCACGGCATGCAAGATAGATGATCACCCTGTGAGTTTGTTGGGAGGGTCGATTCATCTCTCTGCTTCTCCTTTTTACATCTATGATCTTCAGCCCAGCATGTGGCTCTTCTGTTCTTATAAGTCTAGTATGTTTAATAAATGCTGTTTGTAGATTCCTGCATGGGTTTTTTGTTTTTTGTTGTCTTTGCAGGTATGGTGATATGAGGGTCATGATGGCTTATGAACTGTTTAGCATGTGGCAGAACTTGGGTGAGCGTTTTGATTCTGTCTCTGTCCTTTGACTCCGTTTCATTTTTTTTCCTGCATTTCTCTGCACACGCACAGAAACACAAACGCAAACATCCACTTCCTCTAGAAAAGCAGTACTGACCTCTAGAGGTAGAAAAAGGTACCGCACTGCAGAAATTCCCGGTAACTACTACAAGGTGTTGCTGCAAGTTTGGGTACATTTATGCCACAGGGTTTTTAAAATGTTTAATTTTTAAATAAAATATTTCAGATCTTTCTTTCATGTAAAGCTCACTCATCTTGTTACATAAACCCAGACATTCAGTCATTAACAATAAAGAGCCACCATTAAAACAATAAAAATAAAAGAAGAATGCATAATTACAATTTGCTTGGTTTGGCTACAGGTGAGAACAAGATCCACTTCATACCAGGAATGATTGGCCCTTTTCTGGGTGTGACACTTGTACCACAAAATGAAGTTCGAAATATAATGATCCCCATCTTCCATGATATGATGGACTGGGAACAGAGAAAGAACGGCAACTTCAAACAGGTCCATTATACCTGCTTCTGCTTTTCTGTATTTTCTTGGCTTTTTTCTGTTTCTCTTAACCTGAGTTATGTTCCAGGGAAACCAAAGAATATGATTTATTTTCACTCTTAATGCAACCATAAATAATAAATGGTAAATAATAGTAAATGGAAAACAGTAATGGGGGAGGGGGGGATATTATTGTTATTATTGAATGTCGTAAAACAGTGTTACAAAGAACTTTTCTTTTTCATTTATTTACTTATATATTTATTTATTTAATAAAACATAGCTTAAAAGTTATTTTGATTGTTTTTTATAGCAGCATTCATTCTTGGGGATTCGAGTGGCACCAAATGACAAAAACAATTTAATTTCTGAAAACATAAACAATATCACTAAAGAAATATTACTTAAAATTGTGACCCATTTCATTATAAGCACATAATTCAGTTCATGTTTCCGGTGCAGGTGGAGGCAGAACTGATAGACAAACTGGACAGTCTGGTGTCTGAAGGCAAAGGAGACGAGAATTACCGAGAACTCTTCAGTTTGCTGTAAGTGCGCAAACACACACACAAACACACACACACTCCCTCTACCTTCTCCACTGACACGCACAGCTACACGTCCAGCTGTCTGAGTACTCTTGTTATAACCTGAGTGTCTCTGATTTGCCTTGTGCTGCGGGATTATTAGAACTCAGCTGTTTGGGCCATACCCCAGGTAAGAGGAAAATAATCCTGTTCAACCTGTCAGATGCCGCTAAAACAGATATTCCATTGCAAGCCCCTGTTTTATCTTCAGGCCATTAAGTGCCCTTAAATAATTATATATATATATATGTGTGTGTGTGTGTGTGTGTTGTTTATGTCTAGTCTGCTGGAGAAGATCGAGCAGGAGACCTGGAGGGAGACAGGCGTGTCTTTCGTCACATCTGTCACGCGCCTCATGGAGAGACTGCTGGACTACAGGTAAAACTCTCCTTCTAGCGTCTTTAGATAAATGTAAGTGTTATTTTAATATTATTTATATACTTTTAGAGTGTTATATATGTTAGCTGTTATTTGCATATTTTGGCTTTTCATTTTAATTATACCGTATTTTTCGGACTATAAGTTGCAACTGAGTATAATTCGCATCAGTCCAAAAATACGTCATGATGAGGAAAAAAATATATATAAGTTGCACTGGACTATAAGTCGAATTTATTTAGAACCAAGAACCAAGAGAAAACATTACCGTCTCCAGCCGCGAGAGGGCCCTCTATGCTGCTCTTTGCTCCTATAGTCTACCACTGAGCAGCATAGAGCGCCCTCTCGCGGCTGGAGACGGTAATGTTTTCTCTTGGTTTATGTCTCTTAGTTCATTTCTCTTTGTTCATGTCAAATTAATTTTGATAAATAAGTCGCACCTGACTATAAGTCGCAGGACCAGCCAAACTATGAAAAAAAGTGCCACTTATAGTCCGGAAAATATGGTAGGTTACATTTTTGTAATTGTATTTTTTTATTTATTTTTTTATTTTATTTTATTTATTGTGGCTGCTGACTTAAACAAGAAGTGCCGATTTGACTGACTTGTAAAATGAGTAAAAACTCATTGTTGGGCAGCATTTAGCGATCAGTAAATCAGTATGTAAAATTCTACTGATAGTATTACTGATAGTAATAGTAACCAAACAGTTTCAAATCGAAGTTCTTCTCATTTTTGTTTGCAAATGTGCATCATATGGCCCATATATGGTCAGTGGGCGTGGCTTGAGAGGGCGTGTCTAATTCGACTTCCTGTTTCTTGTGTCGGCAGAGATTGCATGAAAGGTGATGAGACAGAAAACAAGAAGATCGGTTGCACTGTTAACCTGCTGGTCAGTCTTGCCCTTTATTCAGTCCACTGTCAGCCTAATATATCCAATGTGGCATTTTTGCAATTAACCAAAAGTAACCTGATGATCACATGATCTCATTTTGTAGAATTTCTACAAGTCGGAGATTAATAAGGAGGAGATGTACATCAGATACATTCACAAGCTGTGCGACATGCACCTGCAGGCTGAAAACTACACAGGTGAGGCATGATTCAGAGTTAAGTAACATAGACACACTTAAAATCACACCAAAAGTGTTTTTGTGTTTAAAAAGCACAAGAAGCAGGGCATTGGAATGAATACGTTTTTTTAAGTTAAAAGGATAGTTCAGTTTTTTAATATCACTCTGATCGTATTCATCTGAGAAGAACAAAGTCATACACATCCAGGATGGCTTGAGGATGAATAAAACATGGGGTAATTTTCATTTTTTGGTGAACTATCCCTTTAAACCTTTGAATACATAAGGCTTAAAAAGTACACATTTTATCACTACGTACTGTATTTTTCCTGGCGATCAAACCCATGACCTTTGTGTTGCTAGCACTATGCTCTACAAGAGTATTTGAACTTTATCAACCATTGTGTCTCACAGAGGCGGCGTTTACGCTCCTGCTGTACTGGGAGCTGCTCCACTGGGAGGAAAGGCCTCTCCGGGAGTTCCTGCACTATCCTGCGCAGAGCGAATGGCATCGCAAAGAGGGGCTCTGTCGTAAGGTCATCCACTACTTCAACAAGGGAAAGGTATTTACAGATACTGCTTTCTTTCAACAACGGCTTAACAGAATTGATCCACAATGATCCTCCACAGATGTATATTTGAAAAGAGCAAAAGATTGTCTGAAAAACGGTGAGCGGCAATAGTTGCTAAAGCAGGAATAGTCTATATTTGTTTTTAATGCAAATGGCTAATTTACAGACTCCATTCACACTTTTGTAGATAATTTCAGCTTTACTGCAAACCCTGGGACACTGAAAACACTGTCATCATGTGAAAAGCTCACAGCGCTTCATTCTGAAATGCTTAGTTTAGCAGATTACTTACAGTATTTAGAATTGCAAATCAGTCTTGGATTTGGTAATTGTGCTAAAACATTTCACATTCTCAGGCATAATTACTCTTAATAAACAAAAAAGTTACCGGCCAACATGCAAGTAAACATTTTGTATACTTACCAATTCCAGTTTTACCTAGTGAGTGTTCATTTTAGACCCTGACTCTGCACATTTGTGCTACTTCCGACAACTTTTAATCCTTATAAAGAAAGTCAGTGCAGTTCAAAAACAACAAAGGATCTCATTGACTTTAATTGTAAGATTTATAAGTAAAAAAACTCCTTTTGAATTGTTAAAGTTGCAATGAAACTGAAGTAGCCATATATCTGTTCTTCCGTATTATTACATAAATCCAAATATAATTGAAAAGGACAAAAATATAAGGCGGGACTTGGTTCTGTGCAATGATTTTTGATTGGATGTTTGAGAAGTGGGAGTGGAATTAACATTTGAATAAACATTACAAGGTCCAAAAATTTCCATTTCGTGTCAAATTTTACATTTTTAACATTCAAAATTAAACTCTAATTTCTTTAATTTTTCAACCTATTATGAGTTCTTTCTTGTGTTGAACACAAGAGAAGATATTCTGAATGATGTTGGTAACTAAACATTTGATGGTAGCCATTAACTTCCATAGTATTTAGTTACCAACATCTATCAAACAAAATATCTTCTTTTGCGTTCAACACAAGAAAGAAACTCTTACAGGTTTGGAACAAGTAGAAGGTATGTAAATGATGACAGAATTCTCATTTTTGGGTGAACTTTCCCTTTAATTCTCATAAACACTTGTCAGAAAACAAAGTGCAAACTAAGTGTGATGTGGCATTTCTTTCTATAAACCAAACTAAAACTCGTCATGCCAGAACTGATGGAGTTTCTTATCTAGAAATGAAAATCTAGTTAGTTTTAAACTGCATAAACTCTTCTGTTCTTGTTCTGTTGTCAGTGTTGGGAGTACGGCATCCCGCTGTGCCGGGAACTAGCCTTCCAGTATGAGTCCCTGTACGATTATCAGAGTCTCAGCTGGATACGGGTCAGTGCTTTTTGATGAAAATGTGAATACTGTATATGAACAGAGATTATATAACAGCACTTTGAGTGGACCGCACAGCTATTAATGTACTGTTATGTATTATGCTCAGAAGGAGGTCAACACTGAGTGAATATTTAGCTCATTCCTTCTTTACAGAAAATGGAGGCAGCATATTATGACAACATCATGGAGCAGCAGCGACTAGAGCCGGAGTTCTTCAGGGTGGGATTTTATGGCCGGAAGTTTCCCTTCTTCCTCAGGGTGAGCTATTGCGATATTTACATGCTCTGTTTGTTTGTAATAATTGTAACGATACAATTAAGGGATTGCTTTTCGTTTAAAATAAATATATAAGAAAAAAACAACAACAATAAATTAAATAGTATATATTTATTTGTGGATTTTTCTTTCTTTCCATACAGAATAAGGAGTTTGTCTGTCGAGGGCATGACTATGAGAGACTCGAAGCCTTTCAGCAAAGGATGCTGGGAGAATTTCCACAAGCGATCGCCATGCAGCACCCAAATCAACCAGATGAGGGGATTTTACAGGGAGATGCCCAGTGTATCCTTTGCCATAATATATATATATATATAAATGTGTATATGAAAATAAATGTTAAACCAAGAAGGAAATGTTGTTTAAATAATAGTAATTTTAGTTTAAATGATTTTTGTTAAAATAAATTGAATAAATAAATTCTAATTTACATTTATACTACTTTAAATTAAGTTTAAACTTAAAGATGTTACTTTCATGAAGTCATTAATTTACATTTAAAATACATTTTAATATAGTTTTGCATGAAAAAAAAAAAGTATACTACCTGAACATTTTCAAAATTCAAATTGAAACTTTCATCAAGTCATGAAGTGACATTATCTTTTGTGGCTGATTTCTCATCCAAATTCGATGTCCAATTAATATGTGATTAATTTGATAAATTAATCGCTACATCGATTGAAAATAATAATATATGAACACACACACATACACACACACACATATATATATATTAGGGGTGTAACGGTTCACAAAATTCACGTTTCGGTTCGATACGATACACTGGTGTCACGGTTCGGTTCAGTACGTTTTAGATACAGCAAAATGAAAAAAATTGGCAGATAAATTTCCTTGATTTTTAAAAAATGTTTTATTTATTAAAACTAACAAAGTATGTTTTTTTTTTTTTACATTGAACAATGATGGAGCTATTCTTTACCCATATTCTATGGTGTTTTCTTAGCAACATACTGTAAAAAACAAAAACAGCTCCTTATAAAACAAAAAAATGAAAATGTTATATTGTTGTAGTAGTTATGAACAAATACAAAGATGTAACTTTTTATATGGAACTCTATAACTCTTTATATTGAGTGTGTTTTTACTCAATTGGTTCTCTATAGGGCTTATGTTTTTTTGGAACAAAGCAGGAATTACAGTCTGGCTGAAATGGGCTCCTGAAGGAATATTGTAACGGGGCTCAATTGCATGTTCTTAAAACCTGCGTTTTCACTGAGTACGCGCTGAAGGCTCGTTGCTAAATGGCTAATACGTTTAACAGACCAGAAAAAGAAGATCCTCCAATAACCAACAGGTCTGGTGTTTGGGTGCACTTTGGATTCCCTGTAAGCTATAATGGTGATGATAGAATGAATGGTAAATAGTAAGGTCTCATATCCGCGGCTATAACGTAAATAAAGCCTACCAATCGCCGCGGCGATGTATGTCTGCCTAAATGCTGCGGGGATAGTTTGTTGCGTGTATGTTTCTAATTTTTTTCCGTCTTTTCCCAGATACTGACACACAAAAGTGATGTCGGCGTAAATGAGTTGACATGTTTCAAGTATTCCCGCTGGTGTTTTTTTTTTTTTTTTTTTATTCCTGCTGGTGCGGCATACCGTTGTTGTTTTTTTATCCACCACTCTCTTGTCATCACCATTATAGCTTACAGGGAATCCAAAGTGCACCCAAACACCAGACCTGTTGGTTATTGAAGGATCTTCTATTTCTGGTCTGTTAAACGCACTGGCCACCTCAGCGCGTACTGAGTGAGCGAGCGCCTGACTGAGTAGCCTAAGATAAACATATAAGTTGGTGTTTTTTTCTTCTTCGGGAGTGTCAGGGGCATTGCCTGTTACGTCGTTTGGGTTATTGGGCTACCTTGTTGAACGCATATCATTATATTTCACTTTTTTTTTTTTCAAATATAATTAATTAGTCCAACGAACCATTCGGTACATAATGCGTGCTGCGTACTGAACCGAAAGCCTCGTACTGAACGGTTCAATACGAATATGCGTATCGTTACACCCCTAATATATATATAGCATCGTTCACTCTAATAAGATCATTTTTGTGTTTAAAAATGTAACTGTCATTTTTACAATACATTTTTGTTTTCCATATCACTTGTAAGTAAAAGAGTAGCTTGAGCACTCTGCCAAATTTCTCTTTTTTTTTTTTTTTTTTGCTTTGCACAGACAATAATTAAATAAATAGATAAAATTAAGTTTAAAAATAATAGACAAATGTGCAACTCTTTTTTTTTAAAAAGGTTTTCTGTCCTTTTAAACCACTTGTTTGTAATATAGTAGCTGTTTGTCCTTCATGTAAAGCTCCGTAGACCTCCAGATCTACGCTGTGACTCCAGTTTCAGAAAACATGGATGTGCTGCAGATGGACCGCGTGCCGGACCGCATCAAGAGCTTCTACAGAGTCAATAATGTCCGCCGCTTCCGTTACGACCGGCCCTTCCACAAGGGCCTGAAAGACAAGGACAACGAATTTAAGGTGAATTTGAAGTTCTTTTCTAGGACACTAGTGAATAAATGACTTCAGCGTCACGTGTACGATGAAGTTTTATCATGTGTGTGTGTTCTCAGAGTCTCTGGATCGAGCGGACAACACTCATCCTGACCCACCCTCTGCCCGGCATCTCTCGCTGGTTTGAGGTGGATAAGCGTGAGCTGGTGCGTGACTCATCCAAACCAAAGCTGAATGTATCATCAACATAATGCGGCCACCATTTTAGTCTGTTTATTAAATCTTAAAATCAATCATTTGGAGCTGATAACCTCATGGGTAGCTGTCCAACACAATGCACTTTTTTTTTTTGTCTATGATTTTAAATAGATTTTAGACACAGAAGAACCGTTGGGTGAAGCGGTCATAGCTGTGCTGTGTCGTGAATAAAACACAGCTGATGACCAATCAGAATCGAGGAATGGAACAAACCGTTTTATAAAAATAATAATAATAATAATAATAAAAGTTTAAAAAAAAATCTAAATTTGTACTGCGTAAACACTAAAGCCAATTTAAAGTTAAAATGTTAACTTATAAAAGATAAATAAAAAATAAATTTAAATAAAATAAAAGTCATATTGAAATAAAAATTCAGAAGTTATGATTTTACATATATGTTTTTAATATGATTTTGCATAAATAATTATTCTATTACATTTAAATGTATACTACCCAAATATTTAGTATTTGGGAACGCAATTCAGACTGAAAAATTCAACTTTCAAAGAATTTCTCAAAGAGTTAGTCTCTCTAAACCCCTCCTTTCTGTTAGCCTGCTCTGCTCTGATTGGTCAGATGGCCTAGTCTGTTGTGATTGGTCTAGGGCATACAGCGGTGTCGGAAACGATATGCCTATTTCAATAGTTCAGTATTTTAAACGCTCTATAGAAAATATAAACATCTATTATTTATCGTACTTACAGGTTGTGATTCAGTGGAGCCAGCTGGTCCCAAATAAACAAGATACTGATCCATCTTTAAACAGCAAGCGTTTTGTGAATCCCTCATTGAACTCCCCGAGATTAGAGAAGCAGTCGTCACGTAGAATGACGTGTTTGTGGCGGGGGGTCAAGTTGTTTATTGCCAGCCAACGTAGAACATAGGCGAGAATTTTGCGAATATGTTACCATGTGACGTGTAGCCATCACGGAAGTGGGAATCGAACTAAAGACTCGTTTCGTCAGTTATTTATTTTGGGAGACAATAACTTTATTTATCGTGCATTTTCAGCACTATAGCTTTGCAGATCGTTCACAGCTACAATACACACTGCATGAAAGGCAATAATGGTAATGGCATAATAGGGGCACTTTAAATAAATAAATACTACTCAATCACTAAACTCATAAAGAATAGTTTTCTAATAGTGTCCATATATTGTACGGATCTACTGAACAGAAACTGTAACGTACATTCAGAGTACCTGTGTTTACCTTGTGTATGTCCTGTATTGTAGATTGAGGTTAGTCCGCTGGAGAACGCCATATATGTGGTGGAGAACAAGAACCAGGAGCTGCGCACCCTCATCAGTCAGTACCAGCACAAGCAGCTTCACGGAAACATCAACCTGCTCAGCATGTGCCTCAACGGGGTGATCGACGCCGCCGTCAACGGAGGAATCGCTAGATACCAGGAAGTCAGTGCACATTTGAACAAGTGTTGAAAAGAACTTGGTTTCTCTTGGCAGAGACGTTTATTATGCTTTAGAAAGCTCACACTAGCAGAGCCGCCTCTTCATTTTCAGCTTTTTGTTGCCCAAATGTGTGATCATCAACAGCTCGGTATTCATCCAAAAGAATGGTTTCATAATAAGTTTTGTCGACTGTTTTTATGCCAGGCGTTCTTCGATAAAGAGTACATTAGCAGTCACCCCGAGGACACAGAGAAGATCACCCAACTCAAGGATCTGATGCAGGAACAGGTGAGCACCTCTTTATTTTAACCACTCAGAAGAGATTTATAAACATCAGATAATCGTTTCTTACTGAATGAACCGCACAGGTTCATGTCCTCGGCGTGGGTCTGGCTGTCCACGAGAAACTGGTGCATCCAGAAATGCGTCCCCTGCACAAGAAGCTGATCGATCAGTTCCAGATGATGAGGAGCAGCCTCTGTCATGTGAGACCTCACATCTGCTTCTCAAGGATTTGATACATTTTATGGCCAAATAATCCAAATTTAGATACAGACCCAGATAAATCAAAATGCATTTTAGTTTTATTGCAGCTATGTTGGCTTTATCTATCAACCTGCAGATAACCCTAGTGACCACGAAGAAAACCCTGAAATGCAAAACAACTAGCATAAAACATGCCACCATTGGCAAAATCTTAAACATGCTAACAACATAAAACATACTAGCAGTTACATAGCAATCACTCAGAGCAACTTCTTAGCATTTGCCTAGCTTGAAACTTCAAACTGGTCTTCAGACTTCAAGCTTGTATAACTACTTCAAACTTTGTGTTTTCTCAAGCCAGCATCAAGTTTTGACTTGACTAACATTTTTATTTAGTGTATTATTATATTTTAATATAATTTATAAATGTAATAAAAAAAGAAATGATTGCTATTATTATTATTTATTTATTTATTTTTATTTTTTTGTCTTTTAGTCCATATCTGTTAGTTTTGGGTAATTGATATATTATTTTATCCCTACAAACTGACATTGTTTAGGAAAATCAGCCAAAAATATTGATGACTCATCATGCACTCATCAAATATTTGTCTAGATTAGGAATATGCAAATTGCACCTGTGATGTAATTTACTCGCCGGTTATGACCAATAATGACCGAACCTTACCCAAACTTCCTGAATGAATAGGAAACTTTTGAATTTATTTCACAGGGATTTTTAAATACATTTGACTTTTCTCACATTATTCTTTGCACCGATTCATTATCAAAGACTGTTTTTGTAAGCTATATTAAGTATGAGCTGGCATGAGCGCAGACAGTGTGGATATTCAGAGTAGTGTTTCTATGTGGCCCTGCAGGGTCTGCCCGGTCTGGATAAATTGAGTCCGGCCTGCTCCGGGTCCAGCACCCCACGCAGCATCCTCGCCACCCAGAGTCCCATGAGTCCTGAGAGTATTAAGCTCATGCACCGGCACAGGTCAGTCCAACCGTACAGACACAGTTACCCATGCACACAGATATATTGTGTATAAACTATGTATACAAGACCGAGTTTGTATTAGAACAAGAACAACATACTGTATAAAGATTTAAGGAGTATTTCAAATTTTAATGCAACTGTAAAAGCATTTTTTACAATCTGATCTAAGAGTCAAAGTTATTTTCTTTGGAATTTAGCAGCACAATGCAGATGCTAGAGCATTTATTTATTTTGAACATATATATATATATATATATATATATATATATATATATATATATATATATATAGAACTAAGCTATGTAAAGAAATAACAGCATTATAATTATGTTATGAGGTAAAATATCATTATGCAGTGCATACAAATAAATAAATACGGAAGCTGTTCATGTTATGTTTATTTCATATATTTAGATAATCTATGAAATGTAAAAAAAAAAAAAAAAAAAAAAAAAACATTGAACATTGAAAACATTGGACATATTTTAATGGTACCTTTTTCAATTAAATGAAAATTGAAGACAGTTAACAAACCATAGATTCTTCTAGTTTTAATTTCAGTTTTAGTACATTTATTTTGTTTTGTCATTTTCGGTAATTTGTTTAATTATGTTTTTTTTTTTTTTTTTTTACTAATACCAAAAACTCTTTTTAATAGTTTAAGTTTACAATAACAACCTGAGTACAAATTGTGTATGTATAAACAGGATTTTATTCCACAGTTTATTCTATATATTACTTTTACAGTGTATTATATTTATGTTTCCTGTGTGGCGCCTCATACTGCATATGTCACATTGTAACGAACGTGTGCAGTCTCTGTGTTCTACACGCATATATGTGGGTTATAGAGAGAGATTCCTGTTCCCTGTGGACACAGCCCTTCCTCTCTCTTCACAAACACTCCTGGACCGTGTATTTCTCATAAACACGTGTACGCGCTCATGCTGCCCACTCTGAGCACACTAGCTTCAGCTCCACCACGTCTCTCTCACGTCTCTCTCTGTTTTTTCCTCTCTCTTCTTCTCTCTCTTCTGTCACTTTCCTCACACATGTTTGACATCTTTCTGTGTGCATGCTTTACTCTCCTCTTTCTCTCTTGTTTATTCGGTCCCGTTTTCCGTTCATACTTGCATGGCTGCCTGTGTTCTACCACCCTACAATCTCTCTTTTCTTCATCTTGATTGATCTTCCTCCTCCATGCATGTGTTCCCCGTTCTCCACTTCTCTTGCTTTTCTTTTCTACCCCTATATGCCCTAACCCACCCACCCCCCTCCCACCGTCTATCTCTAGCCCTCTGAATGTGTTGGGATCTGTCCGCCACTCCTCCTCTTCTCTCTCCTCTCACACTTCCAGTGAGATGGGAAACCTGCTCATCCTGACGGACGGTATGATGGAGCACCCGGAGGACCTCTACCGCATGCAGGTGAGCCACAAAAGATCATAATACACACATATAATGTCAAGGTGCACCCTAGTGACCAAACAAAACACCCTAGCATCCACTTAAGTCTCTAGTGCACCTCTTCAGGCCAGGAGTGTGGGGTTTACTTGCTAAGCTCTTACTAGCTGGCCTCCATTACAAACACCCCCTAAACAATCTGCCTAGTAACCATGCAGAACAGCCCATCAACCTTGCATCCTCCTATTAGTGTCAACCACTTACAACTTAACAATGCCTTAGAACACACTAAGATCTAGGTAATAATGCTCTAGCATTGCTTACCAACACCTTATCAGCCACCAATATAATCCAAACTAGCAACCACTCATAATATCCTAACAGCACCAGCATTAATGAACACTTGTAACTCATCTACAGCTATGCATAATCTACCAATACCTAAGCATTCCCTAAGAACCTAAACACCGCCTAACAACATCCTGTCAGCACTTATTAACATCCTAGCAACCTCTCGCAAACACTTAATAATGTCCTAGTGATCACTGCATCAATATAACATCCACCTAGCAATTCCCTGGCAACCTATCAGAACACCGCTTAGCAACACCCTAGAAACCACCATGATCATCCATCCAAGCAATACCCTAGTAACCACCTATAATATCTTAGCAATGCCATAGAATTAGTACACACTCATAGCAACCCAACGACCAGTCATCACCTAGCAATACCCTAGCAACAACCAAGAAACTGTTTAATAACAGTTTAGCACCACTTAGCAACAACCAACCGACTGCCTAGCAATGCTGTAGAAACCACTCACCTCCTAGCAACTCCCTGACAACTAGGGCTGCAAAGGGGTGGAAAATTTCCAGAAACTTTCCAAATGTTAAGAAAATTTAGGAATTTTGGGAAAGTTTGCAGAAACTTACTGGGAATTTTCCATCCTCTGCAACCTCCTAGAACACCCTAGCATCAGCATCACAAGAACCCTGTATCTGATCTATTAAAGTACTGTCCACCCTCCCAATGTAACATTTCAGCCCAGTCCATCATCGTCCAGTTTGAGCTCGACACATTCAGCTCCGTCTCAGATGATCAACTCAGGGCACGGCAGCATCAGAGGTAAGTGCCAATAAACTTTTCATAATAACTCCAGGTTCAACCCTGAGTGTTTCCCAACCAATGTTTGAGAACATTAACTTACCGTGGTGACACTCAGTGCTTCTAGCTTCACCTAAAAGAAATATGGCTTTACTAGTCTCAACTTAAAACGTAGAGATGTTTTTATTACTTTCTCTCCAGTTGGGTCCCCATCACTACCTGACAGATACAGACACAGCCGAGAGATGCTAATGCTCTTACCGCCGCACAGGGACCGTCCTAGCAGTGCCATGTACCCCAACATGACCGAGAACGGACAGGTACATCTACCACAAGACAGTTAATTAGAATTGTTTTGTTTTTTAACCCAGTAGCCAGACAGTTTGGTGATATGATGGCAGACATATAATATTAAAATACATTGTTTTTCTTTTACATTTGTCACTAGCCTACTAACCATCAGAGGGCTCTTTACCATCAGGTCATTGGTCCCTGCAAACCCTGCAGTGACCCCAATCTCTCTGTGGCTGATAAAGGTA
The DNA here is from genome assembly GCF_003368295.1 of Carassius auratus. Lineage (NCBI taxonomy): Eukaryota > Metazoa > Chordata > Actinopteri > Cypriniformes > Cyprinidae > Carassius > Carassius auratus. The sequence goes on from NC_039289.1 coordinate 11,532,514, forward strand.
TGACTGGGTGTGTATGCTTCTCTGAACCAACAGTACTCCTCTATTCCTTCACAGTCCCACATTTCCATCAGATCAGGCTGAAATCCACAATACACACTGTGTCCGAAATCACATACTGTCTGAGCAGGTACTGCATCTGATGAAGAACGAACTTTGTGTCCGGTAGAAAGGATGTTCTGTGTAGGATGGGTCTTTGAATGCATGCAGTCCGATCATGAAACTCAGAATACTTATCCGTATGCATCACAGCTTCCCTTAATATTTGGAAACTGCACAAAATATGTCCAACGCTGGCCTAGGCTGGTTTGGAGCTGTTATAACTGGTTCATCAGCATAACCATGTGTAATACTAGTCTGGATAGTGCTTGTTTAGTGGGTTCTCCAGCTCAACGTAACTGGATGTTTGTTTGTTACGCCATCATCCAATCCTCAACATTTTAAGCAGGAATTCCTGAGGTACCTGACCTTCAGATGAGGATCCAGCGGGTCAGAAATGAAACCTGTATGTACTGTATAGTGACGGTGGTCTTTGTCCTTTCTGGTAGTGTTGACAGCTCCCAGCAGCTGGAGTTTGGACAGTGGCACCAGGGACACTCTGCTGTTCCTCTCTGCTCATGTCGGGAGTGTGATGGCCCCACCAGTCCCCCCCCGCACCCTCCCTCCCGGTAAGAAACGACAATATCTTTTAAGGATTGGTTTCTATGAAGAGAAAGACATTTCATGAGACCATTCCTTTTACTTTTGTAATGTTATGAAAGACTAATGTTGTGTCACACAAGCTGATTTAACCAACGTTTGGAATGCATATCTCCCAAGGTGTTCATGGACTATTTGGCGGAATTTATTAAAACACGAAGCCGATAGAGTTAAGAAATCTAAGAAATCAAAAGGTGCCTGATTAAAATATCTGCTACATTGTTGAATTGTAGTGGAATCTTTATTACATTGGACTTGGCTTCGTTAAATATCCTCCTGTTGCTGCGTATTGAAGAACATAGTTGAAATACATCTCTAAGCTTAAATGCATTCGTAGAATCAAATGGGTTGTTGACAAATAAAAATATTTTACACACAATGTTTTTTTTTTACACATTGTTCACTATTTGAATATTTTGTCTTATTTCATGTTAAAAAGACAAGAAAAAATACTAGAGGTTGGGGGTATTGCTATTTTGTTTTGATAACAGTAATATTACACATCATCACATCAACTACGCAAATTTAACGTACTCCCTTTCACCCACCCTACATTGGACGTGTAGCATCCTGTCTTTCATTTAAAAAGTTTTTCCCACATTTGTTAATTTGCTGATCCATTGCTCCCCATTCCCTCTTTCCCACCAATTATTCTCTTCTGAACATCAGCCAAGTTCAGAAAAAATCCTTCCTAGTGCTTGCTGAGTGAATACGCATGTTGACGTGTGTTTGCGCGCAAGTGTGTACCGGCGTGTGCTCTTTCCAACCCTGGTTCTGTCCAACTGTGTCTCCCCTTTAGGACACTTCTCGATGCACTTTGATGCTTTCCACCACCAGATCAACGAACTCCCTCCAGCTCTCCCTGCGCGCTCTTTAAGAAAGGTATCCTCCACCTCGATGTGTCCTGTTACTCCTCGTCATGCATGTCCACACTAGCATTCTGAGATTTCTTACGTCCTGTTGACCTCAGATGTCCCACAGTCAATACACCCTGAGATGAACTTTACTTGAGCCTGGTTTTGGGATATTTTTTGGTGTTTGGTAGCATGCTAAAGTGTTTTGGGTTCATATTATAATTGTTTCATATGCATTTGTAGTTCAGTTATTCTGTTTCTGTGTATGTATGTGTGTATGTTGTTGGATTGTATTTTCTCTGGAGATCAGTAGGATGAAAATTTGTCAAATGAAATTTTTAAGTTTCATCATCCAGCCAAGCGAATCAGAAAAAAAAAAAAAAAAAAAAATCAAAAGCTATTTGTCAAGAGCCAACAATTTTCATAATATATAGTGCAAGGATTTTTAGATGGATAGATGGGGAAGGAATCTGAATTAAAAAGGTAAAATGGAGAAATATTTGTTTTGATCATTTGAAAAGAAAATTATTATTGTACTGTAAAATATTAAGTCACAGTTAGAAGGTACACTTCAGGTCAGATAAGCCCCTTTCACACTGCCATTCCGGGAAATACACGGTTCAGTGTTCCGGCAGTTGTTCCCGGGTCACTAGATTGTGCACTTTCACACTGCCAGTGATTACCCAGGATATGTGCGTGCTTTCTCACACAACCCGTAAAGATCCCGTAACGACATGTGACGCGTGACGTGTGATGTACGAGTCGAAAACGTTAGGCACGTTATACTTTCACTGAAGCAAGCGAACGATCTCGGCGTCAGAGCGGAATGTGAGGAACAAACTGATCTCTGCTTCATTACAGTTTGCACATATATTTTCATCGCGAAGTTGATCTTCCTTCAAAACAGCCGGTAAAAGAGTTGCGCGATAACGTGCGTCATCACTTCGACACAGCATTAGATCTGGCTTTTGTTCACACAGCGCTCGTCCCGGGTTGAACCCCGCAATGTTACTAGGTCCCCGACTCGGGTCTCAATGCTGGAATCAATCCCAGGACGTGGTTGCTTTCACACAGAAGGCGACCCGGCAATGTTCCGGCAATATGCCGGGTCCGACGTGCAGTGTGAAAGGGGTTACAGTGGCTTTAAGAAAGAGGTGTTCATTCCTGCTACTGGAAATCTACTTTTAAATACAAATTTGATAAATATTCCCGGAAGGAGCCAAACAGGGTCCTTGGGTTTATTTGGCTGTGTTGCTTACTATGTTCACTGCTGATGTACTCTAACATACTGGTATACTCTAATATACAGTATCAAATGATTTTTTAATATATTTTGGGATGAACTGTAAAAGCTTAATTAATGTAAACAGAATGTGCATACAGTAGGTTTTTATTGATGGACTGGATCTGCTATGCTGATGCTGATGCTGCTGCAGAGCGAGTAGACTTGCTTCTGCTAAATACTTGGATCATAAAATTAAAAAAAAACGTGCTGTGGCTGCTCGAGAAAGGAAGATCCCCCTGTAGCAGATTTAGGTAGGTGGTGCTGGGGAGTCAGAGGGCTAAGATGAGGACATGCATAGCACAGAGCCAGTTAGAATGCGAATAGAGATTCATGGCTGAACTATTCATTTCTAATGCAAGTTAGTAGACAAGTTCACCCTCATGATATTAAGCTTGAGTGAATCAATAAAAATAAAAAAAATGGTGAACTATTCCTGGAAGTTCATGGAAAGATAAACAACTGTGATTGACCATGGGTGGAACTAAAGTGTGCATAAAGATAGTTCTCAAGGAGTTTTTTTGAGCACCCTTGCTTTTAGGTCTTCCTAATATGATCCCCCTGGTCTTTCATTCTAACACTGCAACAGATAAGGTCTTTATCAACATATTGTAAATAAACACCTTGTTTACGTTTCCTCACCAGTCACCCCTGCACCCTATACCTGCCTCACCCACCAGTCCACAGTCGGGCCTGGATGGCAGTAACTCCACCTTGTCTGGCAGCGCCAGCAGTGGCGTCTCCTCCTTGAGTGAGAGCAACTTTGCCCAGTCCTCCTCTGAGCCTCCAGCTCGAGCTGACACCTTGGACTCAATGCCGAGCAGCCAGGCCTGGACCACGGACACGGAGGAAGCCGAGAGTCCCTACTTCCCTGTACGCTACAGCATCTCAGAGCCTGAAGTTCTGGACCCTCTCAAGCCCGCTCCTTGCCGTAGTCACTCAGCCCCATTGGGCGTAACCCCAGGGATGCCCACTGACGGACACCACCATCATCACCTCCATCTCCGCCATCACCACCCACATGCAATACACATAACCCACCCACACTACCACCACCATGAGCCAGCACCAGCTCTGCCTCCCAAACCTTACCTGAGGGAAGGGTGTATTCCTGAAGAGGACCTGAGGCCGGTTCCAAGGCCAGTGCCCCGCAAGATCTCCCAGCCTCTGCTCACTAACAAGGACGAGCAGGCCAAGGTGGCCTGGGAACATGGCATTAGTGAAGAATAGATGAATAACAAGGTTCACCTTGGACTGTTGGTTTTGGTGTGATAGGTGGTTGGGTTTTGGGAAAGTCCCAAGAAATGACTGGGTTTGAAACTCTACATCTCATGTATCCATTGCAGGTCTTTGAAACCTCTTAAGAAGTGCTTGACATGTTGCTGAGCTTCTACGTGCTAGTGAGACTTTTTGTTTTTTGCCTAGCAATTGGGAGTTACCCAGGAATCTGGGAGTTCAAACTGCTTGTAGAGCCCGAGCTACTTCCCCTCATTAGTATCAGTATATTGATTGGATAATGCAGATATGGTAGGAATTTCAGATGAAACAGGAAGCACACAATCAGATTCAGGTGTACTAGATCCGAACGTTTTATGTCTTCAGAGATAGATACACCTGTTGTCAAGGTCTACAACTTGTAAACACTTTATAGTCATAATTACAATAGCTTTGATTGACATCATACACCTTAAAAAAGAGTGTTGATAAACCTTACCAATAGACGTCATTCAGTTCTGGTGGGTTTGCACTTTAGCACTTAACCTCGGAGCACCACAAACCTTATTAGTTTTGTCTATTTTTATTAAATTATTTACAAGATAATGTAGAAAGTGGTCAAAAGTGGATCCTTAGCGGCTAAAATTGAAAAAGTTAACTTTTGAAGCCCACATAAGTGTGGATTTCAGGTGATCTCTGAGGACGTTTAAAGCTATCATCATTGACTAAGCATTTCTTCATTTCTTCTGACAAGATACTTCCCAATCCAATTATTAACACAGGAGTTGATATAACATGCTAACACTTCATTACAGACATAAAAACATTTAACAGAACGTCTGTTACCTCCTGCACAGTTGTGGGAAGCTTCTTCTCACAGAGAATCTGCACTAATGTGACAGTAAGAGGCTTTCACAATCTTTGTAAAGCCTCATTACACCCATAATATTGTCGTGCTGTGAAAGCAAATCAGCCACTCTGAGCGCTACTGTAACGCTAATAACACAACAGCCAAAGTGCTGTTAAATCATAGCCATTTCACAGATCTCTCCTCACAGTAAAGCGGCTTTTGGTCTCAGTAGGTTCCTTTGGGAATTGATTTCTGTTCCTCCAAGTTGACAGTTTTCATAAAGAAGTATATTTTTAGATAGAGCTGTTATAAAATTCCAAGAGTTTAATATAATTGTATTGTATAAAAAATACAAAAAGAGAGTTAGAATAAATACAGCGTAGATTATATCATATACTATATTGCTATGAAAGATTATATCACACATTTTTAAAGGCGCAAAGGAGGCAAGATTCATGAGTATGTTTTATGTTGTGAGTTGAGTGAGTCTTTGAGCTTCTGATAGATGCAAATTCGGTATCTGATGGTGTTTCCATATTAACTTCTGACGACTTGAAAGTATGTGTTATTTAAAAAGCTAATTTTAATGTACAATGTGCATGTTCTCTTCAATGGTGGAGATAATATTACCCTACATCACTTGAAGGGAGGGTCTGGAAGAGATATTGCTTGTACTGTATATCTACACATCATCATCCACAGCATTATTATCTAGCATTTAATGTCTTCTGAAAATGTTAATTATATCTGCTTTAAGCAACACACTACATATTGATTGGCAGAAATCATAAATCATAAATCTGCCAGCCAATTTTAATTAAATTTTCCAAAGGAAAGCAAGAACATGCATCCAATAGAGCGACAAGTATAAAATATATACTGTTAATGTTAATCTTAGTTTGTCAGTCGGTCTGTGTCATGCTGACTAGACCCGCCCACAGTGCAATCTCACTGGTCCAAATTCCTGCTCCAAAAAAGGGATTTATTGTGATTGGTTGAGACTGCATTGGACATTTTTTTATTTTATTTTTTTACCTGGTTAGGCATATATTTTATTGAATTATAATTTAAAATTAACTGATTTTTTTTTTATTATTACTTTTATGGGTATTGTGCCGTTTCATTTCATAAGCCCTACTCAAATGTACGATGTGGTTTAATTTGATTTTATATCCCTTAAGGAAATATGTTATGGGTTTGAAAAGTACTTTTTTTTTTTTGTTTGTTAAATGTTCTGGAATAGAAACACAAAAGTATATACTTAAAGTTGCTTTTAGTATAAAATGTACTTCAACCCCAATCCTTGAAGAATATTAAAAGCAAGAGGCAAGTTTTAGGCAAGCCGGCATTTTGTGTGCTTTTGTAAAATCAAGACTGTACTGTTCATGGCAGGATATGTTCAGAGAGAAATGCATGTTATCTTAAAAGCAATGACTGATAGTTCATCACTAAAGGCCTTTTTATGGTCAGAGAGAGCAAATACGTGCAAATGTTTTGATAGAGGACCTTCTTTAAATGTGGGAATCTCTCATTCATTACATTAATAATATTCCTGTCTGTTTTCATAGTCAGACATAAACTGCAATTGTATCTCTATTCAGTCTATTAATTTGTATGCACTTCCTCCTGAAGTAAAACTTAGATAACTGGTGATGCATTTGTAGATTATCATTTTTTTATTATTATTAAATAATTTTTACTTAATTATAAACTGATGAAGTAAGAGTGTTATGTCTCCACTGACATAGAAATGGTTTAAATGATGAATTATTGATTATTTTTTTATATTAACCTAAATATTTTAAGGTTAATTGAGACAATATAAACCATTTTTATACACATTAAATATTGAGTGATCAGGGAAGGAACTGTAATCTATGCAAAGATCGAGTGTTATAAGAAAGTGTATATGTGACGGCCCATTCTTTCAATATAAGCACTGATAAACTAAAAAGCATTAATATTTATTGTTTTGAGCATTTATAATAACGGCTTTCTAGATATTTTGCATGTAAATACGGACTGATGGATACTGTGTGTCTTGTAATCATTCACCAACACAATTTTGCTTGCATATCCAAGCAAAAAAACAAAACTAAAAAAAAGTTCAAACGTATTATAATCACAATTCATCTAATGAAAGGTACTCATTCGGCACAAGTAATCTTGTAAAGAACAAGTGTACATATTTTACATGTTTGATATCTCCATGGAGGCAAACTGACAGTTTTGGATTCAGAGTTTCAGACTGAGGGTGACATTTTATTTTTTACATGACGAGGTTGCCCTGATCAGCATCTATAATTCAATACCGGATTAATACTTCTGATCATGTATACAGCGATAAGTGTGAATTGCAAATTAAGTATTGGGTTTGATTTCCTGTATTTCGCTGAAAGGATTGATCATCATTAATTGTAAAAGGAACATTGCTGGTAATCTAAGAAGATGAAATGGGTGAGCAAAGGGGAAACTTTTTTTTGTCTCTGTACATTTGGAAAAACAGAGTAAAGAGGGGTACTAAACACTCTGGTCTGCATTACAGTTCGTATTACACCATGTTTGGCTTTATTTCGTGTATATACTCCTTCAAAAGCTTTGTATTTATATGGTCAAGAGGGACAAATCATGTATAGACTGAGATTAATGGTCTGCCTTGTACTTTCTGATGTAAATGTGTTTTTAAAACTAAACTGCGAACATGAAAAGAAAAAAAAAAATCTTTCAATGGCCTAATCACTACAGTTATTTTGTGTATTTTGCATTGAAATCTAAAGAGCGTTTTTGTTTTACCATGCAGAACTACGAAAACCTTTGTACAAGTATTCTCAAAGTATTTTTTCTGTATATATTGTGCTAGCATGAATAAATGTGGTGTGGATTTTAGATGTAAATACACACTTTTTTTTTTTTTCCTACTCACTTAACCGCTGTGACGTGTAATTCATTAATAATGCCTACTATTAAAGATCAAGTTTTATCGACTGATGTTTGCCTTGCTTTCTTTCTTTGGAATAGAGTGTAAATTTTCAGTATTCAACCAGCATTTCTTTTTTTTTCAGATACAAACTTTTTTTTTTAATGCAACATATTTACAATTTTTTTATGAAATACCCATAAAGGGCCATTCTGTGGAACCATGTTTCTGCCACTGAATAAAAAAAAAAAAAAAAAAAAAAGTAGACTTTTTGTATCACAATTCACGACATTTTTGTCTCACTGGCTTTTTTCTCAGAGAATCGTATGTAAACTGATGTAAAGTTATTACAATTCTGACTTTACATCACGCAATTCTGACAATTCTGAGTTTAACCTAAATATATTTTTGTCTTCTGCCATGTAATTAAAAAAAAATCTAATAAACAAAAAATTATAATAATAATAAATAAAGGTAATTGCAATGTTGTATCGCATATATATTCTGACACTCACAATTCAGACTTGGGAAATAAATTCTCCATTTATATCTTGCATTTCTGACTAGCAGAATAGTACACTGATCAGGCAAAACATTATGACCACCTTCCTAACATTATGTTTGTCCCCCTTTTGCAGCCAAAACAGTCCTGACCCATCGAGATGTGGACTTCACTAGACTCTTGGAGGTGTGCTGTATTAGAATTTAGCAGCAGATCCTCTCAGTCCTGAGGTGGGGCCTCCATGGATCGGACTTGTTTGTTCAGCACATCCCACAGATGCCCAGCCAATTAGTTTATTTAACCCAGCATAAGGGGTTGATTTAACCCAGATAAAGTTTATTACAATATTACTAGCTTATTTTTTACTTCATACATTAAATAATGTTTACAGATTCATTTAAATCCTCTAAACTTTTCTAAAATAATCCACACAACCACTGGTTTGCATGTTAACTTCCTTTATTTTCCTTTAATTATCATTTACAGCATTGTTTATATCGTTTTTAATAGGCTATACATATTGTCAATTTTTAAACTCGTTTAACAGACCGTAAAACTAAAAATTAAACGTTAAACAGAAGTAATTTACGTGTTATTAACCAGTCTCTGTTTTTCAACTGCGCCGCGCTGGTTCTCGAGCCCAAGCTGGAGTCGTGTTCGGCGGGGAACTGCTCACGCCTGAGGCCGCCCCCATGCGTTTCACTCATAGCCGAAATATACTGCGATTGCCTTTATAACCTGCCCAATAACAAACAGTAAACAGCTCTGGGGGAATATTTGTGTTCTGTAAATTCATGAATAAAATCGTTAATTTTATGCAAAGCATAAAGGCTCAACCCAGCATTTGGGTTAAAAAAAAAATAACCCAGGATTTTTTAGTGTATCATTATTGTTCTCGGTGTGAACAGTAATCAGAACCCAGTTTAACTTTTCATTTAATATCGATATTCATTATAGTAACTATTTTTTGAATAAAGGCTAATGTGGTTCTATTGAGCTATATTAAAAAGTATAACAATATTGCCTCCTCACAGTACAGTAATTGTAATGTGAGTGAAATCTCACAGTAAAGTCTGGCCAAAATGGTCTTCTTTCCTACTAATATATACATTAATAGCACGTTTTGCCCGCTGGAATGATTTGTTATGCAATAACGTCCACAGATGGCAAAGAACTACAAACATGTCGCTGATGCAACCGACACGTCATCAAGCCAATCGTCACCAAGAGTATTCGCCTTCATAACCAATCACAGGCCGCCAACTGGACTCACTCCCTGGATAAACGCCGCACATCCAATCGGAAAAGAGTGCGTGTTGCGACATCACGGGCCAGCCAATAGACGAGCAAAGAGTGGACCGGAAAACCAATCAAATGTGAGAGTGGGCGGGACCTTTCAATCGGAAGCGCTGTACATTGCGTGTTTGTCGAGCCGGTATCTTTAATGTTCGTTCAAAACCCAGTTCAGCACTTTTAATAGCCTATTTAAGTAGTTAAACGCGTTTGTTTGGTTTTAGGATGATATATTTGAGTGGGCTTTCTGTGGCACTGGCCCTGTCGCTAGTACCGAGCTGCACTGAAGCTTTAAAGGATGGAGAGTGTGAAGGTGAGTGTGTTTCATATGTTTATAGTATAAAAGACATGCATTTCCTGTCAAGAGCATCCCGCATCTGCCTTAAATTAATCTTCTTAAGTTTTTGCTGTATATTTAGTTAACACGTTTTTATTAAGTATATATCATGTGTTACCTTGATCTACTTAAATTATTGCATCAATAATTATTATTTTAGGTTTTAAGGTGCTGTTAGGCTAAACGTGAGTTATAATACATTGTAATAACATATAACATATGCACAATTGTAAATGCAATGTATTACAACGCGTTTTACAAAGCATTTATTTATGTAACTTTGTAATTTAGGTCATCTGCTACTACTTTCTGTTGTTTTCAGTCAGTATCAGTTCATATACTGTATAAGCAGTCGATTACATAATGCAAGTTATTATCAGAAGCTTATGTAAATAAGCACTTCATATCAAATCCAATATGGCACACCTGTTCAGATGACGCTTTCATCATTTCTTAATCTTCTATTTATGAAGTAGTTAATAAACGGTGCTAAAAGTCAACTGGTGCTATCCATTTCGTTCATGTGACAGATTTTATTTAATGGAAGTTCTGTGTATGTGATTTTTGCATCGCAGTCTGTGTGGGTTTCCTGGAACGGTTTTACCAGACGCTACAAGACAATGACATCAAGTTCGACAGTGACTCCATCGAAAAAGCTCTTCTAAAATCTTGCAAAGATGCCAAAGGAAAAGAAAACCGATTTGTAAGTCTCTTTTGTGAAGACAATTTGAAGGAACCATTCACTCAAATATAAAAGAAATTCAGGCCAACTCAGATGTAGATGAGTTTGTTTCTTCATCAGATTTGAAGAAATGTAGCATTGCATCCCTTGATAACCAATGGATGCCCTGCAGTGAATGGGTGCCATCAGAACGAGTGATGTTTCTATCAGCTGTTTGGACTCTCATTCTGACGGCACCCACTCAATGCAGAGGAATCAGTGCTGAGCAAGTGATGTAATGCTACATTTCTCCAAATCTGATGAGGAAACCAACTCCTCTACATCTTGGATGGACTGAGGCTGAACTATTCTTTTTACCTTTCATATTCTTAGCTTGTTTATACTTCCTTTTTACTATGTTTTCTGTATGTGCAGTGTTATTATATAGGGGCAACAAGTGATGCAGCAACAAAAATAATCAATGAAGTTTCCAAACCGATGAGCTACCATGTGCCAGTGGAAAAGATTTGTGAAAAGCTCAAAAAGAAGGACAGCCAGATCTGTGAACTGAAGTATGGTACGTTGAGAAGTTTGTTTGCATAGAAAAGAAGTGTCCACTGATTAATGTATCGTGTCTGTTTAGTGTTTGACCAATATGAATGTGTGAACGTATCATATCCATTGTTCTGTTTGTTTAGGCATCCTGCCCAATCTAAGATGACTAAAAAATCACTCTGGTCGATTGATATATTGAGTTGTATCCACTCTATTTTAATGTTTTAAAGCAGTTTTTATTTGCATGTGATTTATTTAGATATTATAATTTTAATTATCTAAATTCATTGAGTGGCAGAACTGCAAGCCATTGTTCTTCTTCTTCTAGATAAACAGGTTGACTTGAGCTCCGTCGACCTGAAGAAGTTGAAAGTGAAAGATCTGAAGAAGATTTTGGAGGAATGGGGCGAATCCTGCAAAGGATGCGCGGAGAAATCGGACTTCATCCGCAAGATCAACGAGCTGATGCCCAAGTACGCACCTAATGCAGCCAAGGCAAGGACCGATTTGTAAACTTGCAGGGAATCATGGGACCAAGGCAGCGGCATTTAGGGTGGAAGATTTGCGCTGTGCGGCTGACTGACCACCTAACAACGGGGTTTGCATTGTGTTGTCATTTTACCTTCTTCTCCAGGGGTAAACATCAAGAAACCGAACGCACTTCCTTAAATACCTTTAATTTATAGTTTATCTAGACTAAGATCCAACACAATCCTCCTGATGTTATGGGAAATAATGTTTGACACACTTTGCCTAGTTTGATTTACATTTTCTATTTTTATTTTATTTTTTTCTGAGTGTAGACTTTCTTAGTTGACACATTATATGAAATATAATGAACGGGAGTCTCCTCTTCAAAAATGTTGTGGGTCAGTTTGAGAGGATTTTGCTGTGAAATGTTTAATACTGTTATACTGGCTTTTTCATTAAAAGACGAAAAGAAATCGGTCTTGTCCTTTTTAGTTTATTATTTTTAGTTTAGTGTTTTGCATTGTTCCTCCATCATCTTGGTCACATTTTGTAAACTTTCCCTCAGGGAATTGGAATCTGTTTGACTACCAAAATACCTATTTACCATAGTAATGAATTGATATGGTTATATAATGCTATAGTATTTGCATGTATTTGTATAAAGCTTTCGGTACATTAAAGTTCATGCACAGAATTTGGATTGTCATGAAATTCATGTTTTATATATATATAATTTCTTTTTATATAGTTCATATATGTATTGGCTGTGTTTTATGCAGTATACTGTGCATGATATGTGCATTTTCTGTATTCATAGAGAACCTACTACATTTGTAAAAATAATAATAATAAAACGTTTTTTACATTATTTAATTATTTCACATAATTTAAACCAAGAAGAGTATGCAATACGAAAGTAATCCATTCCATTTTATTTTTTTTTTCAATAGACACAACAAAAACATTACACAAAGTTTAATTTAGGACCTCATTATATTTTACATTGTTTTTAGAAAAAAAAAGAAAAAAATACACAACATCTATTAATTATTTTAGCAATGTCTTATGTTCATCAGTCAAAAATAATTCAAAAGAAACCAACATATTATCTTTTCTAAAACTAATCTTAAAATATTTTTTTTTTTTTTTAAATTAAAAAACGCTTTTTGATGTAAGCTTTTCAAATTGATGTAACTGCCCTAATATTATATAGCACCTTTCCCCCTAGTTATTGTTTTGTTCCGTTTATGTTTTGTTGTTGTTGCTATTTTGTTTTGCACGCTTAAACTGTACAACAATACTTTATATTATATTTAAAAAAATATATATTATATATAAAATAAAAATTATTTTCCACAACTATAATAGCGTCATGCGATGCGTTCTGACGTCAGCAGAGTCTCCTCCCACTCGCGGAGCGCGCACATTCCTTTTGTCCAAGATGGCGGAATAGATGCAGCTGATGGGACGCTAATGTTTGTCTTTTTATTTTTATCTGTGAAATTTAACATTCAGGCGAACGTTTTCCCGTGGAAACGTTAGTTAGGACTCTCCTCACGGATGTGCAAAATCTCTCGGAGCCGTAAGATCTCACCTCGGAGCTGATTTTATATTTTTGCAGCGGGAGCATCACTGTAAAATGAAGCGGCAGGCCGAGCGCGACGCGAGTCCGTCCAGAACGCTCGCCAAACGCGTCCGCGAGCGGGACCGAGAGCGCGAACCGAACCCGCCGCTCGCGCTTCTGCTCGCCGAGAGCCGAACCTACCACAAACGAAGCCGCAGCAGAGAGCGGGAAAAACCGCGGGTCCGTGAGGAGAGAGAGAGTCTACATCACCGCGCGCATCATGAACTGGGTCTGCTGGGTCGAGCCCCTCTCCGAACCACCTCAGTCCTGCCTAAAGGTAAGACCCCATCCGCGGAAACGGTGGGTGCTCGACTAGAATACAAGACACTACTTATCAGCAACCTTGGATCGCAGCTTTCTGATGAACACGTAGAGGACGGGCTGTTCCATGAGTTTAAAAAGTTCGGGGATGTGAGCGTCAAGCTGTCTCACACGCCTGAACTGGGGCGTGTCGCTTACGTCAACTTCAGACACACGGAAAACGCGCGGGAAGCTCGTCATGCAAAAACCAGATTGGTGCTTTATGATCGTCCACTTAAAGTTGAACCCATGTACATGCGGCGTCGCAGTGTCACGCCTCCAGATGTGAGTTATGTGTCTCTGCACAGTGCTGCATACACTTACAGGCAGCGGTCACTTTCACCGGGGGCTGGGAGTAGTGCCCTTCGAGATATACGACCCAGGCATTATGTTGATGGTATGGGACTCAGCAGGGACCGTGTTTTGGACTATTACAGTGCTTTGGAGGAGAGAAGCCGTGTGTATGCGTATCAGCTTCCTGAGGAGGAGTTAAAACCAGAGGACGATCAGAGAGCCACAAGGAACTTGTTCATCGGCAACTTGGATCATAATATTTCTGAGGTGGAACTACGAACAGGATTTGACAAGTATGGAATTATTGAAGAAGTTGTTATCAAGCGGCCCGCCCGCGGGCAAGGGGGTGCGTATGCTTTTCTTAAATTTCAAAACTTGGATATGGCTCACCGGGCCAAACTGGCCATGCAGGGACGTATGATTAACGGCAACCCGATTAAGATCGGATACGGGAAGGCCAATCCGACGACTCGGCTCTGGGTGGGTGGACTTGGCCCGAACACCTCGCTGGCTGCTTTAGCCCGCGAGTTTGATCGCTTTGGGAGTATTCGCACTATAGACTACGTGAAGGGAGATAATTTTGCTTACATTCATTACGAGAGTCTGGATGCAGCGCAGGCTGCTTGTGCACAAATGCGTGGCTTCCCTTTGGGCGGTCCGAATCGTCGGCTGCGTGTGGATTTTGCTAAAGCTGAGGAGACGAGGGCGTACCCTCAACAATACCAGCCGCCTTTGCTCCCGCCTCCACATTACGAACTTTTAGCTGATGGTTACGGACGCCACCACAGCCTAGAGAGAGAATTGAGAGCAAGGGCTCGGTCGCCGTCACACCCCCTGTTCGCAGAGCGAGAAAGAGAGCGCCTTTCAGACCGGGACTGGAGTCCGCCGAAAGGAATTGAGCGGCGAGCAAACCCGGAAGCATTTGGGCGGGTCAGGCAGCGCAGTCGTAGCCGCAGCAGGGAGCGCTGGGTGAAGGAGCGAGAGCTAGAACGCGGGAAAAACTGTGAGGAGCGGCGCAAGCGAAGGAGCCTCAGTCCCATCGACCGTCCGGCAGAGGAACGCGGGAGGTCAAAGCTCAAAGCTGGGGCACCGTCTACTCCTGAAGACAGTCCGGACAGGGGCCGTGGCCGTCTCCCGGACTCCACCTCAGAACCTCTTGATCACACCCCTGACATCAGCACACACTCCAGCGACGAACGTCCTGCGCAGGACGAACCTTTACATCCAAGAAAGGACGAGCGTGAGCGCAATCACCGCAAAATAGAGAGCGACCCTGACTCGCAGTCCAAAACGGACTCCAAAAAGCCCAGCACGCTCTCCGAATACGCCCAGACGTTGAGTCGCGTGTGGCACGGTTCCCTCGTTCTTAAAAACAGCTGCTTCCCCACAAACATGCACATGCTCGAGGGGGGCGTGAACTTTCTCCATGCCCTCATGAAAGACAACCAAGCAGGCGGTTCCAAAATCACGCAGCTTAAAATCGCTCAGCGGCTGAGGTTGGATCAGCCCAAACTAGATGAAGTGACGCGACGCATCAAGCTAGGCATCCCGGATGGCTACGCTGTCCTCCTCGCCGTCCAGGGCCCCATGGACCGAGATGCCCCTCCTCCAGAATCGGGCCTTCAACAGCGCCTTCTCCGCAACCTGGTGACATACCTCAGGAACAAACAGGCAGCAGGGGTCATCGGCTTGCCCCTCGGCGGCCCCAAAGAGCGAGAGATGGGGGGCATGTTGTACGCCTTCCCTCCATGTGACTTCTCACAGCAGTATCTCCAGACTGCTCTGAAGACTATTGGGAAACTTGAGGAGGACCACCTGGTCTTTGTGGTTGTTAGAGACTCACCTTAACACTTCAGTTAACTCTACTCTAGAACGTTCCACACAGATTTTATGCCTTTCATGATTTTAGGATTAGATGTACCTTTTTACTTTAATACTCTCAAACAGTCCACTTGATCAGTGTTTCCTTAAAACGTTTTGGGAACTGAACAGCATCCCCAGAAAAGTTGTTTTATGAACCTGCCAATAAGTTTTACACCAAGGGGTTTACATTTCTTTCAGAAGTGTTACAAATATTCAATTTTATTCTATTTAAAATGTTTTATATTAATGCATGCACAAGCAATTTGACGTCTCCTTCCAGTGGTTCGCTATAATGGACTAAAATGTACTAAGTCTCATTTTTAAAACTCAAATGTGTGTGGATTGTTCACAAATCCATTCATCGTTGAACCGTCACATTCAATTTACTCTAAAACAGTTTTTACACTCGTTTCATCTTTAAGGTCAGTTGGTCTGGGATTCTTGTATGATAACATGTTAGTGGCTTTTTTCATTCAGTAACAGTTCTTCCCTCCCATATTACATCTGCTGTCCGTTTCACAAAACCTAGATGATTTTTGTTTTTCAGAAATAATACAGTACTTGACATGGCAGGATGTTCAGATAGTTCAGGTAAGGCGTTGGTGTCATGACTGACGGCATCTACCTCTCTAATCATGTAACGCATCAGGTAAGCTAGAAAAAATGAAGTTAGTCTTTGAGGCCACTGCATTTTTATTGTATACTGTTATAAATATACACCTGCAGCACTAACAGAAAGGTCATGTGACCATACCTAACTTACTAAACGAGTACTGTACCGATCCAGACACACTAATGTTTGTAAACGCTACGAACACTATTGTTAAACTTGTGTGACTGTTTGTTTGTACAGCAGTTTTAAGTCTTAGCTGTTTTTCGACTGCCCTCCACTGGAATGACTATTTGCTAAGTCATTGTAACCCACTGAGCCAAAACATTTTAAACAAGTGCTATTCTAAAGGTTTTCAAAAATGTCCAGTGGGTTTAAACTCATAATAACGTATGAACCTGAAACAAGTGTTATTTTCAGATTGTACTTGATGAGATTTGAATGTCCACTCGCCAACACTACATACAACCCTTTGCACTGAACAGTAATTTTCCATTGTTTATTTTTAATCATGTTGTTATTTTACACTTTTTTTTTTGGTAATACTTTCTACTAGAAGTATTTTTTTTTTTCTTGTCTGTATGCGAAACATGTATGGCGTATAAAAAAGTAAACATTCCTTGTGCTTGATTTTAATCCATACCTCCATTATTATTTGCAAAGCTGCATTCAGTGTTCAAATCAATGCCATTTCTTTCTGCCTTTCTCCATAGTTACCTTTCCAGTTCAGTTCTCTCCATTAATAAGTTGAAGGTTAAAGTAGTAACCAGGCAACCACATCCATCATTAAAACAAACAAAAAAAGATTCCAGAGTTCAAATGGGGCTTGACTGTGAAGTAGCTTAGAATAACCACTAGATAGCAGTGTGGTCATAGAAAAACAACCTTAACTCAACATATGAAACCAGCGGGTTCCTGCTGTGCAAGTGGGAAGTTGCTTGAGGGAAAACAGTCAGTGCAGTGCATATTAAACGCTTGCTGAGACATTGTTGCTGCATTTAACCGACTTGAAGGCAATCTTCATTTAGATTCACCCTATGCTAGTATGCAAATGAGGTAGTTTGCATGTGGTGTTTATGCTGTTTAATATATTGATCTACATGATGCTGGAAGATTAACCAGCCTTATTGTTTTCAGAAGCTTGTTAATTATTTATAATGCATTGTACTTCAGACTAACACTTAATTAGCCCACTTCTCAATGTCAGAATGAGAGCATCTAAGCGGCAGTCCTGTCTGTCAGATCTGTTTCCTGCTGACCATCTATCTGTGCAGAGAGGCTTAAGAGTTACTTACATGACCGGACCGCCTGCTTTCAAGGTGATGGCCAATTCTTTTGAAATTGGCCATTTGTACAGGTTTTTGTGTTTGCACTTGTCAACAGCTAGTGTGATTTGAGCGGTCCGCTGATATCTGCTGTTGGAGAACTGCGATGTAAGTGTACTTGGAGTTAATATGTGCTGACCGGAGTCTATTTATATTTGACTCTTAATAGCTACGTTACGATTTTGTCTTGAAGTATAATTATGACTTAATGATATAATCAGTCTATTGAGGCAAATAGGGTGTCACGTAAACCTAACAAATGTATTTTAAATTTACAATGCATCTGAATTTATCAAATATTTAATAAGTGGGACAGTGAGGTAATCTGCATTTAAATATTACACAGATTTCACTACCAATTTACATAGCCACATTAACTTGCTTATATGATAATAATTTTAATACATTATATGTATTTTAATGGTTATGTCCAAAATCTTACAAATTTAGTCTTCGTTTTTGATATGACATATTACCGGTTAAAGGTGAATTGTGGATGTTAATGAAAGCTTAGTTTAAATGTTTTATGTTTATGGATATTTCTTCTGTAATTCAAATTTTTCACTTATTCAGATTAAACATGCAAAAGAAGTATTTTAACCTTTTTTTTTTTTTTTTTTTTTTTTTTTAACCTATTAACTGTCACCCGTCCCCTCGGTGGGACGCCTACATTTACTTCCAAACAACAGACTATATATCATTGGAAAGGTTTAAGACTCCTAAATAGATATCTTTTTATTATTTATTTATAATGTAGGAAAAGTATTAGATTAATTAATGGCAAGAGTGCATCTCAAAAACCTACATCATAATAAGAGTTCTGACCTTTGTCAAAATAAAGTCTTCTTTGTCACACTTTAGAAATCATCAGAAATGATATATCACTTGAAAACTTAAAATCTCAAAATTCATCCTTTGAAACCCATTTTAAAATCAAACACTACATTGCCATGAATATGGTACATACATATCATGTTACAAAATGTTTTCAGTCTTTAATTATACAAATGTAGGTTTGGATCATGCAATTTCAAGTCTATGTTCAAAAATGTGAGTGACAGTTAACCGGTTAAAGCTCTTAATTTTTTTAAGGCATTTAGATTTTCAACATTTTGCTATTTGCAATCGATGGCTTTTTTTTCTTTACTGACATTGATGCATCCTTTGAAGCAGCACTTGAAAGGATTTTTAAGAAAAGCATCTTTGCATGGTGTGCTGAGCCAGCAGCTCATCTGACCTGTATATGTCTGATCGCTTTAGTTTGCACTATGGCACTCAAATACATTACCGTCCACAATTCACCTCAACCTATAATAAACACAACTGCGTTGCTGATTTTCCTTTCTAAAAAGGCCACACAGTTTCAGGTAGCAGGAATCGTTTGACAGGAAAGCCAATTCAAACCAACTAAGTAACCTTGCTTGGTATGATTTCCAAATATTCACAGGAAGGATGTAGCACACAAGGTTATATATTCACAAGAATGGGCACGTGAATCCCATTGCTGTTCAGGGTTGTTTTAATACGCTGTTGGCTAATGTCTTCACCCAAATCTTTTTTTGCCCTTTTTGTTGTTTTGAATCATGCGTTTGGTCCCTGGGGTGTAGACGAGGGTTGAGTGTTTCAGGGATTTGGCCGGTTCCTGCTAGCAGTCCATCGACCCAAAGCACTTCACTGTAAGCTAGCCTGCCGCTGGTATAGCGCAGGAAATGGAAGACAAAAGTAATTAAATATTAATGTAGAATCATGAGAAGGCCCAATGAAATCCATTAAAGTGAGGAAAATCAATGAAACATGGCCCCTCATGCCTCTCAGCCGGCCTGAAGGAGTCGACCGCATCTGTCGTCGTTTTCTTCATCTTTACGGACCTCTGGTAAGAACACATATGAACGAGAGTTCAGCCATTAGTGACACGCAGTGCGTGCAATCCATTAGTCCAGCTTAAACCTCTATGGAATTACAATTATGCATGTCTCTTTTTTTATATTTATGACTCAAATGGACGTATGGGCTCACGCTTTTGTTTATTACCCTTCCAGAATCACAAGATCCAAATGATCTCCTATAAAGCCTCAGATGTGCACCAGTGGAGACCTAGTAAAGCTGGCAGGATATGGTGCGACCACAACATCAGCAGGGACCCGACAAGCCTGGTGGATGATGTCAGAAAGCGGCAGGTGGCCGTGTGGTTTTTGGCGTCACATGTATATGTTTGTGACATGCCTTCCGTATCGCTTTAGGCATTGTTACAAGACTACAAAGAGAGCTGCTCAGCGCTGTCAGGAGCTCATGGCCCTGTCTCGCAAATCCACCTCGGTTAAGGTAGAGACGGGCAGGAATCTCGCAGGAACAGTTGTCAGCTGTTTTATTCCGATGAGATAGCGGGTGTATTTTTAAAGAATGAAGCAGGCACAGTGCTGCCCAAACATTGTTCGCTCTTATTGCGGATTGATGAATCTCTCAAAACGTATTGAGAACATGTTGCACACTGTAATAATATACATACTACTGTTCAAACTTTTGGGTCAGTGAAACTTTAAAAGAAGTGTCTTATGTTCACCAAGGCTGCATTTATTTGATGAAAAAAAATAGTACTATTGAGAAATGTTATTACAATTTAAAAGGACTGATTCTTATGGGAATATATCTTAGAATATGATTTGTTTCTGTAATCAAAGCTGAATTTTCAGCATCATTAATCCAGTCTTAAAAGTGTCACATAATCCTTAAGAATATTAGAATGAGAAATCATTATAATGTGCTGATCTTACGCACAAGAAACTATTATTATTATTAGAATTAGAATTTATGTTGAAAACAGTTTGACTGCTTCATATTTTTATTTCATTTTTTTTTGGGATGCTTATTAGAAACATTTTGTAACTTAAATGTTATTGTAACTTTTGATTAAATGAACGCATCCTCCAGGAGTAAAAGTATTAATTTACAAAAATTGTACTGACCCCAAACTTTTAGATGGCGTTAAATTGTTTTAATCATAATTTTCATGAAAATAGCTTCCATAATTTTTTTTATTTCTATTTTTCTCAATGGCAGTTCTCTTTAGATCAAGATACTAGTCATTTGATATGTATTTATTTGCTCTATTGTTTATATATATACTTTCCCTATTATGGTAATGATTATTTTTTTATTTTCTTTTAATGTACAATATAAAGGTAGTGTTAAATGTATAAATCAGAATATTTGAAAGTAAAATATGTGTTTTATTTATAAGAATTTGGCGGGATGAAATGTGCCACAGGTTTTGTGCTGTTCACTCAAATGCTTCAGGTGAGTACTTCAAATTTAAGAAAACTCATGAAGCAATTGAAATTTATTTTATTATATTTTTTTTTACAACAGTCTAACATTTATTTATTTATTATTTTAGGTTGCCTTAGGGGAAGTGCAAGTATCCCATCTCTAATTAGCAATAAATGTTAATGAAGAGCATGGTTTCCAGCAGGGAGAACATCAGAGGGGAGCTGTTTGAGCTTATGATACAGCAGCTTCCATTGACAAGCAGAGGCAGCTTATAAAGCAGTTATTAACGGCAATTATGAAATGACGAATCAATTAAGTTGTTTTATGATTACGATTATTTGCAACCAATCAAAAATGTGGAAAAATTAAGATTATTATTATTATTTTTTTTAAGAAGCTGGAAAAAAAAAACCCGGTAATAATGTGAAATAGTTTTACAATTTAAAATGTGTTTTCTATTTGAATATATGTTAAAGTGTAAAGTGACTAAAGTGTAAATTACTCCTGCCTTCAGTGTCACACGATCCTTCAGAAATCATTTTAATATGCTGATTTGCTGCTCAAACAATAAAAATAAAAAAAGCTACATTTTATTAGATATTTATTTATGTGTGT
The DNA here is from genome assembly GCF_003368295.1 of Carassius auratus. Lineage (NCBI taxonomy): Eukaryota > Metazoa > Chordata > Actinopteri > Cypriniformes > Cyprinidae > Carassius > Carassius auratus. The sequence goes on from NC_039289.1 coordinate 11,554,045, forward strand.
ATGTATGCACGCATTTATTTCTGAAGGATCATGTGACACTAAAGACTGAAGTAATGATGTTGAAAGTTCAGCTTTGCATCTCAGGAATAAATTACATTTTGAAATATTACAATAGAAAACCGTTATTTTCAATTGTATATATTTTACAGTGTTACTGTTTCTTGTATTTTGAAAGCAGCCTTGTTGAGCAGAAGAGACTTCTTTAAAAAATATAAAAAAACATAATTATTCCAAATCAGTGTGCAAAGTAATATATAGTTTTAAACAACACTGTTGCTAAATAATTTAGGTTTTATTATGCAAGTAAACAACAATTACCTGAAATGAATTTTTAACCCTAATTGCTACCCATCATTAAATGTGCACAGATACCAGCACAGCTGTACTTGTTTTTTAAGTGTTGTTCTCCTACAGATGAGCGGCTCCAGGCTGACAGATGGTGACGGGGGTCCAGCTGCTTCATCTCCTCCTGTTTCAGCCCCTGATTGATCCTGTTTTCTGATTGTCCTCCTGGACCATGAGGGCACGCGTGGCCCTCTGGGACACCGCCAGCGGAAACTTCAGAGGCCTTTGATACGAGGTGACGAGTTTGATGCTATTGGATTGAGGATCACTATTTCAGGGAGGGAGAAGATGAGCAGAGGCACACAGAAATGTCTTTCAGCCTCCACGAGAAAGCTTTAGTCCTTCAGAAGGGTTGTGTTGAGAAGCAGGACATTCAGTTGTGCCTTTCACAGTTTGTTTTGCATATAGTGAATGGGGAGGCAGTTTGTACATGATGTGTGTATGAATGGCTTGATGAATGGGCTGTGTGCTCAACGGACCGTCGTGAATCTCTCACGAGACAAATGTTTAATCACTTAACACGCAGACCTCTGGCATTAGATTGCCTGTGCTGAAAACCCTCATTGTGGCTGATTGTAGGATTGCTGTGTAAGTTTCAGATCCGCCGGTGTGACGCAGTCTCATAGACGCGTAATTGCAGGGACTAAAAACCAACCCACGCGCCGTTTGTGAAGCTGTATCGATCCAAATAATCGTTGGGAGGGACAAAAGTCAGTTTAAACTGCATTCACTTGAACATTATATAGTCCATGCACAGTATTTCCTGTTGGAACAGGAAGTACTGTGTAGTTGAAGTCTTAACATGAAAGAACAATTTTTCATGAGAAAGTCACTTTGTTTATTTAAAGAACGTTTACCTCTCAAACATATTAATAATGATTGTAAACACTGAAAACGAAAGTCACAACTTTAAATAATTGGTTTCCCATATAAATCCCACTTTCCTCTTTACTCAAGATTTGAAGTGTGTGCTCACCACACTGCGAAAATAAACTCAACCCATTAACAGGTCACCAGAAAATAAATTACTAATACACTTCATTGCCTTCGATCATCAACTTTTATTATTATAATTTTTTTTATCTTGGAGAAATGTAGGCTATTAAGCAAACCTTTAATTTTGTGATGAACCAGACCATGTCCATAATGACTTGCAATTTTGTATCCCATGATGCCTCTTGACCTGGTCTTGGACAAATGAATGGCTGTGTGTAATACTGAAGCCTAAAGGTCACTCTAATGTGACGGACATGAAGTATATTACAGTAACAGAATCGTTGTAACAGTTTGCAAGTTCATCAAGGATGTCAGTATGACCAGTTAACGTCTAGTTGTTTTTGTCATAAACTTTTAATAGTTAGGCCTCAAACATTGTGACCATTGTGAATATGCATCTTTTTGTAGAAGATTAATCTTCTTGTTAACATCATTCCACAGTAAGTTTACGTTTCGTTGGCTGTACATTACATAAACTGTGAGGTTCTGTTTGGCTCATGAATATTAATTACAATATGGGTGGGGCTGTTGGTTTGCCCGACCAATGTAAGATGAGGGGAGCGGTCATTATATATACTAATATAGTATTTTGAATTAGGTTTTGTTTTTATATTATCATTTTACACTATATATATATACACATATATAGTGTAAAATGATAATATAGTGTAAAATGATAATATAAAAACAAAACATAATTCAAAATACTATAATATTTATAAAATAACAACACTGCCATGGGCAAATCCAGGTGTAAAGGGGAAATAATCCATCATCTCAAGAATGTTTTCGTGATGGAAACTGGAAGTTTTGTTTGCTATGTTAATAATAGAAGAACTTGCATTTTTCTCCCTCTCCATTTTTCTTATTACGTTCAAAATATTGTACAGGCTTTTGTATTGCCTCTGGGGAAGGTCACAGTGGCCCTAAATAATTATGAACAGCTTCAGGCTAAAATACACTCTAGTTTCCATTTAATGTGCCGAGATGAATTTCAGTTTCCTCTGAATTTGAGGTTTTGTTTTTACCCCAAGTACATGGCACGGAGCATGTGCTTTTATCCGCATGCCAAGCCCACTGGTGTTCAGCTCCCACCACAGTCAAATGGCCATCACCATATAATTAACAGCCTCCGTTTCCAACTGCTTTGTCTCCAGATTGTCTTCAACTTGGTAAATTGCAATTGTTATTCCACTCACTGGGTGTACAAAGTATTTTTTGCATAATTACTCTTGTAAAAGTATCCGTCTCAGGCCGTGGACATTCAACATCAATGGAGGACACCAAACCTGGCATGATTTGTTGTTGTTGTTGTTGTTTTTTGCGCAAGATGTCACAGATTGTCGCGTGTGGGCATTGGCGAGCTCCTTTGTGAGAGATGTAGACTGTGTTTAGGCTGTCATTACACACACCCCACCCGTTCGGGACAGAACACCCCGCCCGCAAGAATTTGTTTGTGTTTGAGCAGCTGCGGCGAGGTGTAAGCTTTATTCATAGACTGCTTTCATCTCTGGCGTCGTTGCATTTGGTGGTGTGATGGCAAACCGCCACGGGCGGCACTCTCAGCCCAGGTTGTGCTGGGATAGTAAGATAGAAAGGGCGGCTGATGTGTCAGCATGTTGTTATTATAGCGCAGTATGTTTATTATACACATGAATTTTGGCTATCTCTATTGAGATTCAGCTGTACTAGTCTCAAGGGGCTTTTCCTCAGAAATGAAAATACACCGTCTGCACTGAGTGACACAACAGAGACTTGCTCAAACAAAGTGGGATGTCTTATTTTAGATTGCTTATTTTAACGGCCCACTGCGCGATGGCTTTTTAATTAGCTTTTGAGAGGATGCAAACCTTGTAAAAATTTAACGTTGATGTTGACAGAACAGGCAAATCCTCTAATGACTGTGTGTTGGCATTAATACTTCATAACGAATGCAGAGAAAAGCTTATTTGAAGATTTGATTTCTAACGTAAGCATATTAACCTTTCATGACGGATGTAGCGTGAGATTAGAGATGGTAGACGCATCTAGCGAACCATTTAGTGTAATTTCAACGGCTGTTAAAGGAATAGTTCTGTTCTGTTGAACATTAAAAAGATATTTTAAAGAATCTTGGAAACCAAACATCTGCTGGTAGACATTGATTTCCTTGATGTGGAGAAAAAAAAATACAATGGACGTCAATGGCAACCAAAAACAGTTTGTTTACCAACATTTTTCAAAATATTGATCACGTTCAACAGAAAATAAAAATTAATAAAGGCTTGGAACAATGTGAGGGTGAGTAAATGATGAAATTATAATTTATGGGTGAACTATCTCAAAAATGTTTAATAATCAAATTCATAATGAAGAACAACAGAACTTTGCTGTGTCGTACTTTCATGATGCATTCCTCAAACTACTACTTTTTTGTATATATCTTTATATTTTGCAAAGAAGTTGCAATGCAACATAGTGTGACATACAGCAACATATTATGTTGTAAATTATGCAAATTTCCGGAAAAAGAAAAAAAACATTTTTTTTTTTTTTTTTTGATGGATAGACTTGGTTCTGTCTGTTGGCTGAATGTGATCTAAATTTGAGCTTACAGTTAGTTTTAAGAAAGGGGTACGGTTTAAGCGGACAAAATGATTGGAGAAGTATGGCATTCATCAGAGAAAAATCTGTTGTCTCTCTGGAAGATCAAGTCATGACATTGTGATTTAAATTTTAGGGAATTTTTTAAGGTCAAAAACTTTTTTTTTTAAAACTAAACCTGCATAAAATCGTTTCCTGTAAGATGCATTTTGAAAATACATCGGGTCCATTTCTATTTCATAACGACTTAACATATACTGTTTTAATACTTTATAAGCAATTAATTTCTGAAGTCTGATTCAATTATGTCATTCACAGTATCTTTTGCTTGGGATCCAATTTTGGCAACCTTCAACTCAGAAATTAGATTTTGAAGAAAATGGAGGTCATAAAGTATGCTGATTTTACCATAGTTAAAACACACATTGCACCTTATGGCTTAGTGTCAATTGCTGGTTTATTTGAGGTGTTAAGTTCAAACTCTTTTCAAGTCTAAAGTTCCAATTTTTTGAAGAAAAAAGACAAAAACAGACTGTATTGTAAGCCATTGTCACTATCCCAGAAATCACACACGCAGCTATTAATGTTAATGTTGTTTCATTTCACGCAGCTGAGAAACGACAAAAGAGACTGGATTACGTTAATACAGTATTGTTTTTATTCCTTTGTATGGCATTGATGAATAAAACTAAAACAAGAGTTGCATTTATGCCAAGGCTGACAAACAAATCCTCATGTGAATCCAAAAACAATCGGATAATTCAAGCATCTGAACAGTTTTCAAACCATGTCCAGCTATCGTGGAATTATCGCGGTGAAGTGTGATGGTGCGTGTCATAGCCACACTGTGTCATTTTGTATAGAGTGTGAAAGGGTGGTTATGTGTTAGGCTTTGGAATGGGAAATATGGATATAATATAACATATATATTAATGTTACATAGCATGGTTCATATATTCGAAAGCATCATTGTCCTTGCCTTGGGATCCGCCTTTCCTGATAGCCCTTTCCCAACGGTGGTTTATTTAGGGCCATCTAAGAAGCATGACATAAGATACCTTGCTGAACCACCCGCGAAATGTTTTGCATAGACGCCAAGTTAAATTCATGCAAATGAGTATGGGAAAGACATTTGAGAAGATCTAAACAAAACGAAAAGAATAACAAATTACGATAAAGAAAAAAAATGACAAACACGAGTCAAGGTTACACTACATCTACCAAGTGAGTGAATCGTGAGTGGTCACATTCAATTTTTAGGACGCTAGGTTTAGAAAAATAAGTGTGATTTTATTTCTATATTTTTAAAAAACAAAACAAAAAGTCAGTCCACATAATATACTCTGTGATCGAGCATAATTGTTACTGTAGCTACACTTGAAGCATGTTTATGTGTAGGTCTGCTATATGTCTATATTTTTGTATTTTCGAATATTGCTCTTCTGCAACACTGCCTGATTTAACGCCATCAACAAAGCGACCTATGCATTACCTATCTTTGCTAGTGTGCACGTGTGAGGGGCCAAGTAAACATGCAGCATTAATTTCTGACGAGGGCAGTCACCATGCATAGTAGTCATTTTATACCATTAGAAATGGTGAAAGAAACCCCCTGAAACAATATTGTCCATACTCTGCCACAGCTAGCCAAAGTTTAGAAATGAATTTGCTAGCCGTTTCATATTGGGATATTTAATCACACCAGAATTCACCGTGTCACCATACACTTCCCATTGAAATTATAGAAACTCACTACTAATTAAACAGATATCTTGTTTGTGGTTACTTAGACGTGTGTCTTTTTCAGGACGTATGTAACCACAATTGAATGGAAGAGATTTGAAAAGTTTTTTTTTAGTTTTTTTTTTTACCTGCAGCCGTTACAGAAAAGCAACAGTAAACTGTAAGAGAAACACTCCATACAATAAATTAAATCAAATAAATAACATTTCAAGACGAATGTGAACAAAACGTAAAAATGTAACGCAAAAGCAATGTTTAGATCAGTTGTCATTTTAAAAACATTTCCATTTTTCATATTTTGTTTTTAATACATCATTTAAAGATTTCTAAAAAAAAAATCAGGAAGTTGTATACAGAAGCATTCACAGACATCATTGTATAAAAGCTGATACACGAGATTAGCATCAGTCAACAGTGTTCTACTTTATAAACTCTTTGCGGGAATATTTCGTTATCATCAATAAATAAGAGCTGACAATAAACGTGTAAAGATTTCGGGAAAATAGGAGATTAGGAATAGTCTATGGCTTTAGTGGCTACCTCGGCCCAAAAAAACTAAAACATTTTAAAATGTATGCGATTATTTTCCTACAGTTTTTCAGGACAAGCTATCAAACCAAAAAGAAAATAAATTTGGTACTGTCTGTTTCTACACCGCTACATCAGGCTAGAAGAGAAGAACCTTAAAGTATTCCTCTCCGATCGTTGTATCGGAAACAAAGGAAGTACTCGGTATTTCCTCTTCAGTAGGGTGCAAACTTCTGTCGCTCTGGTTTCTTGATGCCGTTGGCAGAGGAGATCTTGGCGGTGTAGGAGGCCAAGGTGCCATGGGCAGGGGCAGCAGCTGTGGCAGCCGGGGCCGAGAGTGCCAGGAAGGGGACAGATTTGATTCCCAGGAGGCTGGAGAGGGGAAGGGTATAGGGGGCGCCCAAGATTGGAGCATGGGGCAGGCCGCCCATCGCTGCCAGGGCTGCGGCAGAGGACGATGCATGGGGAGCAGTCTGGGTGAAGCTCATGTTGAGGTCTACGGGGGTCGACATGGAGGAGGACTGGGCAGTGGATTTGGCGGTCTCTAAACTGTACGAGGGAGGGAAGGAAGGAGGTGGAGGAGAGGAGGGTGGAGGGACAAGGGAGGGGAGCCGGATGGAGAAGGGTTAGAAGGTTAAATAAAAGACATGTTAAACAAAAATTGAGAGAAAACAAAAGAAAGAATCAAAAAACAGAAACCAAAAATCATAAGAGAGGTGTGTTTTGCTGGTGGTTGCAACAGATTATTTGAGGGGGGACCTTGGCACTCATGGGAAAGGAGCTGTTTAATTCAGGGTGATGGCTTGGGTTGGGGCTTTGGGAAAAGAAACAAAATGATTTCAATTTCAGTAGCATTTCCTTTTTTTTTTAGTCGTCAAAAAGATGCATTTGCACCAAGTACCATGTTGACAAATGCATGTAATGAAATGTGCTCTGCCATCAATGTATATTGATGGCATATAACTGATTTCTCAGGACATTACCAAGTAGGGGGTGTGTTCAATATGCAGAACGCTCTGATGCAATACATTGAAACGAGACGTCTGTCTCTGAGTATTCTTCGAGAGTGACACTGATTGGGGGCGACGTCTCCAGACTTGATCCAGGACATGAATAATCATGTTTGATTTTTAATGGCCTGATGGAGCTGACTCATTAAGGAAGTATTCTGATGCTTGCTAGAGTGCCTTCGGTTGCCGTCACTTGTCAAAGACCAAAATGATAATAATTCAACTGATGAGAAACCACTAAATCAATAATATTAAGACAGAAACAAAACATCAAAAGCTTTCCCAAAATATCTTGAAACCAACATATTAATCTTTTTTCCATGCAGGATGCCTGAGTTACATTTTTCAAATAAAATAATGAGGGGCTTCTCAGAATAAGTTTTACATTCTGCACCGGTCTGCTTGTTGAACACACACCTGAGACAAGCATTAATATTTCATTCAAGACCCAATTATTGCTCTCTTGTCGACTTGCCGAGTCATAAATGCTAGAAAAATTTTATTATTTTGCACGACACTGCATCTGTTGGAAATCCTAATTTCTTTGCTAGCCAATACTGAAATGCGGGAATAAACAAAGAAGCCACTCATTTGGAGTGGTGTCCAATTCTGTTTCCTCATTATTATTCATTAATGCATATGCTTGGGTCCTATTCTAGTCATCTTTTAGTCATTGACTTGAACTTTACTAACAATATTGGTTCGAATTGTTCAGATTTTATTATGAGTGTTTAGCTAATTCCTTGTGTTAATTGAAGTATTTTTATAAGCCTGGGTAAAGAACAAAACTATTCATTTTGTTACAATTAGCAAATGAAATTTTGCCCCATCATTGATGGAGAAGTCCTTGCTGAGGAACCGAGCTGTCAGGAATTTACAGTTTTCTTGCCTGACACAACATTTGATCAAATTGCAACCGCATCGATCTCGTGGGAGAAAATTTGTCTTTCTATGAAGCAGCCAAAATACTCTGCCTTTAAGCTCTATCAAGCTTCTGGCTTGAAACTTAGCCAATCCCTCAGCCTGGCTTCTTTCTACCACATCTCCTTGCTTTGTAGTTGTGCAATGAGTTTACTCAAGAGTGCTTCTTTTGGCCAGCAAACTGTGGACTGGATAGGCCCTTGATTGAATATTCCCACAGGTTTTCACAAGGTCTCCTACTTCAGGGTCGTCTATAGCATTATGGTGTAAACTATAACACTGAAACAATGTGGTTAAGTTCAAACACCCTGGATCTGTCATGATGGGATGGCTTCCAGTGCTTACCAGGATGTGATTAGATACTGGGCCAAGTTGATGCTGATTGGAGAGCCTGTGATGGTGACGTGCCGGTCACTAGTGCTGTCCATCTGACTGCCGATCTTGATTTGAGCTCCTGACACCTGGCGGATCTCGTTGATTTTTGTACCCTGTCTGCCGATTATTGAACCAATCAGCTGTGAAGAAAGAAAAGACAAATACGTTGAATAAATATGTATACACAGTTTTTTCACTGGCACTATTTCTGTCTAAAACAGGGGTGTCCAATCCTGCTTCTGGAGGGCCAAAGTCCGGCTCAACATATCACGGTGTCCACAGCTTGAAGGAAGTGGACCAAGGGGGTTGAGTGACCTTAGGGCTTGGTGTCAAGTTTAGACAATGACAAAGGTGAGTGACCCCAACTGGGATGAGTTAACGGTTTGTCATTCAAATGACTGACAGCTAGCCCTTTGTCCACTCCACATCTCAGCCCCCAACCCTCACTTTGAGTGTGATTTGGATTATGTGGGCAAGAATTGCTCCACAAAGCATTCCTTTCCTCACAAGTCATATGAACGTCAAAGCTCCTGATTTGTCGCACCGCTCTCCCTGGTGCCCAGGGGCTATTAATGTCTCAGCTGATTGTGGCTAAGTGCTCGTAGTCGAACACCAGGTCTCTCTGCCACCCTGACGTAAAGGACTCCAGCATGTCCTCTGCACCGCACCACATATTTGCCCACTGATATCCTTCATTTTTAGAACTCGATGAATTCTCCATCCTCAAGCAATATATCAGCGAAACCAAGTATCGACACCCACACAACCTCCTCCAGCCGTCAAGTTTACCAGTTCCAAACAAAGACTTCAGTTTGGTCAGTTTTATTGATTTCTTTGTATCAATTAAAATAAAAGTTGCAAGCTAGGGGTCAAAGGTATTTAAACCCTAGTCAAGCTATAGATAGGTATATTTAAGGCGAAGGTACTTCGTTTTGGAAGAGCATGGACACATCTGCCAGCTAAAACTGCTTCCACAGATGGTTCCTTCCACCTCTCACAGGGCAATCTCTGAACAGGTAGAGTTATGGACCAACTGTATCCGCTGGCACTGCTGCTGTGCTCTAGAGCACCGATCTTATCCCAATCTAATTGTGACGTGTTCCTGCTGATTTAAGGGGATGGTTCACCATGAAGAAACTGCTCCTCTAGAGAGAAACCTGATTGCGAATGATAAACAACTTAGGCTGCCAGGCGTTTGATGTCTGTTTGATGTCGTCGTGCCTTGGAATTGCATTGCTGTGAGGGAATTTCAATAATACATGCTTTCCATTGCTCTGTTTATGGCTTTATGCAGGAATATGAATATACAAGCATGTTAAATCAGCCCTTGATTGGAGAAATGGGTGAAGCTCCTTTGAAGTTTATCGTGTATGCTGAGGTTTAGAAATGAGGTCTAGCACCTAATGAATGCATTCAGGAAGATAAGATTTATTTGAAGCTGGTGTCAACGTGATAAGAGCTGAGTTCATGTGCATCAAGGTAGTCGATGACTTTGCTTGTACAGAATCCTTCAAGAATCACTCTAGATTATCCATCCACTCAGTTATTACAGCTGTGCAAGAAATCAAAAATGCATATACACTATATAAGCTTCAAAGTAGAACAGATGGCTTGTATAACTAAAATATTTTTCAAATTGCAGGGCAATAACTACATTTAATGACAACGAACGAGACAAAATAAGTAAGGAGTACTTTACATAAGACACATAGTCATGTACACTACAATGATTTTAAGTTTTTTTTTCTTTTTTTGAAGATTAACTGTTGTGAGACTGGGGAAAGTCAGATAATACACAAACTTGTCATATGTGAACAGCACTGGTTTTACTAAAAACTGCCGCCTTACTAGTTGGGCATAAAGGCTTAAAATAACAAAACAATTGGAGCTGAATTATGTATAGGGTATGGTCAGAGTCCATGCCTCGGCCCTTCGCCAGTCGATTAATCCTATGATCTCAGGGAGACGTGGAGGCGAGAGGGAGCCCCAGTCAGCAGGCATGAAGGGAATGTCCCATTGGCCCCTGGGGTGCGGGGTCTGTACCACAACCTAGAGCTCTGACAAAAGGCTCTGGCTTTATTTACCATCTCTGTTTTGACAGCAGTGGAGTGCTAAGCATTTCAGACGCCATTACAGGATTGAACTGGGTCTTGTGAAGCTCTTCTAGCAGAGCAGGGGGTGGACAGAAAAAAAATAAATATATTAACACATGTTGGTGTGTTTGAAAGAAAAAGTTTTAGGATTTCTATATGGCCAAAGTGTGCCATGAGAGGTGCTCTCTAAAAAATGAAGAACCAGGCTTTCTAGAGAAAGAACTTAGTCTAAAATAAATATCTGACCATCCTCAAACATTTAATAATGTATCCATAAACATTATTACTGAAGCAAAAGTGCTGCTTTATGGAATGAAGTAGCATGAGTAATGTAATACTTGAGAAAATACATTTTTGCACTTACGTCATTTGGAATGAGAAGTTCTTGTGATGCTGTATGGGAACTGGACTCGATGCCTATTGGAAAAGGAATGGGTACCAAGTTAAACAAACCATAGGATAATTTGCTTGCTTGCTTTTTTCTTTCCCTTTCTTTTTGTTCAGCTTTTTTGTTCTTCCAGATTTGACAGAAACTCCTCGGAACTTGTGGACAAGAGTAATCTTAGGATGTTTTCACCCATCATGCAGTGTGTATTGTCTTTCCCCCTTTACTGTTTTGCATGTTCATTGTAAATTACAACCCAAAGGAAAAACACTTCAGGTTATTTCTACACTGATGCGATGAAGTTACAGCCATTCAAAAAGTCAAGGGCTGTACCAAACCAGTTTCATTAAACCAAATTGCAATCTGTTTAATCGTATCAACATATGGTAGCAACATTAGCTCAACTTCTGGCATGAGTTTGGGCAGGGACTACCTGAAATTGCTTTCGAAATTATGTGTGGTGCATACATTATAAAGGTTTTTTTTAACCTTGCAACCCTGGAAAAAAACAGGTTATACCAGCCTAAAGTGGTCAATCACAAGTTCCCATTAGCTTAGCCAGGGTGGTTTACCAGGATACACTCAATCCTTATATCCCTATAATCGCTAGTCAAACTGATCAACCCCTTAGACTGTTACCTCACACAGTACTAAATGTATAACCCTTTTAAATTGGCCTACTATAAAAGAGCCTTTTAGCTTGAACATAGGGCTATTTGTGACCCAAAATGATATTTTGTGGATCAACGTTATGCCACTAATGCTATGTAGTGTTCTCCTATCTGTTAGCAGGATGCTATCACCTATCCGCGCATATCTGAAACCGAGCTAGTCTGTTTCTCTTTTCATCCACTTCCTGTCTCAGCAGGAGGACCAGACCCTGCAGTGATTCCCAGCCCAACAGGGGCCTATTTAATAGGCTGAAACATTGCCTTGACTGATGAGCTTTTTACCTCAGACATAATCGAATTCCCCAGCCATATCATGATAGGATGTGCTCTTGTAGTTTTAGCGGCAGGGGGTAACTATTACATTTGTTTCGACCACTAAATTCCTCAAAGGGGCTTTTGATTCTCACATTTGCACCAAAAGTGCTTATTTACCATAATATTCAACAGTCTGTTGGCTTTAGAGGGCTTACACAACAAAACCTTTGACAAATGTTCGCAATCTTCAGAAACTTGAAAGACATCACTGGATAACTTGGGGTGGCTGTATAATTGGATGTCTGGTTCTGTGCAAGGAAATAAAAGTGAGGGAGCAAGAAAAGGAGAGAGTCCCTCCTTTTTCTTTAGCTGGACATTTGTCACGGCTCCGAGAAGCCCCAGGAGCTGACTGTGGAGCCTTGTAAAGCTTGGCCCCATTTTTGCAGCTGTAATCTGCATGTGGCGTATGCTCCATGGAGCTCAGGTTATTACCTTGAGCGAGGGTGGCCTCTGGGTCTTTGGGAGGTCTGTTTGAATCCATATACTTAAGCTTGAGGTCTCAGGTGGAGTTGTGTCACATCCACTCTCACTGTACGCAACGATTTAGCACTGCTAAAGCAGACTTGTGCTTATTAGTAAATGTTCTCTCTATAAGAAGTTTAGTCCTATTAGAAAAAGACTAAAACTTAACTGAGAATTAACACTGTTCCTGGCCTTTGACAACATAGTCCGATCACATCAACACCATTTTACTAATTCCTATGAACCATTAAAAGGGGAATCCTGTTTGTGTGACCAAGGTGGCAACAAGTTGATTACAGTCTATGCCACTGTCTAACCCATGATTTGATCCCAACCATTATCGTCCTTTTCAAAGAAAAAACATACCAGAGAGAACTTGGGTGGCTGTGGGCTGAGCCATTGGGGCAAGACCCTGCTGCATGGACAACTGGTGCAACTTGGCCAACTGAGATGAAAGAGAAAATAAAAAATGGAGGAAAATGTCATTAATTTGGATGAAAGGGTTTTGTTATTCCTATCATAATACACAGCTGAGAATTGAACCATATAATTTATTCACAAGTGTAAAACAAGTTCATTCACTTCACAAAAAGAATGCAGAACTAAAGGAAGTTACGCAGTATGAAGGTGGTTTTCAGAAGTTCTCTCTAAAGCTTCTTACCTCTGAGTGTGGAATGCCGTATTGGTTTTGTACAGTATACGCCTGGAAAAGAAAAAGTGAGGAGTGTTATCCATCTTCTACAGAATCTCTGCATCCAAAAACAAGTGAAGAAGTGGGAACAAGTGATAATAGTGATCACCAAACATTTAAACATTGACATTTACTTCAATATGTTATTGGCTAACCATATAACGTGAAAACCATCAGTTAAGTTCACAGTTGTTCATTGAAGTGGGAAGAGTTACTAAATTAAGAATATGAGTTGATCTATAGATATATTCCAAAAACCTATCAACTTAAGATATAAACATCCAAGAGTTGTTTTCTGGTCTGTTGGCTGATTTTAGGAGGTGTTTTGGCACTTGTCAACTGGTTAGGCCAGAACTAGGGGGTCTCTGATCCCTCTAGACCACCCAGCCATCTTTATAATTCCAAAACTTTCTAAAGGGGACAGATGTGAAACTAGAAGATCTTTGAATCAAGTCTTCTGCATCAAAGAGAATGAGAAGCCAAATAGCCAGACGCAAAAGCTACAGAGAACGCTGCATGCTGTTCCCAGAGGTTCTCTTGCATAAGCCTGTTTAAAAGTTTAAACACGTGGAAGAGAGATGGAGAGAGAGAGAGAGAGAAACTGAGGGAGGATAAAATGGAAAATAAAATAAAAAAGATCAGTGATGCAGAAATGGCAGTCTATGTTGAGGAGCAACCCTAGTTTGTGTCTCTGGTAGCCAAGTTAATAAAAAAAGATTGGTCACAGCTCTCAAAGCAAACATTGTTTGGGGGGAAAACATGACCCTTCTTTGTCAGGACAGATTTAGCTTCTCTCTGGAGGTGAGCTCAGAGTTTGCTACGTGACCGGCAATCCTTGCCCTTCAATGTCTCTGATAGTCTCCCATTTTGTTTTGCTATCTTTATTGTTTATACGGCTTGCTTCCATGGAACACAAAAAAAGGGGTTTACAAACTAGATGGTCAAGCTAAAAAAAGGAAAAAATCACAAACTAAAGACGTGCTCTATATTCTAAGATTTCTAAAGTAATACAACAGCTTTGTGTGAGCGAAGTGCGCAATTTAAATTCAAACCTGACAATGCATCTGGATGGGTCATTTGAATAAGGAGAAGACTAAAGTTAGCATAAAATGTCATACAATGAAAATTCTCTATATCTATTTTCTAAATGCATGCTCCCAGTATCTGTACGTTTTTTTTTTTTTTTTAATTTGATTTTATTTCGACTTTGTAATGTTTAAATTAAAATAACTTCTCTGGTGATGTATGCAGGACCAAATATTTAATTAACTTAAACATCTGCCTCCACTTTAGAATCTCAACATTCAATAAAGAGCCGATGAAAAGAATGAGTTCTGTGCACTACATTCTTTTTCTTGTCTGATAATTCATTTCATTTGGATGAACATCAGAATACAAAAGACATGACGCTTCTCATCGCATAGCGATTTTAAGTAAATGATTATTGATGACTTAAATTTGATGTTAGAATCTTTGGACTATAGCACATAAGTCATATTGGCCTCTTTAATGGCAATTTCTTTCTGGAGCCTGATAGCTTTCAAAAAGGTCAGTAGCAAAATGGAAAGGAACTGGAATTTTATTTGGGTGAAATGATTTTAAAAGCTTGGCAATATGTGCCTACCGGGAAAGGACTTAGGGTAGTGAAGGCGGAGGCGGGGCTATCATAATTTAAGTCATTTCCTTATTATTTCTTTCCTTCCTGTCCTCCGAGCTCAAAATGCTTGTAAATAATGAAGAAAAGTATTAATCGCCTGGCTGAGCCACTTAACGCTGCATAATCCTTATGCACAAACACACACACACACACACACACACACACACATAGTGCCATCATTAGCAAGAGTCGTGGTGTGTTGTCAGTCCCCTGTCTGCTGGCAGACAGCATTTATCTCCGCTCATTTAAGAGAATGTCAGTGCTCGGGCCTGGCACCCCGTCCTTATAGCTCTGGAGGCAGAGTGTAGAGTTTGTATTGAAGGTCACATGGTTCCCCTTTTTAGCCTTCACATCAGCATTAGTCAGAGGCGGCTGACACTTAAAGAAACAGTTCACCCACCAAAAGTGAAAATTCTGTCACCATTAATTCACTCTCAAAACACAGGATGATTTCAGTAATATTTATGCAGTTGTTTTCCATACAAGGAGAACAGGCAGTGACAAGGGAATGTCAATCTCCAAAAAAAAGGGCCATACATTTTGTCCATAAAACTTCTAAAATCCTAAAACAGTTTTGTATGAGGAACAGACCATATCTTAGTTGTTTTACTGAAAATATGTGCCCTCCACCGTAGCTCTCAATCCCATCTGCGTTTTTCGTATTATATGCATAATGCCAGCAAAAAGTGACAACAAATGCCGCTGGCTCACGTCTCATAAACAAAACAAATTTTGAGCACAAATTTGCACTCATGTGTATAAAACCAGCTTAGACATTCTGTTAAACATCTGTTCTGGGTTTCACAGAAAATACGAAAATCATACAGATTTGCAATTACATAAGGGTCAGTAAATGTTAATTTTTGAGGAAATATTCCTTTAATACACAATTAACAGAATTGGCCTTGATATTGAGTTCCTCCAGGCCATGATAAACTTTCTTTCACCTCTGTTTAAATGCTGACTTGGGAATGGGGGATGGGTGATGCAATCAACTGTTCCTGTTAATCTTCATAGTAAAACTCGCATATACACTGATAACAGTCTACCCAGAAGACCTGAACATTAAGACGAGAGATTATCAGTCATTCACACCATCATAATATACTCAAATGAACTTCCCACAGCAGCAATGGAATTCTGTAACATCCAGAATAAATGTTTCTCACAGAAACGTCAGTGATAAGCACCAAAAAATAAAAATAAAAATATATATTTTTTTTCCACCCTGTAAATTAAACATGTCAAAGCGAAGTTGTTTGCAAACTTGGGAGTGTAAGATAAAAAAAAAAAAAAAAAAATCAACTTACATTTTGGTCAGTGCCTCACACAAAATATGGATGCATACATTTGGTAATATGGTGCAGAATCTTTTTTTTTTTTTTTGAGTTCATCATAATTGTATGTTTAAGAGCTACATGAAAATGAGGAAAAGTAAGTGTTTTGGGGTAAACATTTCTTTAATACC
The DNA here is from genome assembly GCF_003368295.1 of Carassius auratus. NCBI lineage: Eukaryota > Metazoa > Chordata > Actinopteri > Cypriniformes > Cyprinidae > Carassius > Carassius auratus. Next base: position 11,570,288 of record NC_039289.1, read on the forward strand.
AGATACTTAAGTTTGTAAATATAATAGGACCACAGCCACAGCCTTGGGGAACACCCTATATTTAATACCTGTAAAGTTTACACAAATTTATAAAATCAAGTCACTACTCCGTTCTGTGCAAAAATCAATACATTTGCAGTGGGTCGAGGGTAAAGCCATGCCTGAATGGAAAGTGGCATGGCTTTCTCCCTTGCTCAAGTGGGGAGGACACTGGCTGGAACATGCGGCAAGAGGAATGAAAGAGGGGAATAGAATTCCCATCTCCATGCAGGGGTGAAAGAGGCAAATAAATAAATAGTGGGAAGCATGGCTCCCTATGCTATCCATCATGGATAAATGATACTCACTTGCTGCAGATCCAGCCCTCCCTGAGTCATTGAGAAAAGCGGGTGAGACGCAAACTCTGATGTTTCGAAAACCTTAAAAAGGCAAATAGGGGACAGAGACACAAACCAAGGCTTCATTTGCATGTCATTAGTCTTAAGAATATGCATATGTTGTATGTATATTAGCGTAAATTTTGCTGTAACTGCTGTCATTACAATTGGGCGTGATTTGAATACAGACAGAAAAGTGTTAATGAAGAAAAAATATGAAGCAATGAACATTAATTTCATTGTTACACATTAATCTTACTCATCATGGCAGACAGGTAAATATATCAAACAGATGATGTATCATAAGTACGCGCGTCGAAGTTTCTGTCAGTCCAATTACACCATTGGTGAATGACTTCACAACACTTTTAATAGTGTGGAATATTCATGAGCTTGATAGATCTTAATGCTGCTATTATTCATGCATAGGCGTGTTGATAATGAATAGCCGTGTCAACATGAATAAACATAACGGCCTCTCTACTCTCTTCTGGAGACGTGTTCGGGAATTATGTGAAGTGAATAATGGGGCAAACAATAGATTAAAGAGTGAAACAATAGACCTTACTCAGGGTAAACAGGGTACTTCATTTGATGGGGATGAAAACAAGGCTGTGAAGGATGGAAGCACAGTTTGCTCAAAGACCATTAAATCCGACAACTTAAGTAAGAATGGTTTTATGAACAAATTTAGTCAAAGCACTGAAAATATATCTTCTGACAAAACTGGGACCTACCAACACTTTTTAAACACAAATTTGTGTTTCAGGCTTTGAACATACTCAATATACTTCCATTCCAGAGTCTCATTTTCATTTGTGTCCAATTAAACCTGCCATTAAAACTGAATAAGGTCTATTGAGACGTTAAGAATTGCTTACAATATGATAATGGCTGCATGACAGATTTATAATAGTGTAACCTAATAAAGAGAAAATACATCTTAGATGAATTTATACATGTTTGCAATACTTAAAATTACTTCAGTTAATGAACACACAACAAACAGGCTTAAGTAATATTTCTTAAACGTAGATGGTCCCTACAAATACCCTTCATTGATGGAAAGACGCGTTTTGTTAAAGGAAATAGAGGCAGCATTATGTCAGCTGTGTGGCTCTTTATCAAACTTTACTATATTAAGTCAACGAACATTAAGTATTTTCTGTGCACACGGCATATTTACAATTGGGTTTGTGTTTTTGGAGATGTTGATTGGATCTGCTTGATCCCAGCATTAATTATGGGATTATTTTTAAGACAATTAAACCTTGTTCACACAGCCATTTGGAAACACTGTTTCTAGACTGATCTGCGCAAAAACAAACCTTACTTAACTACATTCATACTTTAAAATGCATACATTCATACAGTTAAATACTGTAATCCTTGCAAGTTTAGCACCATGGTGAGAAGCCATAATGTACATCCACAATGACAACTTGCTAATTTCGTCTGTAAAAGAAACAACTCTCTTGGCATCGTGATGACACCTACGTCATGACTGTCATGATCGATGTACCAGACATTGACTATACTGTCTGAACAAATGCATTCCAATTTCATTCCTTGCAAAATGTCACTTTGGACAGCCAGTCCAGAAGACTGGATCTGAAAAAACAAATCAGATTGGTGAGCAGTGTGAACAAGGCCTTGAAGGAACATTGAAATGCTGTCTTTATTTGACTTGGAATATAATATATGATTTTTGGACCAAATTTGGGAATGTTTTGTCATTTTGTTGCTTGACAACTCAATCACGTTGACTATTTTAAGAAGATTAGCCAGGATATGCAACATTTCCACAGAAGGAAAAATTCATGCAGGTTTAAAACTATGGTTAGTACATTATGAACTACTCATTTACCACTTAATAACAGTGCATTAAGGGATATTGACTTATTGAAAATAGTAGTTTCAAAATAAATAACATTAAAAAAGTTTATGGATGTGACCAAACAAAAACTACGGTCAAATTGACAAATCTTGCAAAATCCAACCCAACAGCTCAAAATATTAGTCAGTATTATCTGTTAAGAGATCTGATAAGAACTGGAGGTAAGGTAAGAAGACAGACTCACACAGATTTTATGTATTTTATAAAAATAAAAATGTTAATTTGTAAAAGTGTAACGCTTTGTTGAAAGAACCAGATATTTTGCCATTTTGATGTGCATTTTTACCTGATTTCCAGCAAGAAGCACCGTGCCTGGAGCTGGAGAGGGGCGGTATGGAATTGTAGCACCCTTTGGAGGAGACTACAAACATAAAATACAACAATTATGAATTTTAACTCAGGACTTTAGAGTTTCACCCTCAGTATTAATCTTTGACTACTCTTCTCAGCTCATTCGGCATTGGCGCTAAAAGGTCTAGAACAAGTCAAGGTTTCTCTTACCTAAGGCATTTGCAAAGTCATTTGCTCATATTATCTTAATGACTGGAAATGCTGACATGGTGCACATTTATCGATTGGCTGTTCATTGGATCACTTAAAAGCATACCATTATCCTCTTACAGAAAGTCGTTTGGCCAAATAATTTCAGAATGCTATTAATGCTTGCTCGTGATAACCTCAGATGGAAATCTTGCAATGGAGAAAATGTGCCCTGAGCATGTTTTCTTTGAGTAGCATCATCTCAACTCTGCCAGTCTGTTCAAACCTACATTTTAATATCAAAAAGGAATAAAGTACATTTACAAAATGAAGGTGAAATCACTCTTGGCCTGTTAGCCCTAGACAAGCTGTCATCTCGGCTTGAAGGACATATTTTATGAAATAAAGCACAAGTACACAGATAACTAACTTAACCTGCTCATATGCAGTAATTCGATTAAGAGATCAGAAAAAAGCCAAAGTGATGAAAACCCAGTGAAGCACACCCCCCACAATTGCTCAACCAAACAAATATAATATTTTTAAATATTCATTGGGTGACTTTGCATAATTTGCATCCCTGAAGCAGGCAGACAGCCAGAGGATTCCTAAAACAGGCAGTGTAGCTAGCAGTCAACAATCTGCCCCTCATCTGGTCCTTTAAATATTAAACAGAACGAGCAGTACGCACACAGTACAATCCCACTGAATAAAAAGTGTAAATTCTTTTCTCTCAACCATTTGTGTGCAAAGAAAACCATTTGAGAGCAAATGCATTTCACGCTGTGGGAAAGCTGAGAGACCGCATTCACTAATCATTACTGTAATGACTTTTAACATGCAGTAAGTTAGATCAAGTATCTTTGGAAAAACTATTTGACAGATGCAAAAAGCAATAAAATTATCTGTTTAGGCTCCAGAAATGTATCATATCTATTTATCAACGCCACTAAAGCTAAAACTGAAAACCAGTTTGCAGTCTTTGAAGCTCAGAAGCATTTGAAGTCTTCCAGATTAGGAATATCACACAATAGTCATCCATAACAGTTTTTCAAAGCCAATGCATGCATAAAGATCGTGTGTTAATGAAGCCAAATGGATTTGCTCAGAGTCAAATTACCTCCAGTATTACAGTGCAGATGAGCTTGACACACTGGATGATAGCGTCCTGACTGCCAGATATCGTCACGCCTCTCTCTGTGGAGTTAGGGAGCAGATCTCCTGCCACCTGTACCTGAGCCCCTGTTTTCTACCCCACGAAGGAAAAACAGATAATTAGTATTGTTTTACCTAGGTCAGGTCTGTCCGATCCTGCTCCTGGAGAGCCGGCTTCATGCAGAGTTTAGCTCCCACACACCTGTCTGACAGGTGAGACCTTGAAATAGCATGTTTAGGCTGAGGTGTCTTTATTTAGCTAGAGTTCAATAAGCTGTTGATCCTCAAAGAGCAGGAGTGTACACCCCTGACCTAGCAAACGGATAATAATGAGGTCTACGCCGATGGGCTTGCGCTTTGGGCGTCCCAAGTTCAAGTCCTGGCTCGTGTACCTTTCCCAAACCCAACCCCCTCTTTCTCACCTACTTCGCTTCCTGTTGACCTATCTAAATAAAATGGCCAAAATAAATAAATAATAATAAAAAAATTACAATAATGAGGGCTATCCCAAACCCTAACCCTAACTGCAATTAGATCTTTCTCTTTGAAGTTTGTCAAATTTATATAACTTCTAGCAATTTCCCCCTAAAGTATTGCTAGCGTAAAACCACCAAATATATGTACATTTATAATTAAAACCACGAAATCCGGGAGTTGCTTAACCAAACCCAGTGAAGCAAGAGGGTAGGGCTACATCATTGAGATGCACTGTGTTTACTTGGTGCTGCTAACTTGAAAGTCTCCAACAACCCACCCAACACACCCATTTCAAAACGTACTTTCTTGCTTTGATTAGCTTAACGAGCTTGATATTCCCCCAACTCCGACAACCTTCCCCTACCCCACACCCCCTGCAAATGCATTACAGAACACTCCAAATTTAGCATGACAGAGCATTCCCCGTTACCTCATACCATCTCGACAGCCCGGAGACCATAAATGTAAAATAAATGGGTTTTTACTGGCATCCAAACCCATGAAATATGCAACAGAGCAAGCAGTACTAACATGGATGTCCCAGGGAGGAGGAAAAAAAGATAGGGTTATGGAAAAGCACTCACCTCTCTGATCTCTTTGATTTTGGAGCCGCCCTTGCCTATGAGGGAACCGCATTGGCTGGCTGGGATAACCAGCCGCAGTGTGACTGGAGGCTTACTGGTGACTGTGCCATTTGCCACAAGAGCAGCCAAGTCCTTGAGGGTCAAAGACAGAATGGATGACGTGTTAACTGAAAGCTGTGCTGTGGCTTTTATGGCATCTTTCAAAAGAGTAGGAACTTCCATTCAGAGTGGTTTGGAACCATAGTTAAAGATATGGTCTGGTAACTAGAAAGTTTCAGGACTGAACCTGCATGTGTATATCCCAGAGCTATAGTCATTGTGCCCTTGAGCAAGTGACCAAACCCTAGGTTACTCCTGGGGGAACTGGCCATATGATATCCTCATGATATCAAGACTGTTTCTACCACCTTAACCTGGATTTTCTAGATGGTATCCAGACAAGATGCAGCTCTGGCCTTTCCAAACACAGTTTCCAAACCAGTTATTTGTTACCCGATTCATGTAAGAGACGAGACTTGGGTGTAAACAAGGGACATCATTGTTCAAGCAGATTTGAGACATGCCATGAATTAGTCCGGTGATTTTCCTCATAATCCAGAAGGATTGTTAACCTACATTCTTTCTTCCAAGGTTTGAGAATGTCATTGTGTACCAATGACCCTTTGTGGCTTTTGATCGCAATCTGATTAAATGTTCTATACCAAAGCTATTTTAATCAGTTTCCCTATTCAGAGTTTCCGGATCGATGTGCCCCGCTAACAAAAGGTTACAGCTGACTGAACAAGGTTGCATCGCTGTTGAAGACACCCATTGATTTTTATGACCAAATGAAACGATATTTATCCACATGTCACCTGCACTCGTCTCTATCAAAATGTGACATGCATTCCCAAGGTGCAAAAACAAAACCCTAGTAAAAAAAACATTGACACATCATCCAGAATTAGTCTTATGGTGTGCACTTAAGTAGAGAAGGACAACTAATGTTCCACTCCCATATTCCTGCCACTACAAGAAATCAGCTTCGGTGTCCATTATTCACCCAGTGCAGATTTAGAGGCTTTCTCTTTAATTAACCAGGTTATAAATATCTGCCCGGATCGTGGCCCACCACTGCTGCAATCAATTCTTTGGGAGGGGGCTGGGGAAGCAGGAATCTTGCCGGGTTTGAAATGTAAATAGCATGTGTTGCCTCTCTGCCCATCAACCCAGACCTCACCTACGTGAGCTGAATGAATACACCTTGAGTGGCGTCTCAGAAAGTAGAGCTAGTGAGTCTTTTTCTTCTCTGTTTAGTGTTTCCATCAGCGCTAGGGGGTTGGAGATGCTGTTGTTGTGTTCTTTCAACGTCTCACCCAGAAACCTCAAGAGAATGAAGGGGAGGTGGAAAAAAAGAAAACCCTGCATCTTTTCATGCAGATGCTGGGGGAAGAAATATCCAAATGTCTGACTGAAATTATATTATCTATTTCTTTCTCTTCCCAGTGCCTCTTTGTGGCCCTCTGTAGTTCGTTCTCGGTGGAATTAGGAGGGATATTAATATGCCTCAGTCTTAATAACGGTGACTAAAGGATGTCCACTCCCCTGACTCACACAAAGCCTTTACCCCTCATCCCTTTCGTCTCATTTAACAACCCTCCTGGATAATAAAATATCAGTTTAGATATTACCCTCAGCAGATTGACTCTGTCTTTTTTGCACATTAGCTGTTGAGTAAGGGAGTCCTGGCTCAGAATTGATGGGCTCTTGATCTGATGCAACTAAGGAGCTGACTACTTTATATTTTAAACAGGGTTTCAATGACTAGCTATAAATGTAATCATGCATAAACTAAATAATAAAATGACCAAGATTACCTAAAATCTCATGCAATTGTTCGTGTATGAGACCTCGTTTCTTAGTGTCTCATGACATCTCGTTTCTAGTCTAGACGTTCACAGTCTTCTCCCTAAGCGTCGAAATTCTTTGTCTGTTCTGTCATATATATCATCCAAAACTCAGAAACATGGCTTTTTAGATGTCCTCCATGTTCTCCGCCGACTGAAAGAGCAGTGAGAACATTCTGCATCAGAGCCGGGCCAAACCTCAACAGAGCTCCTTGTAAAATTCATACAGTATTGCTCATCATATGTTTGGCACAAACGAACCCTGCCGCCACCTCAGGGCTTTCTATGGTGACTCTTCCGTTATGGGTATAGAAACGGGCTTGTGCGGAGGACAGGGAGATTCCTAACAGATGTTTAATGAATGGCACCCTGCCTGCTATGAAAGGATATCAAATACAGAATGGGTTTAGCAGGAGTGAGAAGATTCATTATTAGCTCTCGGGGGTAGAGCTGACATGCTGCAGGCGGACAGGGACACCTCATTGACTGCCAGTTATATAACTCTACAGATGCTATTAAATACAAATATGGGTGTGTGATGCATATGTATGTATGTTTCTATAGAATTTCCACCCAATTTACGTAAGTAAATAGCGCTATTGCTTGGAAATACAGATCTTGACTTCAGACTCATGCTATTGGTTGAGTTAATGCATGACATGCATTGAAATACATGACACACATCAGCATCAAAAGTCCCATCGTAATCTGGGAAGTCTATTTTTTTTTTCAGAGCTGTATATCTCTTCTCAGCAACTGTTTATGTGTATTTCTGATGTTATCCTTCAACAGAACCTCACTGCTATGGGACTAACGATATATGAAAACTACCCATGATTCTTTCAACCAGCTGTTCTTACAAGCCATGTCTCAGAACTGCTAAAATTCTGAACATGCAGAGTTAAAGGGTGTTTATGCGTTCATCCTGACAGCTTTATCGCTGCAAATCGTCTGGAAACCATTCAATTTCAGCAGAAGTTACTTGCAGACTGTTGATAAGGTTTTAAATAGCATTAAGTATTCATTGGTATCAGCTATTTTTTTTTTGTCCTTTGTTCTCTGTTATTATAAAAAAGGCACAGTAAGACTGGACTTGTTTTAAATAAAGACATGTCAATTTTGCTTCATGAAAATTGCTGAAATTTAAAGAATAGTTTACCCAAAAAGTGTAAATTTGCTGAATTTGTTCTCACTCTCAGGCCATCTGCTAAAATGTAGATGAGTTTGTTTGTTCATAAAAACAGATTTGGGGAAATGTAGCATGTAGCAATGGTTCTTCTGCAGTGAATGGGTGCCATCAGAATAAGGGTTCAAACAGTTGTTAAAAACATCCCAATAATCCATACAATCTCAGTTCTTTATTACAAAAACTGCTTGTTTGTAATAAAACGTCTAGATGGATTTGTTTAAACCATCAATTCATGGCCAAAATAGTCCTCTCACATCAAAATCCAATGACATATTTGTACAGAACTGTTCTGAACTGTTTTCACTTGTAAATGTTGCCTGATCTGTGCATATTTCTCTCCCGATTCAGTCGAGACCACTTTTTCAAAAGAAAAAGCAATCATATGAAGAGAGGACTTGTATTTTTTTGCCGAAAGCGATGAGTTGAACTTAAAAATGTCTTGATGGATTTGTCACTTCACAAGATGTTAACTGATGGACTGGAGTGGTGTTGATTAGATGTGGATTGCTGTGATGTTTTTTATCAGCTGTTTAGACTCTCATTCTGACGGCACCCATTCACTGGTGAGCAAGTGATGCAATGATACATTTCTCCAAATCTGATGAAAAAATATACTCATTAACATTTTCTTTTGGCCTGAGAGTGAGTACATTTTCAGCAAATTTTTATTTTTTGGTGAACTGTTTCTTTAAGAAGTGTTCATCCTGACAGCCTTATCACTGCAAACTGACCGGAAATCATTTATTTTCAACAGATGTCAGTTATTTCCACAGACTGTTTATGATGTGATAGATATGAGTAGATTTAACATAGCATTAAGTAATTATTTATTGGCATCAGCATATTTTTTTATCCATTTTCCATTATAAAATAAAATAAAAACATGATGAGACTAGGAACATGACTTAACAATAAAAAATGGACTCTTTCTCTAATGTTGGTGCAATAACATGCATGTTTATGTTATATTTTATGCTTATTGCTCTACGTGCTTGTATATGCAAGAACTCACCTCCTCCAGTTTGATTGTGATCATAGTAAAGGCTCTAAACACGCACTCTGTGGCACCCGTGATGGTGATGATTCTCTCTGGGCACGAGCCTTCTGAGATATTGATACGTGCACTGCTCTGTATGGATGGGAGGTTGAGAAAAACAAAAAAAAAAACAGAGTAAATAAACTAAATATCATGCATTTTCATCCAGATGCACAGGCAAAGTTGTGGCCTTGCTTTTATTGTATTTTAACCTTAGAAATGAAATATGCTGGAGGTGTGTGTGCATTTTAAGGCACATAAATTAATAAAAAAATATTTTCTTTCTACATCAGGTAGGATGCCAGCAGTATTTGAACCACCAACAGGTTTTTATTTATTTATTATTTTTTTATATGAAACATGGATTTACCTAACCTCCTCAGAGAAACTAGTTCCGCCTGCACAGGCCTCATGTTATGTGTGTGTATTGTGTGTGTGTGTGTGTTCTGTCCAAATGTGTGGATCTCTCCAGCAGAGATCTGGACTGAGCTGCGTGATTCATTCTCCTGCAGGGCTCTGACTGTCAGCTTCACTTAAACTGATCGTTCTATCGATCATGCACAAATGCATGCAAGTTTAGAGTTTAGTCTGAAGCTAGATTATAACTTACATAAACTGTTTATATATTGTTACTATTATTCATAAAATGCATAGATATGTATGCCATTACTAAATGTATGCAGTTAATTAACAGAGGACCATATTTTCCACATTGTAAATTGTGTTGTGATGGTAAAATATGACTTACAAATATGTGTTTGTGTGTGTATATATTTTTCACTGAACAATGGAATATTGACCCATTGTAATCTACTGTTTAATCAAGTATGACAAGTATTCATTTATTTATGTTTGAGGCTAAAAAGCAAAGAGACAAGGTATGATTTTATTTTTCTCATCTTTTCTCACCCTTATGTCATTCCAAACATGTGCACTCATCTTTGCTTTATTTGTGTGCTTCACAGTCCATGCTACCTATATACTTTTGTCGTATGGAAAAGAGCAACGTGACCATTCAAACTATCTCCTTTTGCATTCAACACAAGTAAGACATGGATTTGGTGTGACACAGTAAGCTTTCTTTTAGCTCCTTCTGCTAATAATAGCACAGAACAGCAGAGAAAAACATCCAGTGGCAATTTCTTCTGTTTATGACATCTATCGGGCCCAGGATTGACCCCTGTGGTGTCCCAACTAATGCAATAGAGAATGCCTCATGCGCAGGCTTGCCTTCATATTTGTCACCCCCCTAAACCATTAATTAGGATGAAATAACACAATCTTTTTGACATTTTATGATGTTAGGAAGCAAAAACCATTAGGTAAAGGTTCTGGTTAACTACAGAACAAGAGACTAATAATGTATACTATGAGATCATTAGCATCAGAGAGAGGAAAAAATAATTAAAAAAAATATATATATATATTCTCAGAGGGCCATGCTCACCCGCTCATTGTTTTTTCTCCTTGGTAACCTGCTTCAATCTTTATCTGGAAGCTATTGTTATTAGCAACTACCTTGAATATACCAACGCATATCAAACTAATGAATTAGTGTTTGCTGTGTGTGTGTGTGCGTCACGCACCCTAGAGATGAAAGGCTTAATTTAAATATTCATGTCATCTGCAGTCTTTCAGCTGTAATGTTGCAGACATCAACTGGTTTGAGTACGTATGTGGGACATAAGGGAATTTTTCTGTCTTTTTCCCAGCATTAAACCACATTATAAAACTCTATGTGGTGTAGCATTGCGCTAGCTTCAAAGGAATACAGTCTGTTCTGCATGCATGATACATGCTGGGAAGCTGAGAAAGATAACATTTACGAGTAGCTTGTAGCTTACCTCCTCTCGTATCCTTTTCACAGTCTCTCCTTTCTGTAGGGGGAGAAAAAAAAGATTATAAAGCACTTATTGCCTTTGTCTGAAGTTTGTTTGTTTGATATGTTTTGTATGTATTGTTTTCCCAGAGTGACTGTTTTTCACAATGGCTTATAGTGGAGGATAAAGTGAGTTTACTAGCTGAACAGATAGCTCAAATTAATATCAATTCTGCTTCGCTACAGAGCAATACAGCATCTGCATGGATAGGCCTCAGGGGAACAGGTTTTCCAATCGAAGGTCTTGCAATTGGACTGACTAGTGAATCAATAGTCCATGAATCACTTAGATAGCTTCAGATAGTGTCTCGCTATGTCAGACACAGAAGGTAACGTGGGGGGCATAGTCATGACTGCAGATCCCCAGACCTGCTTTTGCACGCTTGACTGGTGTTTCATTGTCTTCAGATGGGCTAAAAGGATGATTGGATATGTCATAATAGAGCCAAAGCAAGGCTTGGGTGGTTTTAATTTATCAAGGAAATTTACATTTTCAAGACCACAATCTCATAAAACTAGCAAAGCCATTTAAAACATCAAATTATGATTCATGTAGCAGTGTTTGCAGATGCTTATCAAATAAACTAAATATAGCCTAACCAGTCCCCTTCAGAGTTGGCACCATATTAAAAAATAAAATAAAAAAACCTGACCAAAAACAAGCGGAAGAACAGAGGTACAGTTTGTACAAATTTGTCATACAGTTGCGTACTTGTGTGTTAATTGTTCGGCCAATGAAATATTGAAATGCATATATATAACAACATAACTGACGAAAATGTTTTGGTTTTGTTATTCATCAATGATAATGTTGGGTTATTATAGTCAACTGTAAAAATACATAAATGTTAACTGTAACAAAAAAAAACTTAATTACTTAACTATAATTAATTCCTAAAAAAGTTAATTCAAAATGGATCGTAGTGATAGTTCTGGCAGGCCATGTTAGTCAAGCTCGCATCAGCTGACACTCAGCTCATCCACGTCTACCTATAGGATCACGACACCAATCATAATTCCCTTCATAAGGTCTCTTCAGTCATTATTCAGCAGCTATCGCTCGCTCAGGAACTAATCATCCACCTCCATCCCCAGCTCCTCCTCTCGTCCAATCAGGACTTAGCAGTGAATATGTCATTGGGCCAGACCACTGAATCATATTGTTAAAATAATCACATAGAACATTAATGGTATCTGCTATTATTATTAAAACCTGTAATAGCATTTCAACTACATTGATATCTAGATTTTTGTAATTTTATTATTATAATATATATATATATATATATATATATATATATATATATATATATATATATAGTTAAATGAAATTCAGAATTGTATACCTTTTTGACTACAAAACAATACAAAAACAAAACAAAAGACTACAGCAAATAACAAACTTAAATGTTTCTGTGCATACCGTTCATAAAAATAAATAGATAAATAAATGATAATAATAATAATTTTGATTCACTGCAACAATTTAGTACAAATATTTTACAAATGTTTTATTAATTTCTTAGTTTTTCTTTTTTTTTTTTTTTGAATGAGCATCTACTTCCTTTACTTTCGAGTGTTACATTTTTTCCACTGTGCTTGAGCTCTTTTACTGCTTATAGTTTACAATTCACCATCATTCCTTTCTCCTGAAGGCACATTATGAATAGTAATCGACTCTAGGCTGCCCTCCCCTTTGAGTATCTCCAGTGGAGATTTGTGACGGAGAGCCACCGGTAATGGCACAAATTTGGTCTAGGACTGTGTTTAATCTATGTCTGGGAAACCAAGCCTTGGTTTATTGATTTCACTGTGGGGAGTTATACACCATAGGCCTTCATTTATTTACTATGCTTCAGTGAAAAAAAAACGAGAATGAAAAAGAAGACAACAGAGGATGTCAAAATCATAATTTAGCTAATCTTACACTGGAACGTGTTTGAGCATAACATGATCATCATTTCATAATTGTCACCTAAAAACGCCTTGGGACAGCAGCATATGATTTCAATCCTCTATGAGAGAACATAATATTCATTATTCATATTTCATTAGCCAGATGAAAAGTCTAAGGCTAGGCATAAATTGATGCATCAAACAAATGCAAGCTTTTTAACTTTTTCTTTTTGATACGGCAGTGTTCACTTTGATTTAGGAACATTGCCAGTACTTGGAAGTACAGCCAGAAACCTACTCTACACAAGTATTTAATTGCAGAAATGAATGCCTGGCCAACGAACTAAAAGCATACTGTACATAACTCCAGTACCCAAGGGAGCGACAAGAGTTATCAACATGATTCAGTTAGCTAGCTAGCTAAAAACTAGCTTTTAACTAACTGAAGCAAACTTATTTAGTCAGATTGTCTTCAAACTGTTGCTTTGTCCTGACAGTAGTCGATGTGTAATAATAATAAAAAAAAAACTAGTAGAATAAAATATATATGCTAGCTATAGCGCCCCTTGTGGCAATGCATGAAACACACAAATTAAGCTACACAAACTTGTATGGCGTTATTTCCCTGTCAAATGTCGAGAGCGCATTATTGTAGCCCGAAAGTACATTAATATAATGCGCGAGTGCGAATCTCTCTGCTTGCACGCGGAATATAATGTGCCCGAGCGCGAATCTCTCTCCTCGGTCGCGGAATGTAATGTGCGGGGCGCAGGAACTGGGCTCGCTCAGAGAGTATGCCTGCACTTACAATGTGTTTAGTGCAATCGCGAATCTCTCCTCTTTGCTTAAATTAAGCATGTATGTGCTTAGACTGTGTCTCTTGCGTTCGCACATGGCCAAGTACTCTTCTCTTCAATATCTTTATCTTTGCTCTTGGCGCTCGCGCATTTTATTAATGTACTTTCGCGCTACAATAATGCACTCTCGACATTTGACAGGGAAATAACCCCATAAACTTTTTATGTTTTTATTTGCTGTGTTCCCAAAAGAACACAATATGAAATCAAATGTGTGTTGCATGGAACGTTTCACATATTTGAGTATGTTTCAGGCACTATTTGTTGCAGCTAAGGTTTGTTTTTATTGGTCGATGAGATCAGGAAGAGCTGCTATGCTTATTCTTGATTTTTCCTTTGTTTGTGTAGCAAGGGAAGCTTGTGTTCATATACTTTGATTGAATATCTTTCAGCACTGCTAGTTGAAGCTATGCTTTGTTTTTATTGGTCAATGAGATCCCTGCAACAGGAAGTGCAGCTAAACTTGTTCTTGATTTGTTTTTTGAAAATTTAACCCAAATGAAATATGAAACTAAGTTTGCATAACAATGAACGTCTGCATTCACATACTTGCGTTGAGTATTTCGGCACTACTTGTTTCAGCTAGTCTTTGTTTTTATTGGTCGAGGAGATCCTTTTAGCAGGAAGTGTAGCTAAGCTTGATCTTGACTTCTTGTTTGAAAGTTTTAATCTAATTTTCTTCTAAAGATTCACTTTTAAGACATTGCAACATTCTTAATTTACTTTTAATGCAAGACAAAATAGTGAACTGTGTCTTCGAGAAGTCGTCTTTGTAGCAACGGAGACCCCTGCGGATCTCAGACTGGTCTGTATCCTTCCATCTGGCTCTTGTCCTGAGCCCAAACTCTGCCAAAGGCCCAGAGACCTTTTAGCAGGCCAGTTCTGAAGAGAGCTTTGTGTCACAAGAGATTTATTTGGAGCCAAGGAAATGCCAACAACTGCGTGTATCTGTGCATGTATATGTTTTGTCGCCCCAGGACCTTGAGTTGAGTTGAGTTGACACACACACACAAATCATCTCATCAGTAGCTGACACACTGTTTACTAATCATTGGGACATCTACATCAGGCCTCTCCAAGAGATTGTGCCATGTTTAGACAATTGCACTCGCTCTAGGGATAAACAGAGCTAGCTTTAGAATTGAGCATTGTAATATATCCAGATCATTAAAACATAAGATGCACGTCTCGTCGCATTTAACAATCCATTTGCTAGGAAGTATCAAGTCTTAAAGTGATCCATACTGTAGGTTTCTAATATGGGTTTTGAACCTAAAGATCTGTGTGAAAGTTTGAGAGAACAATCTAATACAGAGGAAAAAGCAAACCCAATAGTGACACAAATCTCAAGACGCATCTACCAAATCTATTAAGTCAACAGCAGGGACAACAGGAACAAAGAGATTCGCTCACCTTGCCTATGATGCTGCCGACCTCCTGTGAAAAGAGAAACAAAGCAAATGTCAGCTTATTGATTACCGAGCTCACGCCCCTCTCATCTGTCTGTTGGTTTTGATGAGGTAGGCTGGGTTTGGAGTGATTGTACACTCAGGGATCACTTGGGACCATATTAGATCAGGGCCTTACAGGTTCTGGAAGCATTCAGTAGCTTTTAAATGTCCATCTCGGGTTTAAAGTCAACACAAAATGGTTTTTATAATCCATTTGATTTATGTGACCAAAAAGTACAGTATTTCAGAACAAAACTTGGTTTTATTTATCGGGATTTGACTGGATTGCAAAAGTTACAATCTTAAAAACAGAGGTTCTTTATTGACATGGAACCATGGAACCTTTCCATTCTTTTCATGGAAAAATGTTCTTCAGAGTTCTTTACACTAAGAGAAAAGTGGTTCTTTTAAGAACTGTTCTCAGAATGGTTCAAAAATGGTTCTTCTTTTGTAAAACCATTTTTGAAAACTTCAGTGTAGGGTATATTGTTGCAAACCAATTGAAAGCATGTTGGAGCATTTTTAATAACATTTCATTCTGATTAGATATTAGAAAACCAACCCTTTTTCTTCTTTAGCGTAACAAGCACAGATTAACAGTTTATTAACAGTAAAACTAAAAATGTGTGTTGATTTCAGGTTGACTTTAATGTATACTTGATAAATGGGCCTAAAAATCAAATTTTTCTTGATTTGCGAAAAAGAAATGCACTTTCTCGGAATGATTCTCAAGTGGCTCAACACACTCAATTTGTAACTACTGTAAATTTTGGCGAATTGGTGGCTCATTTAATGAATTTGTACAATATAATTATTTATTTTTGTACGACTGGGTACAAACAGATTATACAAAAGTACAAATTAGATCATATGAACTGACAGTTAGGTTTGGAGGTGGTCTTTCATGCTTGTGTGTTCTTCAAAAAAAAAAAAAAAATTCTATACTTATTGCGATGTACGAATATACTACATCGCCACCTTCGTTTACTGGTGATAACAGCTTGTGTGGCTTTTGATTTATGAAGTATTATAACTTTGACTAGAGTGCAAAAAAAAAGCCTGGAGGATGATGGCTTGTACCATTTATTACCCTGTGACACCACATACCAAAGTTTCTAGAAACTTTTTCAGCAAGGATGTGTGTTTTGAGCAGCCAAAAAACGAAAGGCATCACTTAAGTCTTGAACGATCTCTGCGTTTATCCTCATTGGAAGATCAAATCACAATCGGCTGATGGAGAATTAATGTAAATTGACACATAAATCATAAATGTGGCAGTTTATTAACGGTTCATTATGTTTTCATTGGTTTTTCATGACTGTTTTTAATGACTCATTCCTTTTTATTGATATGCAAATGAGGGATATCAAAGAGTTCTAGGCATGTGGGAGGAAATCTGTCACTGACAGTTAAACGAACATGTTGACACTGTAATATCATGGCAATGGAATCTACAACCATTTGTTTACTAAGAACTTCAGAGAATTCAAGCAGATTTAAAACATTTAGAAGACATCGATACATTAAAGAATCTACAGTAGTTGGAAATATTTGTCACATGATTAACATTCTTTTTTTTTATTTTTTATTTTCTTACTAAATGAACACAAGAGTGATATTTAATATGTGATATCTAAACATTTTGTATTAAACAGCAATATTTACATATTCTACACCATACAGAAGAGACATCCCATCTTGGGTCTTCGTTCAATTAAATTCACAAAAAAAAAAGTATATGCATAGAAAGCATATTAAATGCAAGTGTACATTTTTATCTTATAACTATAGTGGAAATGAAATGTAATAAATTATGAAATTTTGTCCGATCATCATTCAGCATAAAATCAATTTATGTGAAAATGAAACAACATACTTATTTTGACCTGCTGTACTTATTAAAATATTTTTATATTAAGATATTTTTATGTTAATCATAACGCCTGTTTCACACATACTCCGTCTGCGGTGCGTATGCGTTGCGTATTTTTTTACACACCCATGTTAACGAATTCCAGCGTTCACACTGCACACGGTTGCGATCTGTCAGTCCGTTCCAGGAGCAGTGCGTTTACGTACTGAGTCTATTTTTGCTGTGCTGAATGCGCTGAATTAAAGTGACAGCGCATTGTTTGTGGTAAAAATGAACATATATTGACACGGAAAGTCATTTCACAATAAATGTATACTATTTAAAGCCTACTGTGTTTCACACGCAACACATGGGTTTTGGCTAGATTTAAAACAAGAAAAAGAGCAACTTTAGAGAAACAAGGCAACATTATATATGCACTTTTATAGAGGCAGGAAAACAAAGTTATTTAAGACCCGTTGGATTGCGTGTAACAAAGATTTAAATGCAAAAGGCACGAGAGTCGACTGTTTCTGTCTGTGGTGAGTTTTAATTTTAAATGTTTGTGATATCTTAACAAGAAAAGTAGGCTAATGTGGTGTTTAAATGTGTTGCAGTTTGTTTCAGCAACTTATTATAAAAACCTAGCAGTCAAATGCATGAGTGAAACAGGCGTAAGTGATTATACTACATTTTACTGTATTTCAAATTATAAAAAAAAAAATTATTGCTGACAAATTATAGTTGTAAAGATTAAGTCAGAGATTAGATTAAAACATCTCTGTATGAATTGGTTGTGACACCCATCTACATTGCTAACAAAATAACACTGTCCTTCAGTTTGACTAAATTTTCATAAGAGGATTCTGTCCAGAGCACAGAATCATTTTGAAATTGAAGCATCGGGCTGCTACTCTCAGGGTCGCCTTGCACTGAAAGCACTAAATGTTTGTGGCGTAAATGTGTGGGTTTACCTTGCCGTGCATGAGCAGCCGGAGAGTTAGAGTGATGTTCATGCCTCCATCTCCAAAATCCTGCTCACAGTTCATCCTGACGTGGGATTGGGGCCCAGGGAGACGCATGAAAGATGCTCTACAGATGATGGAATGGGCAGGGAGGGGGGAAGGCAGGACTCTCTCCTTCCACTCACCACTCTGGAACGACAACGCACAAAACATCCGTCAATATTTAACACTGGAACAAAATAAATAACACTTTTAAAATGCTGCAGAAACGCCAACTATATCCTCGGGCGTTTTGCCTTCATTGGGACTGAACAGTGAGAGACTGGGACACATGGGAGAGGGTTGGGTGGGATTGGGATACGACTTCAGCTGAGATTCAAACATGTGGTGGTTTTTGTTTGCCTTGACGGGAGTCCGCATGTCTTTACAGTGGTAAATAAGGTGATATGTAATAGCCACGCCGTCTGCTGTTACGTCCAAAGTGTTCAGTTAAGTGAGGACAACCATGACACGCGGATCCAACAATGGCTCAGCAGCTGAAGGGTGACAATGAGGGCTTCTGTTACAGCGCCACCAAAGCCAGCGGCACCAATTTAGCCAATCGTACAAAGCAGGAGAGGAAGAGTGGAAGTGCTTGCTGAAATCACTCTCGCTGCATGCTCTGCGGTTTTTGGTGACGGCCCAGAAGTGGATTGAGAGGTGGTGCTGAGTTGGGCAATTTTTTTTTTCTTTTCGATAAAGGAAATTGCAGTTTTTGTTCACCCGTGGGGAGCGGGACAGGCTCCTCTGAGACCATCTGATGGCTTTTTTTAGTCAGTGTGGTATAAAGAGAAGTTGAAAATATCTAAGATAGCAAATATGAAGCAGTTTTGTTATATATACCCACACATACTGTAGCAATGAGAGAGAGGATTTTAGATTTAGTTAGTGATTTGTGAAAACCCTACATTTTGGAACAAACAAATAAACATGAATGAATGAATGAATCAATCAATGAATGATATTATAGACCCTTATGACCGTGTGTAAATTTCAAAAAGTAAAATATTACATAGTTTTACCTTTTTATGACAAAGTTGAAGGTTAGTTCAAAACCATTCTGAAAAATAAGATATTATATATTACTACTAAAACTACTAAACCAAATAAACTTTAAATCACAGCTATATAGAAATATTTGAAACAAAAAACTAATAAATTGAGAAAAGCACAGAATCACTATAAATAATAATTTTTATAATTTTTTTTATTCATAGTAATTTGATGTGCCTTTTAAAAATATTCTCTTTTTTTGTCAGTGTGAACTTACATTCATTACCATTAGGCACTATTTCTAATGCATTTATTTATTTTTTAGTTTAAGTACTAAAATTACAAAAACTTAAAAACACGGATTAAATTAAAACTCCTCTAAAATGGTATAAATGCATAAAACTCAAAGCATGGCACGACTAGATTTTAAGAGTCTACAAGAAATCAGAGCAGTTCTCGTAGTTAGAATAGAAAAGTTTGAGTAAAGAGTTGATCTTGAAAAAAAAAAAAAGAAAACATTTGCAAATTATTATGTTTGTAACCTCCATCTCCCGAGGGACGGGAATCAAGTCTACTTAACACTTATAAACTTCCGTTCAGCTTCTAAATGTACCCACAATAAGGCTGCATGTGTTATCATCCAAAACTTGATTGGCAAGTGTTGCTGAAGCTTCAGGCTGAATGAAATAAGCGCTCGGCTCTCAGAGAAACTGCTACATCAAACGTCACAGGTGCTAAAACTGTGGCATCACAGCATGCTAATGAAGAATTCTCTTTAGCAGCTGATGAATCCTAGAATCAAACGCACCATAACTGCTCTGCATTAACACCACCCAGATTCACCCACATTGTGGTTTCTGAAATCTGCCGACAGGTTAATTAAAGCTTCGTTTGACACGGCCGCTCAATTACAGGTGTGGGTGTGTGTTTTCAGATAACATCAGAAGACGGCCAAGATTTCAAAGGGGCAGTGCATCAGTCTGTAAAAACTAGGCCAGAAGTCCAAAAAGCGAAGCGAAGAGGCAATGGTGAGGCCGCCTGCTGGCTGTGTAGGAGTTTGGGAGTGTGACTTTGGATAGTCATGTCCACGGGGGGTGGTGGCATATACATATCATTAGTGCAAAGCGATCGCTACTTGTGCCGGTCTCATTTTTTTAGCTCGTCCCTCAAGGCGATCCACCAACCAATTAGAAGAAGAGACAGCGAGAGGGACAAGAGCGAGATGATGGTGCCCACTGGTTCTGGTTCACACCTGTGAACTGTTTTTTTGTTTTTTTTTGTGCTTAAAATTCACAGAAACTATAATCCATATTGTGATTTGATTAAGTGTACAGCTCTACCTTTGATTTATTTGCCCAAATGTAACCAAATTACAAACTGCCAGATGGAAATTTCCATCACTTCATCAATAAATATGTACAAATCGTATGTTTTTCATGCCAGATTATGATAATAAATCGCTGCTGCTACAGATGTCAGGTTTCAAAGGCTCTTTGTTCCCACCAAGCCTAAAAAAACTCAGTCAAGAGGTTTAGAACTATGTCTAGGTCTAAATGAGCCATGCACTTGGCTAAATATATCATACTACGGCAAAATAGAAGACAAGTCGAGTAAGTGAAGAAAAAAAAAAACGTTTTTAACAAATCTAAAGTTTTTATTAAACAGAGAAAGGTAAAGATATATATATATATATATATATATATATATATATATATATATATATATATGTAAATCAATCCTGAATGTTAAGGTTCCCAGCCAATAATCAATTACATAAAATCATTAAACCCGGTCTAACTGATTTTTTTATGAGTCCATTCACAGCCACTAAACCACAGATCTAAACCTCTAACCCTAAATCAAACCTGGAATGTTGTTTCTAGACCACCAAGGTCCATGTTTATCCAGGAACATTTGCTACTGTGAGGTTACTTACACCTGTATATCTAAGAACCAGTAGCAACTTAGCAAGGTCTCTGTTTGAACATAATCTCCCATCTAATTAATGCAAATCACATTTTCTTTATGTTTAATACAGTTCTGCATCTAATGAAGACTAATTGGCAGTGCCAAATGATGCTTCGCCGACCTGTAGTGTGTGAAAATATGGATTATCAAGACTACCCACAGTCAATTACAATAAAGCACCACAGTGACCGTGTTTACATGCACAGAGTTCTCAAATCAGTTCTGTTTTCTGGGTAAGCCTTTATTCCGAAAAAAAGAATTACTCACTTCACAGCTGCTGGAAATTTGAATAATTTGAATGGCATGGCAGCGAGCAGCAGTCAAATTGAAAATATTATAATTCAAGACATTTATAGGCTGTTGGAAACCCTTAAATACAAATTGCTTGTAATGTGACATAATTGCTCATCACTCACCAATATCTGGTGCTGCCACAAAATTGATCTGGTAAAATCGGTGTTGAATGACTATAATGCACGTTCATTTTGGTATCGTTATGCCAAAGAGTTGCAGAAATACGCCCTCAGATCCAGTTTGGCGTCATGCCAACAACTTTGACGACAAGTTACACGAAAATGGTTTGAGATATCAAAAAGCTTTTAAAAACATTTTCCCAGCATGGTCTAATGATAATGTGTAAAATTTGAAATGTTTATACAAAAAAAAATCCTTGGTTAGAAAGTGACTTGAACGGTGCTTTATACTGTTCATCAGAAAACTACAATGTACCTTTTCTGCCTGCAAAACTGTTGGCAAAATTTTGCTAATGCTATCACACCTTAAAACATTAATAAAACTATTGAATCTCCTGCTTCAAATATGCATTTCTCCATTGTCTCAAGTTTTATTTGATTTTTACTAAGTATATTTAATATCACCCTGATTTATCTTTGTTTGGACTCGGTAAGTTCGGATTTTCTGAATAAGGTGTTCGCAAAAACCTAAAATTCTGATTACAACAATAACATGCGAGTGTTATTCAGATAGACCAGAATATTGGCATAATCTGGTTATAGTGATCAAGTTAATGCATTTACATTATGTTTGCGTGATCAGAATATTCACACATTCTGATTAACATCGGAATATTCTAGTTCATGCAAATACAGTTATTGATTATGTAAGAGTACCATGAAAAAACCATGGTATTACCGTCAAAGGCAAATATTATCATGGTACAGTAAGCATGTCAAAACATCAGAAACAGATTGCCTCATGTGTCCTTACTTAAATGTAACATGGGACATTGACCACATGTTGTGAGTTAGTATCCCAAATGTGCATTTCAGAGCACAGCTTGAGATCGATACACGCTCAGGCACTGACATTAAGGAGCACCTGCACTCACGCTGGGAGGGTCTGAATATGAACACAAACTCAGGATTCATTCAAAGCATCTGTATGCAGGGAGACGTTCGAGGTCACAGCAGAGCGCTGCTATTTGCATTGGTCTTTTTCTCTCTTTCGCTCTCTCTCTCTCTCTTCTTTCGTGTTTGACACGCAGCTCAAATACACACCCTGCCAGTCAAGGCCGCACACACTAATGTATCAGTTCACTGCGTGCTTGTCCCGCAGCCCTCCCCACTACACCCCTTCTACATTCATAATGGCGCATTCCATAAATACAAGGGCTGTAACAGGAAACCACCAAAGCAAGAGTGGTAGGGGTGCCCCAGGCAGGCCTTAATGATCACTAGGGCCTTGATGAACTCTTGGTCATTATTTAATTCTTCATTGTGCAGTTCTGCTTGTCAATATTTATATTTTAAAGTGGCCTTTTGCTTATTGAATTCTTCTCTCCTGATGAAAAATACAAATATTCCACTTCTACTCAAGGTTTTTTGCAGCAAAAAAATTCAACAGTTGTGCAACAATTCAGCTCCGGAAGTAAAATGCCATCAATTTTCTCCATAGGGAATTGTATTGTTAACATCAACTTATAAACCTTTAAAGACAGACCTACTGTGAGCCCCGAGGATCTTAATCGATGTTATGTGCTTCTGTTAAAGCCATCAATTCACATTATTTCACCTTATCTTTTAAATAATTATGTTTAATGGGACTCTTTGGTTAAAAACTACATAACCCATGATCCTGTACAGAAAATGCCAGCAATCAGATAGTCGCAGCAAGCAAATCATGCTAAACGAGCGCTGAGCTTTGCCCACTCCCATGACGCACCGCAAAGGACACAAGTGAGGTGAACTTTTTCATTTAGGTGAACTCAAAACACCTAAATATTTAAATAAACGGTATATGCATATTTTGTTTGTTTTGTTTTGTTTTTAATTAATCACAATGGTTCGCGGGATTGTAGTCCATTCTTTTCTATGTAAATAAGCTCTGTTGTGATGTCTGAACTATTTGCATATAAAATGAGTAATGTTTTCGTATTGGTTGCTTTGTTATTTAAAGAGACCATATCTTGCCGTTTATTGTATTTTTCTTTCCTGATAAAAAAATCAACTTTTAGTCAAGGTTTCTGACGCCAAAAACTATTTTTGTTACGGTACCTTTAAACTTACATTTGTAAATAAACTCTGTTGTATTTGGCTAATCTCTTTTGCATATGAATGCATTTATTAGTTAATAAAAACACAGCATTTAGCAAAGTCTCAGTGCACAAACAGATTTGTTAAGATACCAAAGGTTTGCGACCAAACATCTGAGATCTCAACAAGAACATTTCTCATCAATTTCTCCATTCATTTTTGAATAATGGTAATAAACACTTGTCATTTATGTCCTTAATAATAAAAACAATACAGAATTGCAAAATGTAGGTATATACTGAAAAAATTTTTTGTTTCCATATCAAAGAAAGTGTCAAATTATGCTCGGATTTGTTGAGATACCAAAGTTTGAGAGTAAAAGTAAGAAATCTCAAGAAGCACTCAAACATTTCCAATTCAAACACCAAATGATCAAACAGCAATCTGTGTTGATATTATAGCTAAAGACTCATGTTGTATGTCAACAATTGACATTTTATTTTTATTTTGGTTAAAGTAAAGCCCCGTTCACACCAAGAACGATAACTATAAAGATAACTATAAAGATAATATTATTAGCGTCCACGCCAGTGAACGATATCGTCTGTTTATTCTGAGCGCACGTACGTCTGCGCTTTAAATCCTCGAGCTTGTTATAGCAGGGTGGATTCTGATTGGATGTCAATGTTTATATCATTCATCAGCTCGAAAAAATGAAAATGATTCTAATGATACCATTTCTCTCTTTATCGTTATAGTTGTAGTGTGGACTCTGCTATTCTTTATTATTGAGAACGATTTTTAGAACTAAATATTTATCGTTATCATTATAGTTATCGTGCTTGGTGAACGGGCCTTTAGCCTAAGGAATTTTTGGAGAAACATCTAAAACTTGTGTGTTTGGTCACATTTACCATTATTTCAACAGGAGTACATGCTACAGGAATATTTTAAGTGAGGATGAAAGATTTTCCCACACAGATTTCGCAACGGAGTCAAATTGGTCATGCAAATTCGCAGTGTTGACCAATAGAAAGCTGCTTGGTTTGCGTCTGACTTCATGCACTACTGAAAATAGACAATGAGCTTTTTATACCAGTAACATGTATCTGAAATTTTGCTAATGTGGCTTTAACTGCAAACCACATTATTTATCTCATGAACTATAAAAAAAGGCTAAAAAAAGTAGTCTTAGCAATAAAATGCTCCTCTGGAATGTTGCATCGTGACCTGATTTGAGATAAACCATTCACTGAGCTCATACACACCATCTAAGGCTGTGGATTATAGGATTAATCTCAGATTTTGAAGGACTTTCTTGGACGTCCATCAACACACACAATAGAATTTCTATTACAGCCCATGACACTTCATGAACATGAATTATGGAACTGATTTCTAATACCTGTAGGATGGGGTTAAAACCATTTTTTAAAATCCCCATCCATTCCCAATTCCCTTTCTCTTTCTCAGTGACCCACGGATGATGGATTCGGGGCCTGTCCCAACAGGCTCTTCGCCCATTTCACCATCACCCCTCCAAATCAAACAGACAAGCTTCCGTCTCTATAAACGCTGGGCTGTCCTTGGACTGGAAGCTCTATTAACATCACACAAGGGCTGAGCTGGTGTTATTGTTGGGTGAATTGCTTTGACGATATGTAAAGCGGCTGGTTAAAAACACTGGGTCTAATCTCTTATGCAGGACAACAATGAGCCAGCAGGCCTTGGGTAAATAATATTTTCTCTGCTGACGAAAAAGCATTCGAATTCGCAAAAGAATCCTCACATGAACCCAATGCAAAACTGAATGTAATGTTACTGTATCCAGTTTTTGAGGCATGAAAGCACTTGCAGATATTGTTATATATAGACAATAAAACTAAATACAAATGCAACTGATTTCCAAAGTAAGCGAAACCGATTTGCCTGAAAACAAGTTACTGAAAATGCATCATATAGTTGAAATGTGTTTTTCGGCGTATATCGTGCACAGTGTGTTCCCCACACCGACACGCACACTATTTAAACAGCACGAGTGTAGGGTAGCATGTCTCAGCTTTGACAGGGCCTTGCCAGAACACAAAGACAAAACAAGATCATGCAGTTTGCCTTCCCTCCCTCCACCCACTCCATCCATCCTCACGTCTCGCCCTCCCTCTCCTTCCATCACTCATCCCGCGCTCATGATCACTATAATTATGCTATGTGGGATAGCAGGGGCGTTGAAGAGCTCTCGAAAGAAGCCGAGTTCTCCACTCTGAAGTGCGCGTGCTTAAGTACAAAGCAGTCTGACTCAATTTAGCCCAGTTTCTTTTGTGACCGTTGCATCACAATCGTACATTATTACGTTTTGTTACGATAATTGCGCGGTGAGTGGCGGCGAACCGCGAGAGCTGCGGAGTTAAGGATTCATTTCTGGTGAGGGGTGGATTTTCTGATTGCTATCTCCTCGGAATCAATTTCCTCGCTGACAGCTCGTGCCACTACAATGACTTAAAGGTCAATGGATACGTCCCAAAAGATAACACTATCAGGATGCCGAGAGTGATTATACTGTCAAAGACTTGTGGAGTATTAGTATAATTACTGTTCTGGGGAGATTTAGATTTTGAGTTGACTATTTTTGTTGCTGCGATATTCTTTACTCCCAAGTGTTGTGTGTATATGTCAGAGAGCTGACTGTGCAGCGCTGGGTAACATTGCTTTGTAAAAGCAGCTCTGCCGGATGACTGACAGTTAAACACAGGCGTTGACCTTGGAGGGGCTCTGGCCATCGGAGATTTATTTGATGGGTCTGAAAACAGCTCGGGAGAGAGACTGGGACTGGAGGAGGAGTCCTGCAGGAGGCTGACTGCAGCTCAGTGCTGCACATTTGCAAGCGGCACATGTTCAGCAGCACACATAGATATGTCAAAAGTGAGATGTGACTCTGTGAATATGGACACAAACAGACAAAAACAGAATTTTCACATTCATTTGAGATAATTATTAAAAGAATAGTTGAAAATGTGAAAATACTGCTGTTGTGACATTTTAAAACATTGAGCTGTTTTTAAAACCATTATATAAACCAACAAATAAATGTACGGTGTGTGTGTAATAATTAGTATAATTATAGTATAATTATTATCAAAATATTCTTAAAGTATATTTTTTGTTTATTTTTAATATAGGCTACTCATAAATTTTTAAAAAATCTAAAAGAAAAAAGAAAATTGATTAAATAAATTTATAAAAATCCAGTCATTTAATGTTACTCTGTGCTGCACACTCGGTATTTCATATTTATTAAAAAAAAGTAATTTATTATTATTAGTAGTAGTAGTAGCAGCAGTAGCATTAATATTAGCATTATTAAATAGTTTTTACACATTAAAAAAATATGTATTAATTTATTATGATTCATAATATATTATTATTATTATTATTATTAATCACTACTATTTTTAGTCTTATTATTATTATTAAACAATTACATTTTTTTTATTTTTATTAAATAGATGAAATAATGAATAAATAAATAAATGTTCCCCCTTATAATGACAGTTTAAATTGCAGCTGCTAATTACATACTTAAATGTTCTTTGGCATCTAAACATTCACGAAACTAGAGCAAGAAAAAGATCAAAAACTTGCTAATAGTAAGAAAATCTGTGCGAAAGGTGACATGACTCATGAAATCACAGCCATGTTAAGTTGTCCTTAGAGTGCTGATCTGGAATCAGTGTCCTCAAAAGCACACGTGGTTGAAGAGGAGGAGCAAACACACTCCTGACTCCAGATCAGTGAAAAGGAGCCATTGGTTCACACAGACTCTAAACTGCTGTCTGCAAAAGGACAAAGAGAAGTAGAACGCCAGGTAATATTCAAATGATGGACACCAAACATTTGAATATCAGCATTGGAAAGCCATGGCCAACACGTACTCCAGCTCTAGGACACAAACAAAAGTTCACAAAGACAATGCCATATCATTCTAATTTAATCCATGTGTAGTTTTACAAGGACGGTTTACTAATGTGGATCTGATACTATTGATCGTCTGCCAAAATGACCTCTCCTTCCTTTACAGTCTCTTACTGCATTTGAGGACAATTTCCTGGACAAACATATTCTAATCATGGATTGCATTAAGCTGAACTTGATACAAACCACAAACTCTAAACCTTTAGCTAGAGCTACCTGTTTAGCTTAAATGCTAATGCTAATGACAGATTTATTATCGTTGCTTATATTACATATATTGTGTAAGACAATGGCTACTGTCTGGTAAATGGTTACCAACATTCTTCAAAATATATTTTGTGTGTAGCAGATGAAGCGTTTGGGGGGGGGGGGGTCTAAAGATTTACACCCAAAAGCTTATGCTAATCACATGTTTATTATCCTTAGATTGTGTCAGGATCGCTACTGGAAATGGTTCATAAGACTTCATGGCTAGTACCGCCACCTAAATTACCACTCGGTAACCAGGTGCTGGAATTACAGGGTTGGCAATCATTCAGATGGCGGATTATAACGTGTAACCCACACAGTCAGAGTCCATCAATCACCATTGTCTGAACATCACAATTAAAGAGCATCTAAAGCATACATCTATAAGAACAGCCTATATATTACAACTTCGGTCAGTGTCTGAATTTTTACGATGTCTTCACTTCTTGTTTTAAAGCAGAAAAGAAACTCTAGGGACGATTGGAAATTGTCTGGTTGTGTACTTGTTAAGGCCAGCATACTCTCTTATTGCAAGTGGAGCACTTAAACCCAGAAGTAAAAATGTAATTTTGTGCATAATAGAAGTAGTTAAAGTCTAACACATGACCGCTAATCCAACCGCTGTGACTAGCATATGAAGATGTCAGCGGTTTCCCTAATGCTTAAACCCAATGCAGTTCTACTCATCATTTTTTCTCATTTTGTGCGAAAGGCTCCAGCTGAGTGGCGGTGCCGAATTAAGTTTGTTCAGTGGTTTCAGACTCTTAATGAGTACAGGCAATAACCTGAAACTGGCCCATTTTGATTTAATTAGATGCTCCGCAAAAGGCAGCAGAGATATTTAACCTTCCAGCGGCAGGAAACTCCATTTCCACTTCGCTTTTCTTAGCTTTCAATCCTCACCCCTTAGTTCCTCGGCCGCCACTTGCCTGGCTCCCTCCACTTCAGTCCAGGTGAAGGTCACCGGCCGAGAATATTGGCAGAGGAAAATTACCCTGGCTTGTTTTCTCATTTTCTATCTCTGACCCCAGTTCTGAAGTGGCAAAGGATTACTCGCATACCATCGGATGGCGGTGTAAATACAATGGAGATTGGGGGGAAAAGGACAGGAGGAACAACATAAAGGACCTGGCTGCAGAGTTATTGGATTTTCCAATTCACATTTGCTTCCTGTGATCACGAGGGGCAGCTATTAGTTGGAAATCTGTAAATGCTTCCTCTTGACCAGAGCTGTACTGCATGTGCTTGTGATAACGACTTTGGAAGAGTTCGCAAAAGAGAAACGGTCAAATGATTCCGCACTTTATCCCAGTCTGAAAATCCAAAAGAAAACTTGACAGAAATTCTATATTGTTTTTTGTCAAACACAGAGATTATGGAAAACTTCGCTCTTGATGAGCCAACCCCAGGCTTCCTGACACAAACTGACCCAAATACATAATATACCAGCGCTGCAGTAGATCTTCCATGTGAATTAACTTGCGACTGACGCCTTTTTTTTTCCAAGAGGTGGCTTGTGATATCCGAGCCACTAGAGGCCTGTGTTCATCAGCCCTTCCAATGACAGATATGTGTCTCAGACATGCTAGGTTAAGGGAATTGACGCCTGAGCCCAATAGAGCATGGTGCTAAAACAACACGACGTGCCACCCACCCTTCACACAGGGGTGGATTCCAGGACTGTTGCACAAAGCAAACTGAGTGGGGCAGGGCGGAGGGTCGGGGTTTGGTCTTTTGTCAGCTGCACAAGCAGAGCGGTTCGGGCGTGTGCCTCTGATCTTTGGGAGGCTCCTCAGCTGTTCTATGCTGGACAGCTGGAGCCCTGAGGGATCCAGACAGCCTGCTCGAATTAGAGTACAGGCGACAGGACTCGACGCATTTCCCCCTTGTGAAAACATATCTTACTTTTGATATACACAACTACTCGGTTTCCACCTATAAACACACATTTAATTATGCAAAGTACCTAATAGGGCACTTTGTGACGTCGCCAAGAAGAACCTATTGCGTGATCAAGATCCTTTGGACGATCATTCCTGGGTGGGTCAATGCTCTATTAATTAAAAATACAGTATGCATTAAAGGAATGGTTCAATATATATATGAATATAAGTGAACGATCACCAAAACGGTTTGGTTATCAACATTAATCAAAATACCTTCTTTTGTGTTCTTCATAAGGAATAAATCCATATGCGTTTGGAATGATATGAGAATTGGTAAATGATTACAATTTCGCCATTTTTGGATGAGATAAAAAATGCCATTCAAATATTTAATGTCTTGCATTCTGTTTCTATGATTAACATGTTTTTTCACTTCTACTATTGTGAAAATTGTGATTAATTAAATTGTATTTATTTATTTATTATTAGAAAAGCAGTAGTTTGGTGTAATGTTCTTCTATAATTACTTGGTTACCATGCAAACCATAAAACTGTAGTTGTAAGCACAAAAAACGACCAAGCGTAGCTTATATTTTGTCAAATGGTTGTGCTCACAAAAAAGCAAATCATGGCAATTCTACTTCACCTAGTTAATACTCAATATATGAGCTTGTTCCTACACCCCTGGGTTTAACTTTATCCCAAACCCTACCTTGACAATCGATTCTCATTTTATTTCCTCATTCATAGAGTCAAGCCCCTATCTGTAAAAAGCCTGATCCCATTGGTTATAGAAATACTGTATCAGGAACTAACTTCACATAAAGTATGTCATTGTATAAAGCAGTTCAAAAACACTAGAGCCTTTGACTATGAAAGAAAGAACAAGAAATTCATAACTTCCTCTCTAATATTTGAGGTTCCCAACAATTCTTAAAAGGCCTGATCACTTTAACTTCAACCAGGCAGCGCTCTTCAGTGGTCAGACTCACACCACTTCTCCTCAAGGTTTTAATGAGATCCATGGGGAACAAAGTTGCTCGCCCACCATGCCCTAACACTCTGTAAGAGTGCTGACCTCCTGCCCCATCAGTCAAACCATGTCATGAGAGACCCAAGAACTATTAAAACCAAATGAGAAATGAAAAATAAGTTGCAAAACTTACGCCGCTAATGATCCATTCAGTGTATATGTTGGCTGCCGCTATTTATTTCTCAATTTTGTTCAGAGATAAGCCAGGCTGAATGATGTTCAGTCACGTGAAGGTGAGAATTACCCCGACTGATAAAATGTCACAGATATTAAAGGTTACTATCGGCCCTCTTCTTGAAAACCAATTTCCTTACTAGATATTTTTAGTCTATATCATAGCCATTTTGATGACTAATATAACCTAATCTCCTTACATTACCAAACTTTATGATATAAGAAGTAAATTACTACTATTTTTACCAACCATCTGCCCTGTAATCTCTATTCAAGCACTGTTCTTTAATTTGCAGCTTCGCGCCATATAGGTGTACATCATAAAAGCGAGTGTCAATGTTAAAACTCGTTTTGTTTCAGAAAAATATAGAGCAAGACATGTATAGGTTGATTCTCCCAAAGTGTAAACAGTGGATGTGTTGCTTACAAAACATTTCTCTGTTTTCTCTGATTAGTCCGACAACAGCAGCATTGAGTCAACCAATTGGGTGAGTTTGGAGGCGGGGCCATCTGTTTCACCGACCAACTGCAGTCAGTGAATGTTTCGGTTTGAAAACAGTAATTCTTTGGCTGTTACAGCAGAACTGACTCAACCAATGTGGTGAGTTTGGGGCGGGGCCATTCACACGTAGATACCTCATTAGCGACTGTTTCTATGGATCATGATATGTACGCCATTTGCCATTTTTGGAATGGTCTGAACTTTTGAGCGTGTTGACTGTGTGTTTCTGCAATAGCAAGTTAAATGCTTTTATATGTTTGAAAATGCATTGATTATTATGGTGAATAACGTAAAGTTGACCATTCCAAGATGGCGGACGCATCAATGTATCTGGAGTGGATCAAATAGGGCATCTATAGATATCTATGGGGCCAACTGTTTCAAAGCCCAACTCCAGTCAGGGAATGTTTCTATTAGAAAATCATGTTTTGCTGTTATTCAGTGTATTGACTCTAAATTTCACACTTTCAAATAAAGATCTTTCTAACAAATCAATTCATAAATGTGATACAAGCATGTTTTACTTGAGGTTGCATGTACAATGTGCGTGTGAGTGCATTCATGAAATGAAGATGGCCTTTTGATTTATTTGCATTACAAAGCAGGCACAAAAACCAGCTGTATTCCATCAAAACCAGGCAATCTGATTCTCCGAAAAGCCTTTTTCTCGTGCACTTGTGCACCATCAAATCTCGCACTCCTGGTTTTCAGAAAGATTGCTTTCGGAGAGATATAAATAAACATATTCCAAACAGATAACGTCTGATTAAAAACTCTCGTCGCAAATGAATGTATCGTCGCAGACGAATCTCATTACTCCTTCTGATGACAAATGGTACACCTAGGTTGCAATATCCATATACTAATATCCTGGATCCCATTGTGATTTAATAAATGCACTTCTGACATTTACGCATCTTTATCTTATTCGTTTAACAACAGAATATTAGTCCTAAATGAGAAGCGGCGAACAACCCACCGTGCCAATTAGGTGAAGGGACAAATGATCTAATTATAGAATTGTAATTCTGGGGTTTTATGCTATGACAGGCGAAGAAGCGGGGACGGCAGACAGCCTTGTTAAGTCATGTCACTCTAATTGTGATTTACAGCTCTGTTCAGTCAATGCGTGTGCGATGGAGGCGTCTGATGGACTGGATGGCCTGCTCTCAGTCTCATTAGTAAATGTCTCCCTTTGTCTGTACCAAAGAATGGGTAGCGCAGAACGCTATACACTCGGTGTCATTTGGCTAACCATCCGAGGGTTGGGAAAGGCCCACCGACTGGATCCACTGTTGGTTTTGTCAGCAATTATCAGTGCAGAAGAAGCAGGTAAATTTGGTCCTCACAGAAGTGTGGAGTAGCGCTAGACCACACGCGCGGCTTGTTAAGAGGTTCACGTGGCGTTAGCCCTTGTTAATTTACACGTTACTTGGTATAAAATCCCAATTTGTGGTGTTACATTCCAACGCGGGTAAAAATAAAACCACACCTGACGGCGAAGCCTTTGGGATGTTGACGCAAGTGACTAGCGCTGAGCTCAGCCGCTCATGGCGAGAGCGTGTCAGTCCATGTTTCGTCTATTGAGTGAGCACTCAGTCTCTGTCTCCAGGGGGTCCGTCGTGTGCTAGAACACAGTCTGGCCCCCATCCCATGTACCTTAGGCTAAACCGTCCAGATAGCATTCAAACTCTTCTGCGTAACATGCATCTGCCTCGTTAGCCCCTACAGCACCTATTGATTTTTTTCTCCCCATGATTTTACGGATCCTCAAGCTTTCCACAGCCATTGTGCTAATTCAGGCTTACAAGGGATAATGTAATGCTGGGCTTCCTGTGCCTGCTGCAATTCAATAGGACAATAAGTCAAGATAATTTAGCCATCTGTTGGTTCTCTGCTGAAACGGCAGAAGTATTATGTTCCGTTTCTTGAATCTTCGGTATTCCAGTTTATATACACATAATTTATATACAGTCAAACCAAAATGTATTCAGGAACCTCCAACATTTCACACACAGTTTATTCGCTTTTTTAAATTTTATTTCACAGTTTATTTCGAAAATGGTAATGAAATATGACAAGAACTCAGAGTTAAACTGTGTCAGAACAAATCCATCTTTATAATGTCAGATAAGACTTACGTGAAACACGGTCAGGTCAAAGTGTATGAATAATTTGTGCTCCTAAATTCTTATCAATTTTACTGGTTGTGCACTATATGAAGGATTTTTGTGCATAATATATTGCAGTATAATTTGTTTTTGCTATCTTCACTTACATAAATGAACTACAGTGTCCTGCA
This sequence comes from Carassius auratus, assembly GCF_003368295.1. Classification (NCBI taxonomy): domain Eukaryota; kingdom Metazoa; phylum Chordata; class Actinopteri; order Cypriniformes; family Cyprinidae; genus Carassius; species Carassius auratus. The sequence continues at coordinate 11,603,876 of NC_039289.1, forward strand.
ACCAGTATTAAATAAATAATAATAACAATAATATAACAATAAAATATATTCATAAGTAAAATAATCAATATTTAGCTGTATACCATTACATTCACTCTGATACGGATCTATGCAGTCTAAGTTGTGTATCTACTACAGTGTCAATGTATGTGAAATAGCTTTTTAAACACTGTTTTAGCTATACTGAATGCAAAGTTGTAATGGATGTACATGAATAAATCTCAGTATTTGTCTGTGTGTCTGTGAGTGTGTTTTTTTGTTACTCGAGTTAAACTGCTGCTGTAATATTCTTTGATGGCAGGCAAGTTACTGCAAATGGTCATAAAAGACACGAGAAGGTTTGTGTCTTGTTTTATTTTCCTTGATTAAAAGCATCCATTATATTGGGCATTATAATTATTAGAAGCAGAACTCCACAAGCTTTGACAATTAATCAGAAAAAGTCCTATAATTGCACAAAATAGGAAAGTCTTGAGTGGATTAATTTGTGATTTAATTAAGAGGCACAATTTGCAAAAAAAGAAAAAAATGTCTCATGCAAAGCATACAGCATATTTCTAATGCTACTGCCTACTTTCGAACTGATTTGTTATCAAAATTTGCTCATTTATTTTAGATTTTCCATTTGATCATGCCGCTTAATCACATAAATGTTGAAGAATGAACCACAATTAAAATGCAGCCAAGTCTATTTCTCTCATATCCTTTGAACAAGCAACCTGTGCAAAATAAAACCCATAAACACCAACATTATGACTCCAAAAATACCTAAAAGCATGAAAAGGATGGAAACCAGAAACCTTTTCTAAACAAATGCAAGGCTTTGTCGCTAAGCTCAGTGTCTCCACAACCTCAGACTACAGTCCCTGTGAAAGCTACGATGGCACATATAAAAATACCCCTTTTGTCATCTTAAATGACACTGGAATGTACCAAACCTCAATGTGGCGGCTTTGTGCATGACTGAAAGTCATAGCATAGTAGGTCCAAGTCAACCTATGGACTGTTATTTGAATTCATGGTCTTACTGTTCGTGAAGCAAAAGGGAACACAATGTTTCCAAACACCTTTTCTTTAAAATTATTTAGGATAGAGCAGGAGCAGGATCTCATTACATTTTTATAAAAAAGAAGAGACATTAATGCACCAACAGGAAGACAGGATTGCTTCAGCACTTAGAATGTTTTGACCAGGAATAGCATCTCTTCCCTGCACTTTACCTCTCCCTGTCTTATCTCGTTCTCTCTCAAGTTGGCAGTCTGCTGTTTCTTACTCTCAGTTAAAGTAATGGACATCTGGGCAGCAATCAGGACGGCCCCTCCGGGGTAAAAACACCCACAAAGGATCTGCACGTCTCGTCTCTTGCTAGACAGTGGACTTTAATCGATGAGCTCAGAAGACTAATTGTAAAACAAGCTACAGCAATACAGAATCCCGTTAAGATCCGAGTCATCATTTCCTCTCATGTCTCAGATGAATTTCCTCCCAGGCTCATTTAATGGGTCATTTAAAAGCTCTGTTTATTAGTAAACATCAAGGATGCATTGTTCATTTTTTGCTCTTTTTTTTTAAAACATTTCGAATATTTTATTTTTACAAATGTTAAGCCTATTCATAGAGATTTAATTTTCATTCATAACACAGCATAAGTATGCATTCTTAGCATCATTGTGCGCAAGCGGACATTAGTGTGAACTGATCCAGAAAGATACTCAAAGTACTTTGCTTCTAGCTACTGTACATAAATTAGATTTTATGCACTTCTGTTTTCAAAATGTGCCAGAACGTAATTAATAACTTAAGTGCACATTTGTAGCATGCCTGCAACCTTTAGCTAACAAAACATATTTTAAGAATGTTATAAAAGTTATAAAAATGCTATTTCTGAATGTTCTTTGAACGTTTTTGTTCTAACGTTTTGAGAACATTATAAGAGACCAAATAACTTTGAACAAATGTTTTATTAACGGTACTCAAACAACGTTTGTTCATAACATAAATGTAATGAAGTTCTGAGAACCTTCCTTAGAGGCAAATGCTTCTTTTTTTTTTTTTTTAAGTGTCGAACATGATTCATAACCTTGTGCAAGTATGTCTTAAAGGAACACTACACTTTAAAAAAAAAAAAAATAGGCAAATTTTCCAACTCCCTTAGAGTTAAACAGTTTTACCGTTTTTGGATCCATTCAGTCGATCTCTGGGTCTGGCAGTAGCACTTTTTGCTTAGCTTAGCTTAGCATAGATCATTGAATCTGATTAGACCGTTAGCATCTCGCTCAAAAATGACCAACAGACAACAGGAAATTAAAAGTTGTTATTTTCTAGGCTGATATGGGTAGGAACTATACTCTCATTCCAGCGTAATAATCAAGGAACTTGAACCATACCACTGGTGCAGCAGGCGCAGTGATATTATGCAGCACTTAAAAATAGTCCCCAGCTAGTTTGTGTAGTTGCAGAAATAGCAGAGATCCTGGGGACTATTTTCAGGCGCTGCGTAATATCATTGCGCCTGCTGCACACGTAATACGACAGCAAAGCTCCTTGATACCGCAAGTCATGCTACTGCTGGCATTAGCATAAACAAGTCCAGAAACATACTCACTGAAAGTATGTGAACACAGATGCTTCTAGAATCACAATCTTTATTTCATACTGTGTCAGAACACGATTCATAACCCCATGAAAGTACGCAAGTGAACATTTAACATTGTCAAAAGTAACGCTATATTGAACATTAGCATTAAAAGGTCTAAAAACATAGACTATACAAGTATATGAACACAGGCGCTTCTATCCACGCAAAGCAAAATGTCATGCGTCAGGATACATTATTTACGCAATGTTCTACGTTAAAATTAGAATTAAGCAATCAGCATTAGCTTATACCATCTACCACTGGCTTTGTCCTTCAGGTCAAACACTCTCATTACAGAAAAACAGTTTAAAGTGAGTTTGCTGAAGTCAGCATGTTTACAGATAGCTACATGTGTAATTCATGCTGACTTCAGCTAACTCTCTTTAAACAATTGCACAGATGTTTGAAAGCAGCTCGATCGCCCTCTAGAGTATGGAGGTTTGTTAAAGTATCAGTAAAGGGCCATTCACACAGAAAATGTTTTTGCGTTGAAAAAATGTAAGACACAGGGCAGTGGAATGGAAACGAAGCAACTTTTAACTTGAGTGCCACAGTCACAAGACTGCAACCAGTAACTCACATTTGAACACTTGAGCAAATTTTATTTTTCTCTGTTGAAGTCTAACCTCACAAGGCAAATGCCATAAGGCTAAGTCTCTAGTGTATGTTTTCTCACAGGACATGGAACCGGGGCCCGCTAACGTTACGTCACGTAGCCCTCTTCCGATCGAGCAGTCATCTGTTAAAATCCTCTTCACGCCAGAGAAAATGAGTGCTCTGCAGCGCAGACCGCTTTGTACTCACGGGACACATTAGCCCCTCAGGCGAGATCCCTACATATGCTGCAGATTCTCTCAGATTACAACCAATTTTCTGGATAAATTTATTACAACGCAGACAGACACATCATAGCTAGAAATCGCATTTAAAAAAATATGTGCGATGCAATCCTGTTGGGAATTATTTGACATGCATTTGTTTCTTACCCTTCTGTAAAATATTCCAAGCTATTTCTAGTTTATTTATTTATTAATTATTTTTTAAAGGCAGAGCTTATGCAAATTATACACTGCTGTTTATGGCTAAAGTTAAAGCATTAAAAAGTAGGGCAAAAATAGAGGTACTTCCAAATGCAATATATATATATATATATTTATTATCAATCCCTTGATGCATAAAAATGTAAGCATGTTTTATTGTGCCCTCTTTTAAACTATGGAAAATGTTAGTTTTTTTTTTACCTCATTTATTGTGTTCTCATTTATTTACTGATACAGTTGAGTAAACCTTTTATTTTCCTCCTTCTCTCTTCCTTGTCCTTCAGGTTAAGGGATTGTGAGTATGTATTGGTTGTCATTTGAGAGAAACGCCTATCTGGACCTTTGACCTCTGTCTGAGTTGAAGGTCATTAAATCAATCTGTCACTTTACTCTGGTTCCACATGATCATGATGATGCAAGCAACCCGAGAAGCCACTAGAGATGCTGGGATGGGGGTGAGGAGCGCCATGATCAATAGTTTCAGGTTATGGATACTTGCATTACTCACTGCTTGCTTACGGGAATGCTCTATGTCTGATAAACCCCTGCAGTGTACACTGCAGATCAGGGCATAGATTCTTTTCATAAACATGCAAATGGTAAAATATATATATCAAATATTTAGAGATTATAAAATAAAATTAAGGGGAAAAAAGCATATATAAACATAAAATAATTCTATTATGATCAGTAGCTGGACTGCAAGTAACATAGACAAAAGTTTAAATAATATAAGATTAAAAAACAAGTTTGCCATTTTTGAATACTGGTATGATACATTTAATAATAAAGTTTAAAAGATGATTGAAAGTATGATTAATGATAATAATAATAATAACAACAAAATAATAATACAATTCTAGATGCATTTATTAGCCAATTTATGAACATAAAATACCATTAGATGGATAAACCAAATACTAAAATACTATCATAACATAGTAATTAATCATAAATAAATAAATGCATAGGTAGAACATTTCTAAACAGTTAAAAGGTGTGAATTTAAAAATAAATAAATAAATAGATAAATAACTAAAGTTTATGATTTTTGTTGACAAACGTAGGATTTTTTTTTTAAATACAGTTTAAAATGTGTGAACGTTTAATAATAATAATAAAAATAATACAATTATAGATACATTTATAATGGATGTATACGCATTAAATACTACAGAATCTGAAACAGGGTTGGCATGTAACATAGCAGACAATAGTTCATCTACTAACACCGATCTCACAAAAAGCATATAATTTGTTCCTGTAATACTTTACAAAAAAAGTAATGTGACATCTAGTGTTGCTTTCGTCAACGAAAATTATAAATATTGTCATCAACGAATTTTTATCACGTGACGAAAATGAGCCAAGATGCAAACGTAAGCGCTGGTCATGTGATGATAACTATACTTAAATGTAGAATGCAATACTGTTGACGAATAAAAACGAGACTAAATGTGGTCCACAAAATAAAAACTATGCTAAAATGTCTCTTAATTTTCGTTGATCAAAACAAAACGTAATAACATCATTTTATCGCGTTATTACTATTATTTTGCAGTATTTCTGTTTCCGGAGTCTCACTTCAGGGTCTGCATCAGGTCGCACTGCGATGTCACTTCCTCAAGCCCCGAATCGTGGTATTTTTTTAGAAGACGACAACTAACAAAGATAAGTTGGACACAGAGAAAGGGAGCGATGTGTGTACTTCTAACATGTTTGATTGGTAAAATAAATGTTGTCCATTCTAATCAGAGAGTCTTTCTTGTCTGGAATGGATGTTTTCTTGAGTTTATAAGGTAACAGCAATATAATAAGATATATATATAATGGTTTTGTCTATACTACTAGGAGCTTATATTATATTGACTGGGTTAAGTAGAATTGCATTACTAAAAAAAAGAGCCTAAATACAATTTTCATTGACTAAAACTAGACTAAAATGTCATCAGTTTTCGTCGACTAAAACTAATCAAGGATAATTCTGACTAAAAGAAGACTAAAATGCTCAGACTAGACTAAAAAGAGTATGAATGTGACTAAAGCTAATAAAAACTAAAATGACAGCTTCACACAAAGACTAGACTAAAACTCAAATTAAAACAGGTCGCCAAAAACAACACAAGTGACGACTCACTCAAAGAGCCAGAAGAGGTTTAGCAAGCTTTTTAACAGGACCTTGTGAGACTTGGGCAGAAAGATACACTTATTAATTAGCATAGATTTTGGAATATCCCTAAGCAAGATAAATGTGTAGATTAGAGGCGTGGCGTTTCTCATCTGTACTAGTTATCACACAGGCCGGTGAGGCGATTCTGTTCCCTGCAGAGACTCGTGACGAGTGTCTGTGGAGATTCAAAGGTTAAGAGCAGGATAAGAGTGGATAAAGAACTCCACTGGATTGGGGTAAGACTTTCAAAGAGTAAAGATAAATAAAAAAATAACGAGTTTTCTACAGTGGCTCCCAATGATCTCAGCACAACTGATAAACTAATCCTGACCTGAACTTGGACTCGGATCATTTTAGTCACGTAAACTCTGTGGAGGATTAAAGGTAGAGGATGTGAAGAGTACAGAGAAGAATGAAAGTCAGAATAAGTATTTAATAATTTAGGTTCCCTAACAACATCTCTCCTAGCATTTTTGTGGAAGACTTTTTTGGAAAAAAGAAATGAAATACCCAGTCTAGTGTTTTCAAGTTGCTCTGCAGTGGCAATGGTGTTCAAAATGGTGTTAGCGCATCGATGTTGTACTTGCTAGGTTGGTTTGAATTGTTTTTAGCATATTGTTGTGTATTACTTTGTGCATTTCATAAAGGTGTTCAGATTGGGTTTTAGCGGTTTCTAGGTTGTTCTAAATGTTTTTGTTGTTTTATGTTGATACACAGTTGCTGATTATTGCTAAGGTGTGCTTAATGGTTTTTATTTTGCTATGCAGTTGCTAGTGAGTTCTGAATGGTTTTTAACATAGTTTCCCAATTGTTAAGGAGTTCTGATTGGGTTTTAGTGGTTTCTTAGGTGTTCTATATTATTTTATGGATGTTCTGAATAGTTTCTTATGAGACTAAATCAAAAAGCCCATACAAAGTCCCTCTTTTAATGTAAAAAAGGGATTTTTCATATGTTTTAACGTCCAAATACAGATGTTCAAATCCCTACATCAAGTCAGCAAAATGTAAACCAGAGTTCCCCGTCCTTTCGTTCTTCTGCTTTCCCTTGATTTGTCCGTCACCTGATCTCTGAATGGCTCCAGTAAATGTAATGAGGACACGTTACGGATATGTACATTTTGTCCTTGCACCTAAATTGGTCGTAATTTGAGCCGAGCTGTTCTTCATCCGATTATATCCGCAAGTCTCTGTTTTTTGGCTCCTGTGTTTTACCAGCCACTAAAGAGTCAGACGGCTAACATATGTAATATTATTTGGCAATCGGAAGACAGTGCGTCATGATATTTCTGTAGCCTGCCCGAAACCCTGTGACGATGGAGATAGGGGAATGAAAGAGTAATATTTGAGTTGCAGGAAAAGACATCTCCATCTGGCTCTGACTGATCCCTGGATGAACTCGAGGCCTGTGGAGTGGTCAGGGTGGAAATTAAAATGCAGGTACACGGATGTCAAGATCCCGCTCTTCAGAACATGCATCCACAGGACTGAGTCAGAATTGTATGGCTTTCATTTCGTTTTATTTGAATTGTGTGTCGTCGGCACATAGAAGAGATGACTATGTGCACTGAACAGTCATTGAGTTACTCAATCTAACTATATATATATATATATATATTAGGGCTGTCAAAAATAGCGTGTTAACGGCGTTAATTAGTTGTTTGTTGTTAATTACGTCAATTTTTTTAACGCATTTCATGCATGCGCAGTGCGAAAATTACAGCTGTTTGGAAAAGCATATGCATTTTTACTTGGTTTTACTGGCACTTGAAGCCTTCAGAACGTGAAAATATCGATCCTAAAGTATTGTGACAGAGCAAATGAACACCTCCCAAAAACAAGAGTGCCCAGAGGGGGCGCATGTTTGTGTTTCTGAGTTCATTCTTTCAAATTTCTCTATGCATAATTTCATAGATATGTGGCTATATTTAACCACTGGTTCACCTAAAACACTTACACTATCTGTAGTTAAATGGCATGGTTTGATATAGTGCTCAGGTAAATTTGATCTAAGTAAATGTTAAACTTTTGAAATTCAGAAAAAAAGAACCACATGATGAAACAATACATGAAAATTATGTATATGTGTCCTGTTATTTATCTTTTGGTATGCATTTCAGAAAAAAAATGGTTAGGATTCAGGTGTAATTGCAAATAGTGAAAATTCTGATTAATTTGATAAAAATGTTTAATCATTTGACAGCCCTGATATATATATGTATCTATAAGCACTGAATAAAGTTAAAAATTAAAGTAAATTAATGACCATTACAAAGATCTTAAATGGTCCTAAATTTCAATTTCTCACATGCTGAGCTTTAATTGAAGTGCCCCATCTGTATATTTACTCTAAAGTTAAATTGTGTTCTGGTTACTCTTCTTTCAAGACTCTTTAAATACAAATGTACACATTATGCTGCATTCACCCACTGAGCAGAGGCAGAGCTGGGCCGTAACACCTATTCATTAATGCTGGAGCGACGCCACACCAATAAAACACCCGAAACCGGTGCTTAAATGTGGGCTCATCCATGGATTCTCTGCAGTGAATGGGTGCCGTCAAAATGAGAGTCCAAACAGCTGATACAATATAAGTCCTCTACCCATAATATTGCTTTTCCAAAAAATGTCAAATAAAAATAATCAATTCTGAATCAGGAGAGAAATATGCACAGATCAAGCACAGTTCAAAACAGTCCAAAACATTTCGAAACAAAAATTGGTGTTCGAAAACAACAGGAGATGGACTTTTCCACTGGAGGAAGCGTTATTATTGATTACGGACTCGTATTTTGTCCAGAAGTGACAGTTCAAATGACTTAATGATGGATTTGTTTCTTACAAACATACAGATTTTGTCTTCGCACGACATTCACTGATGGACTGGAGTGGTGTGGGTTGCTTGTGGATTACTGTGATGTTTGTATCAACTGTTTGGACTCTCATTCTCACGGCACCCATTCACTGCAGAGGAACCAGTGCTGAGCAAGTGATGTAATGCTACATTTCTCCAAATCTGATGAAGAAACACACTATTTCGGATAGCCTGAGGATGAGTAAAAAACTTTTTGGGTGACCTACTCTTTAAAAACCCCAAAGACAAAACGTAATTAACAAACGTTAATTAAACAAACGGGCACAAAACTGATTGTAATTCTTGTTTTGTAAGGCCGGAGTAAACTAGGACACTTAACAGCAAGCGATCCAAACTGTCTAGACCACCAGTTGTATAATCCATCACGGCGGTAATCCAAAAACCAAATCTCAACACTAGCGCTCGAGCAGAAGCAGCCAGCTCTCTAATGAGAAACTATCTCACGGCTTCAACAAGGGCTTTGTGTTGGGCTCTGGGAAGCCATGTGTGGAAGAAGCTCATCTGAAGCCACTTGTATACTCAAAACACGAGGCAAATCCTCCATGCTATTCTCTTCAGGCGAGAGGCGCATGTCGTGGCAGGTATTCAAAGCTATTCCTCAAACCACGGCCGTTCATCTCACCTTAAACGCTTACTGGGACATATGACCTTTGAGTCTAATCCCAGGCAGCATGTTCGGTGGTCACGCTCGAGGTGACATGCAGGACCTGTGAGTGTCATAATAAACCTTGTTACAACTGGGCGCTACGTATGGGTGACATGTGTTTTAAAACACGCAGTCAAGATAATGATAAAGAAAAGCAGCGATGCCTGCCGTGACGGTAAGGTAACGCTTGTTCTGTCAGCTCTCAACTAGCTTAAGCATCTACACGCTGAGATATATAATATACCAATATACAGTTATCAGCTGATATTATAGATTGCCCCCATTTATTGCATTATTGCTGATGATATTTAATCTCATTCCAGTAAATGTATCAATTTATGCACAATATACTTCGCATAGTATTTATATGATGCATCTTTAGAGAAAAGGCCATCTGAATTGAGTTAAATGGAATTTTATATAATTTTTAAACATATAGATTTATACATTTTGTTTAGTCTGTTATTATAATCATTTATAATTGCATACAGTTGCTATTGCGGATTACTGTTCATCTGTATTTCTATCTATATTTTGATATATTTTATCATTTTAAATGCATCCGTGTATATAAACACACATGATAACATTAAGTATATTCTAAAAGTTAATAACATTATTATTATTATTATTATTATTACTACCATCAAGAATACATTATTTCAAATGTATTAAATAAAATATTGCAAAATAGAATTGATTAAGAATTACATTCCCATTCTAAACACATCTTATAGTTTTAAATACAATTATTATTATTATTATTATTATTATTATTATTATTATTGAAATACTTAATTAAATAATTAATTAAAACATCACAAAATAAATAAAGATCATCATGCATTTATTATATTAAATACATATTCTACACAATACACATCCTAATCCTAATTTTAATAATAATAAATAGTATTAGAAAGTTCATTAAACATTAGAAAATAAGATTTATAATGTATTTCATTTAATAAAATTCAACACAACCTATAATTTAAAGCATATTATTATTATTATTGTTATTAACGACAACAATATATGTATATATATTCAAATAATACATATTCTTACATTGAAAATAAAAATTAAATAAATACAAATAATTAGCTAATCTCAAAATAAATATATTTTTTTTAATTTGATAAATTATAAGGCAGGATTTAAAATATTAGATTTATGTTCATTCATTATTATTACAACTGTAGTATTGTTAGTAGTTTTAGTTCATTTAGACAAAAATTATTTTTAATTGAAATTATTTTGGATTTAGTTTGAGGAATTTTAATATAATTTATCGGCAACCAAAACATGCATTTTAATATTGACACATCTCTACACTTACTAGTTCAAGCAGGTTAACCGGCCTCACCAGGTTTTATCAGTTAGCAGCACTTTCTACCAGCTAACTAAGCAGTCACCAACAACAAAATGCCTTTTCATCAGGCAGAATAAGTGTCCAAAAATAATACCTGAAGGCTTCAAATTGAATTGGGCAGAAGCAAGTGTTTAACATTCATCACTGACTCTGTGAACGACACTTCAAACCTTCGATTAATAGTCAAATGTCTCATGCCATCCATCCAGATTTGTGACGGTCCTTCAGGAAGAGATGACTTCACATCAACACCCTGTGGACGACTGACAGCGAGCCAACACGCATCTGACCTTTAGCCCTGTGGGAAATCACACCGCGGTGAACGAGGCTAAGAGCATTAACAACCGAAGCTGCTCTTAGATTAGCTTTTTCTGGACGAGATTGGTCTCCGAATACAGGACTTTGGTCTTTCTGTCTGTCACAACTGCAGATTCCCGTGCAGATTTTCTTTTTCCAGGGCACATCCCATCTGTCTGTCATTGTGATGGACAGATGCACAGCTGGGAGAAGCGGGAAGGAGGAAGAATACGGTGGAAATAGACAGATCTAGGATGCATTGAAAGTAATTAACATGCACGCGGATAGGCTACATGTCCTTAGTGAATGGTGACACCTGCCAGCTTCTTTCATTTGCATACAGGATATCTTCAAAGCACCAATCGCTATCGAAGACACAAACTTCTTTTGTCCTCCATATACTTTCTGTAAGGACTGGGTGGTTGGACCCAAAATAGATCTAATAAACTCAACAGAATAGGTTGTGAGATTTTTGCTTGATCAAGAAATGTGCCAACTGAGTAAGAACAATCATTTGAAATATATTTCTTGAAAAAATCTTATACAGTTTTGCTTAAAATTTATATTGTCTTAATGTTTAGATAAAAAATGTAGCCAATGAAATAATTATTTTAATGATATGACCAGTGTATATACATTATATACACAGTATACATTACTCCTATTCTTATCTGAAGAACACATTTATTTATTTATTTGATTATTAAACAATAATAATAATTTTTATTTTATTTATTTATATAATTGCTCATTATTATTATTATTATTATTATTATTATTATTATTATTATTATTATTATTTTGTTTACTTAATAATAATAATAATAATAATAACAATAATAATAATAATAATAACAATAATAATAGTTATTATTTTTATTATTATTATTCATTTAAAATAAACTGAAACATTAATAAAAAACATTATTGTTATTATTATTATTATTATTTATTATTATGTTTATTTATTCATATTTCATTCTATTTTAAATTGAATAAAAAATAAATATAATGGCAATAAGTAGTAGTAGTATTTAAAAATAAACTGCATTACAAATACATTTTTTTTTATTATTTATTCAATTTAAAATAAACTGAAATATGAATAAATAAACAAAATATGAACAATAGTAATACTTCTTATTTACTTACAACTTATTTACTTATTCTGATTTATAGAGTATTTGTCAATAATAATAATAATAATAATAATAATATCAACAAACACATAGCATATGTATTTAGTAAAACAGCACCACAGACATACTATGGTATAAATGGTAGAGCAGAATCTCTCCCCAGTAACACATTTCAACCGTCGCCAGGTAAACGCCGTCATACCTCAAAGCCCTTCTCTGCTTGTTTTGGCACAGCTATAAACTGCATCCGACTGAATTTCAGAAGTCGTTGTCTCATGGTTAGAAAGAAAAAAAAGAAAAGGAACACACACAGTGAGGGAGAATGAGCTTCCATCTTAAAATAGCACAAGCCCTGTTAAATATTTTAGGCACTCGGCAGACAGAAAGAAGGGGGAAAAATCCCTAGCCACAAACAAAAACACTCTAGCATTGAATGATTAACATCTAGTCTTGAATTATAAGTGTATGAATGCATTAAGTGGGCTTTGACTGATCTGCAGCGATGAAGCTTTCGGCCCATAAATCCCTCCAGCTCGGCCCGGGCCGGCTCTTAAAAGCAAATGCTGTTATTCAGGTGCTGGCTTTGTGGAAACTAGGAGCTTGGCGAAACAAAGTGAGATTAGCCAGTGCTAGGAAAAGCAGGCCACTTTTAGCAACGGTTAGCGGTTGCTACTGTCACGCCAGCAACAAACGGCTTAGCGCGGGGTGGGAGGACAGGGATGGGGGAACCTCCGAGAGCTTGCCACTTCTCACCCACTCATAACCACCTATGACATTCCTTCAAAACCGCCCATAGCACCTCTGAGAGATTCAGAGGCAATGGGCGTCAGGGTCTTTCATGGCAAGCAGAGTAAAGCGGGAGTGGAGGGGTGTCTGATCAAAGCCAGCGAGTGCTAACCAGCCTCTAGAATGATAAGCAGCTCAGTGCCGAGGTAAAGAAATGCCGCATGCCGCAGAGAAACACAAACGCTGTGTAAAAATAAAAGTGCATGCTCAAATGCAAGTGTGCCGGTTACACAGCTCACTGCCGCAAGGGTACTTTTTTGGCGCATATTTCTTTAAAAGTAAAGTTTTTACTGATTAAATACAGTATGAGTTCCTGTAGCGCAAGTGGTAGAGCATTGCGTTATCAAGCGTAAGGTTGTGGGTTCGATTCCCTGGGAACACATGATAGGTAAAAATTGATAGCCTGAATGTACTGTTAGTCGCTTTGGATAAAAGCGTCTGCTAAATGCATAAATTTAATTTAATTTAAATAAAAGTATTGTAAGAGTGAGTGATACTCCATTAGGACAGCTACACTGTACAAATATTTTCAAAGTCCTATAAATATTGCAATAATGTTTATTTTATTTTTTTATCATCTATATATATAATACACGTACTCCTAACGTAAACTGTTTCACGTTGTGAAATTATTGCAAGTATTTGAGTCACAAACATAAAATACTGATTTAACATTGATGCTATTTGCCTGAAAACTGTTTTTTGTGAAAATACACTTAAAGAGACAAGGCCAGAAATGGTGGACAAAATGGGGATAGAACTATCCCGTTCTGTCCTGCGGAGCCCAAGCTTGCGTCTCTCCTGTAGTGAGATTTATTTGCCTATTCCGGGAAAGAGAAATTCGATTATTTCTGAGGACTGTGCAGGGTACGGCCTTGATCCTGTCCTAGATGCCTGCTGCTAAAACTAAGCCGGGGCGCCATGACAGTCCCATCATCCCACCAGCACGGGAGCCGCTAAACCCTTTACTAAACCTCACCCTGTTTATAAACCTTAAATCAAACTAGGTCAGACCAATTGATTTATTTTACAGAAACCTAGAGGGCTAATAATAGCGATTAGCTTGTATTTTAGCGTAACGAGTAGGTGGGGACGGAAACGAGTGCTGGTGGAGCCACAAGGGTGGATGATTATATCTTCAAAACGAGTGCAGACGTCAGCTGCAGGGCTGTCTCATCCCTAATTCATACTGACACCACATCCTCTGCGATACATAACGGAGAGATCTGTGCAGTAATTACCAGCGCAGACATGTATATTCAATAGAAAACAAGGAGGTGAGAAAACAAGAGAGAGAGAGAGAGAGAGAGAGAATAAGGAAAGCAATAAGGCGGAGGATTTTATTGCTCAAATGTTGTTCTTGTATAGCTCAGGAGACATTATAATTCTCAGTTATGTTCACTTAAAGTCAACATGAAATCGAAAATTGACCATGTCTGTGTTCTTTATACATAATTTACTCATGTTATTCCAGACCTGCATGACTTTCTTCAAAAAAGAAGATGTTTCAAATAATGTTTCAATGGCTTTTGTCCAAGCAATGACATCTGAAATAAAAATGGACTTTTACTATATGGATAAAAACATGCAGAGACATTTTTCTAAATATATATTTTTTGTTTTCCACAGAATAAAACACATTTTGTGGTAAACTATAGTAACCCTAAGCAAGAGTCTCTATTTTCTCTCCATTTAAGTTGCACTTCCGTCTAGAAGAAACAATTGTGATGTTAAAGAGATATTTGTGATTTTGTTCTTTCCTACGGATAGAATTATTGTATTTTTTGAAGTTTAGTTTCACTTCCGTCTAGAAGAAACAATTGTGATGTTAAAGAGATATTTGTGATTTTGTTCTTTCCTACGGATAGAATTATTGTATTTTTTTAAGTTTAGTTTGCGTTAGTCATTCCTGATTGCTAATGTTAGTATGTGGCAGGTTGCATTAAAGGGAAGGGCATTCAAATTCTAGAGAGCATTTGACTAGACTAAAGTTTAAGTACAATACGATTCATCAGTATTTTAAATCCATTTTTAAATGTCTCGTAGGACTGTCTTGTGTCTGTCGATCTTGACTCAGATTCGATCCTCTTCAGGTCTCTGTCTTGACTCAAATTCGTTCAGTTTGTGGTTTCTGTCTTGACTCGGACTCAACCCTCTTCTGGTTTCGATTTTGATTTGGACGCAACCAATTTCTGGTCTTGGTCTTAACTTGGAACTGATACTCTTCAGGCCTGTGTCTTGACTCTTGCTCAACCCTCTTCTGGTCTCAACCTTGACTCTGGCTCAGCCACCTTCTAATATCATTCTTGATTTGGACACAAACCATTTCTGGAGTCCATCTGGTTTCTGGTTTCTGCCTTGACTCCGAATCAAGCCCCTTCTGATTTTGATTTGGACTTGACCCATTTCTGGTCTTGGTCTTAACTTGGAATCAATACTATTCTGGCCTATGTCTTGTAGGGCTGGGTACCGAACTTCGATACCTTTATGGTATCGAACGAAAAACTTCGATACTATGAGTATCGAAAAATAATTTATCTTACGGTGCCAAATTTCGGTTCCAAAATCCAAGCGGCCGGGTTTTTTTTTGCTGAGCGGCTCTGTCTATGTGAGCTTGTAGCATACATGCATGTAAGGACCCAATTTCGCCGTGATTGGCTGTCCACCACCACGTGACGTGACGGGGAGGATTTCTGAAGATACTCACAGTCACACAACACAACTGTAGTTGTTTTTTCTAAAAACGTTACCGGCTACACTTTATAAAAGTGGATGCCGAGTCAGCAAAGTGCAACATATGCGATAAGAGTATTGCAACAAAAGCCGGTGTTAATGAAGCATTTGTTTGGATGAGTGTTTTGCCCTCCCTCCCTGTTTAGTTTGGTCTACTCGATGCGTATCTTGAAACACGCCCCCTTTCACGTCGTCTAAAAAACAGAGAGAGACAGATTTATCCGGTACAGCGAATTTCTCTAAGCAGTAGGCCACTGTATACGTTCACTTAAAACATAACCGACTGTGTTTACGAGAATACTTGCAGAGACAATTATTTTGATTTAATTGTGTGTGTATGTGTTCATTCAGAAGTTACGATACGCGAAAGATGAATTCATTCTCTGTACGTGCATTGTCTGAAATGCTGCTCACAGCGCGTGCTTTGAATGAGTGAGCACAAGATCCGAACGCGCACGAATTGTTTAAAATGCTTGAATCAGCAATATTTAGAAACAAATGCAAACGATCGGCCATGATCTGTTTCACCCCTGCAAGTGAGTGAACAACGCAAATCAAGATAGGAATTTTACATCACTATTCACAATAGCACATCGGACTGGAAAACACAATAGCCCCGGGATGTCAGGATAGCGATTTTAAGAGCCCTGCACCTCAGATCTATCAAGTTTGTGAAACACTGTTTTCGTCAAACAAAATAAATGATTATTTTAAAAGATTGACTCAAAAGAATCATCGGTTCACTAATTGGATCATTAACTTTTATTACCGAGCCAAAGATTATCTATTATTAAACATCTTGAATGAATAAAGACGTCAAGTTCATCTGTAAAGCACATAAAGCTATCGTTTGAGTTTATAAACTTCTACTTCATGCATGATTGATATGGATCTGCTAACTGAATGCAAAGTGTGAGTTCTAGAAGAATATTTGTGTCTTGATGAGCATGTATCCCTCACTAGGAGTCGCTAAATGAACAGCTGCTGTTCTTTTGTTTTCTTCTTTTTTAGGATCAGTTGCCCTATTGGTTAAAATCACCAAACTGTATACTTAAATATTAAATTAATGACATCAAAACAGGGGTGTTTGCGTTATGATGTGGTGGGCTGCTGTGGGCCAGAAAGTCCAGGGCAACTTTTTGGTCCCAGTCTGCCCCTGAATGATGCACCCCTATCCAAAAAGCACAACCAGTTGTATTAATAATGTTATCCTGAGTGTGAAGTGTTACCAGAATTTGTT
This sequence comes from Carassius auratus, assembly GCF_003368295.1. Classification (NCBI taxonomy): domain Eukaryota; kingdom Metazoa; phylum Chordata; class Actinopteri; order Cypriniformes; family Cyprinidae; genus Carassius; species Carassius auratus. The sequence goes on from NC_039289.1 coordinate 11,620,809, forward strand.
TTAATTAAGGTGAAAAATAAAAGTTTTGTGTTTAATGTATTTGTGCTGATGTTGAAATGGATTTTAAAATATATGGTATCGAAAAAAGTATCGTTAGAAACCGGTATCGAAACTGAGGTATCGAAATTGGCACCGGATCGAAAGATTTTGAACAATACCCAGCCCTAATGTCTTGACTCGACCATCTTCTGGTTTCGGTCTTGACTCGGACCCAAACCATTTCTGGAGTCCATCTGGTTTCTGCCTTCTGCCTCGACTCCGAATCAAGCCCCTTCTGATTTCGAATCAATACTATTCTGGCCTATGTCTTGACTCGACCATCTTCTGGTTTCCGTCTTGACTCGGAATCGACCCTCATCTAGTTTTATTCTTAACTCAGACTCAACCCTCTTCTAGTTTCGGTCTTGACTTGCACTTAATCCATTTCTGGTCTTGGTCTTGCCATGGAATCGATCCTCTTCAGGTCTGTGTCTCGACTCGGACTCTGCCTTCTTCGGGTCTCGGTCTTGTCTCTGACCCAACACGTTTCTGAACTTGATCATATCTCTTCCCTCGCCTGGTCTTAGTCTCGACTCAGTCTTGACCAGTCTCTTTTGGATCTGGCTCCTACTCAGGTCTCTGCCTGAACTCAGACTCAAATAACCTGGACTTGACTACAACACTGTCAAAATTGTTTTTTAAATGGACGGATTTGTGCTTTGGAGCAACAATCAAATCCCAGAGCTCTACGAAAAGATGGGAGAAAGAAAAGCATGATGAAGAGACAGATAAATTTGAGCAGTCGGCTGTTTCCTTTACACCAGCTGGATTGAGGTTCACAGTCAGCAATGCTTCAGTCTTGAATTTTCCACCCAGCAAAGCCCTTTCTCTGCTCAGGATTGCAACTGCCGCATCTTTGCACTACAAATAAGTCCAGATATTGGCATTTCCAAGAGCTTTTCGGAGACGTGCATGTCACTTCCTGCCTCGGTAATTTATGGTAGGCCTCTCTCGCTCTCTTTCTCTCACTGCTTGAGAGATTTCTGCCCAGTTTTCATTATTGAAAAGGGCCACCCTCTTTCCTTGCCTCCCCTCCCTCCCCATCTCTTTCCTTATTAGATTTGCGATTCCAAGAGCACATTAGGATATTACATTCAAGATGGAAATGGATGCTGCCTGCCGACTTGGCAAGACTCCCCACTGCTGTCTCTCCTCACTCTTTCTCCTCCTCCTCACCGGTCTTGGACATCTCTCTCTGAATTGGTCCCCGCTTGTCGTGTCCTGCCATCTCTGCACCGAGGGTGACGGAGGCACAAAGCAGTCACTTGTGAGCAGGAAGAGATGGCGTGGCCGGCACAGTGGCTGCTCTGTCATCGTATGAATCATTCTGACGTGTTCGAGGATAAAGACGTGCTTGCATGCACCCACACAGCATAACACCCCCCTCTCGCGCCGCCTGAGGAGCATTCCTCATGACATGTGAGCTTCCATTATGGCAGCTCCTTCGCCATTGTTATTTATTTGACTTAGGGGAAACTGTCTCACAAACAAGGGCGTCATTTTCTGGAGAGATATAAGTCGCTTGTCGTCAGGGCAGAACACAAAGATGGAAGAAAAAAAATGTGCTGTACTGTTGTGTTAGAAGTTTAGGATTTTAGCATAATATTTCCAGTCTCTGCTGCCCCACAATGTACAGATCTTTTAGCATCTTTACATATTCCTTCAAATAAAATAATCAAGCAATATCTCCTTCTTCCTGTACTCGGCATATCAGTTTGACCTTATTTACAATGCCAACCCTTCTAGCTCGCAAGCCAAAAAACTTGACATTTATTGTAATCACCTTGGGTTCCCAATGATAGGTGACAATGACTGGTTGTATCCATAGGACATAAACTTCTAAATTCGCTGATGACTGCAGATGGGAGTTTTGCTTTTGGATTGCACAAACAAATCCACCTCATTGAAACTCAGGAGATGCAGTGGGGCTCCGGACTCGGAAATGAGCAGATGATGGGTTTTAAATAATAAAGCACTTGAGTGCTTCTGCGATATTCTTTACGACCAAGTGAACCATTCAGATGCTTGTTCAAGAGCCAAGGCATTGCTTGACATAATAGTGCGCTCAAGCGTGAGCTGGAAAGGCCGAATAATGCATGGAGGCTTATTTAAAATAAAAGGCACACTTAAAATTTTCTTTCTTTCGATGAGACGTACTATTTGACCTAGAACTTGCTCAAAAGTTGCACATAAGATGTTTAGCAGAGCATGCTCTTGTTCAACTTTATTACGTGGAAGCGCTTCTTTAATGGCTGCTCGCATGCGGCGTCTAGCTTCGGTCTCCTCTGAAATAGAAATCCTCTGCACAGTCGACCAATATTTGTCAATGATAGCAATATTTTTAATTGTTGGAGAATAAAGACAGACAGCTAGATAGATATGACTAGTAATAGTTTAGATTGAAGTAAAAAATTGCTAAATATATATTATATCATTTGTTTAAAAAATGAGCTAAATTATATAATTTTGCATTTTATAACCTGACATTTACAGCTAAAAATCTACAAAAGTATTTATAATAAATTATATATTTGTATATTTTCACAACATTAATATTAATATAAATATATTGATTATAAATTCATAAAATATTGATTAATTTTATTAATATTATGTTAATATATTAGCGACTGCTGTTGGATAACAGATTAACAAAAATGATTTAATGAAAAAAAGAATACTCCTGTTATGATTCAACAATGAATGAATCATGACTTTAGGGAAATATTATATTTATAATGTATAATTCATACGTTTCCCTGTGTCATCAGACAGTAATGCGTTTCATCTAAAATTGCAGATTTTGGCTTATAAAATTCTCAAAATATTTATTTATAAAATAGGTTGCATATTAAAATATAAAATGTTCTAAATATATAATATTAAATAAATAATCTACCATTAATTCTAATGTCCTACAAAACACGACCTAGTTGTTTCAGAAGCGGAACAGTGTTGCTGAAAAGTTGCAAAGCATTTGGAAAAAGACGCTCCAAATCAATCACAATAAGACCAGAAACGCATGAATAAATAAGGTCAATTTTGAGCTGACATCCACTTTAACATCCTGCTATTAAAGACCATACCTCCCTCTTCCCTTCTGCTATATTCTCATGTTTGCAAGACACTATTTTCACTTAGCTCAAATGCCAAAAAGCGTTCATTCTCCTATCCTGTTTCCGCAGTCAGTTATTAACCTGTAACCTTTCAGTCTAATGGAGGATTGCAGCTCTTCCCTATGCGCTTAGCCGTCCCTCTGAGGATACAGAGTGCTTTCGGCACTCTTTTTTCTCCTCTCTCCCACTATCAAGACTCCCAACGAGTGGCGGATAGTCCAGAGGTCCCTCCCCACCTCGTTCGTTGAAGTACTACTTCAGAAAACAGCATTGTTTTACAGCTTTCCTCTTAATGTAAAGTCAACGTGGCATGGCAAGGTGTCCAAAAGGCTCAGGTACATGCATGCCTTTCTGGAAAGGACATCATTTGTGGCTGTGGTAGGTGAATAGTGCCTCTCATAAATATGGCTTGAGGGGAATCTCTCTGCGGAGAGTAGATAGATCCGCATTTGGGCTGCTGGGCTGGAGAGGAGCTGGTGTGTCAGGCACACCATGGCAATTGTCATGTGGTTGATTAAAATAGAAGGTGGCAGCAATTCAGTTTGGGGTAAACAGGTGTTTGATACACACGTCAGATTGATTATATCCCTAAAATCACCATGGAGAAACTTGGTGGTTGTCAGCAAATCCTCCCGGTTTGGAATTAATTACTCAAGCTTTATTAGAGTATCTAAGAGAGCGCTGGATTTCTCTCAGGACAGTTTTAAATCTATGGCAGCTTCACTAAACAAACACTCCAACAATATCACAATTTCACTTGCTTTTACATTTAAATTTACTGAAAAAAAATAAAAATAATAATAATAGTGATTTTGACGCATCAGTATTTTAAAGTGACAAATAATTCATCATAATATATATATTTACACAGTTTTATACAACATCATCCGTTCATCAGTTATCGCCCATAACATGACAATATGTTTATCAGTATTGGCTAGAAATGATATATTATTTAAAATAATATGTATATAATATAATTCATTAATGACTTTCTGTTTATAAAAGACAAAAAAAAAGGAGATATTTCGTAGAAAGTTCAGGCTACTCTTTTCCATTAATAGTGACCATCACTGTCGAACTCCAAAACATTTTAGTTTTATTTATATCCTGTTATAGTTTTAATTTATTACCTTGCAAATTTTACATTTTAGTTCAAATTCAAGTAATTTTGTTATGCTCTTCTGTCGACAAAATTACTAGAATATATTTATCCATTTTAATATTTCAGTTTGAGTTTCAGCAATTTTAGCACTTCAACTTCAACTTATTTAACCTACTAAGGTTTTTCAAGTTTCATCTAATATTTATATTTTATTTTACCAGTATTATATACCCTTTTAATAGTTTTACTTTTACTGTTCTAAACTAATCAAATTTTAGCTTAGCATTTTTTCCATTAATAAAACAATTATTGTTAGTTTTAGTTTACAATAGCAACCCTGCTCCAAAAATGACAAAAAGGGTTTAAACAAAAGTCTCATAATAGTGGTTCATGTGACTGGGATTGAACATGCAGAAGTGCAAATAAAATGAGTGCTTTTTTGACAATCTGTCACCACTATTTTCATTGTAAGGAAAAGAGCAGAGTGAACATTCTGCTAAACACTTTCTTTTGTGCACCACGGGTGAAAGTAAGTCAGTTTGTGAACTACATAAGCGGATGTTCATTTGTGGGTGAACAATTCCTTTCATTTTTTTTTCTCTTAACTAGCACTAGCTTGCAGCAGAGACAGGAACACGGTAATTAATTGAAGGACATCGTTAGTTGGAGAGATTCAGGGGAAAATATCTCACACTAATTAACATGTGTCTGCGTTTCAATTAACAATGACCTCAATCTCTCAGAAAGCAGACAAATAAGGGGAAGCTTGTCCGGGGCAGTGGGCTGCGTTTCGCGCATTCTGCTCGCTAGGCTAGCACACATGAAACAATACAAGTATTCTCTTTCTATGAAAGCACCGTTCTGTTCTACACAATCCTCGCTAACTCCAACAGTCGAAGGCAGTAAACCGCAAATATCTGTGCGTCCTTTTATTAAAAAACGACGTTGTTCTCTAACTTTTCACGAACAGGTCAAACGCGTCGCGTTTTCAGCTTTTTGATTGCAACCTTGCCAGCTGGCTTTGATACCGACGGGAATTGGAGAGATGGAAAAGAAACACGTCTTGATCTAAAAATTCTCAGAGCTCTCTTCCAAAGAAATATATCAAAGACGCTCGGCAAAAGTTGGTAGTGTGACATTGACAGTGGGCGAGGAAGGGGGGTGCTGTTTTGACATTGATGGGAGAAAACTTCGACTGAAGCAGATATGAGTGTCAAACAACATGCACAACGGAGAATCGCTTCTAAGTTTAGACACAATCTCAAGACAAAAGCAACAACCTTGACGCTATACGTTAGAAGAAATAGTGAGATATGATGTCCGTTTCTAATTAACATTCATTACTTTCCCCCTTTTTGTCAAAACCCTTATGCAATCTGAAAGATTATAGTCTTTGTTTTATTTGCAACTTCTAAAAATCTATTCATGGAAGTGCATAAAGCAAGATCTAAAATATCAAATAAAGCTTGAAAAGAGATACCGATGGCCCAGTCTGTCAAAAATAAAATTCATTGCATTTCCTATAAATGTGGCAGACAGGAAAAACATCCTTGTGTGCGCTGACAAATGTACTGTAGCTGGAGGAAGTGCTATAGGAGGAGAGTCTGGAGGAACAGTTGTTTCAGCAGCAAACACACTGTGACAGCAAGTTTGCTCTCTTTCTGCATGACTCAATGGATCTAATTTGTTTACTTCATAAGAGAGACGTTAAGCCATTATTATGCTATCAATCTGTCAATACACTGGTTTCTTTTTATTTCAAGGGACAGTTCACCCAAAACTAAAGTTCTGTCATGATTTATTCACCCTCACTTCATTCCAAACCTGTGTGCTGTATTTTCCTTGTTTTCTTTCTGTGAAACACAAAAGAAGAGTTTTTGAAGAATCTTCGTGTAGCTATTTTCCATATGGCAGAGTTAAAAAACGAACTAGAGGTGCGTCAATATTAAAATTCTGTTCGATACTGATAAAAGCCATAAATTATTTTCATAATTCATGTTATGGTCGATAATCGATAAATAGCTGATATTTTAAATACAATACCATTTTGTCTAAAAAATATATTGCATTATATAAATAAAAACTATAAACAAAACATAAAAAAAGATGCACTAATATTTACATTTTTTTGTTGTTGTTCTGGTCAATAACTGATAAATGGCTGATACAAAAATTCTAAGCTATTTTGTTCTAAACAAATAAATAGATCCCTTAAAAACTCCCTTTTATGTTATGAACAATAATCAATAAATGGCTGATATTAAAATTCAATACTAATTTGTCTTTATTACTGCACATACTGAAAGCAAAACGTTTAGATCAAACATGATATAAATAAATTAATACTTTAAATGTAACGAATGAAGTTGGCGTAAATATTCTAATATTGACCAATATATAGCCAATATGGTCTGAAACAACATTTCAAAAATAAATAAATGCTTTGTTTTGTTGTTGTTGTTTTTTTACTTGATTTTATCATACATATATTGGTCACACATCCCTCAAAAACAAAAATCCCTTATTTATTAAAATACTTGAAATACTAATAATAGGTCACTGAATATGTATTTTACAGTAGATATATACAAATTTAAATATTTATGAAATGTAGTAAAATAAAGTATTTGGTTGAACCGTTAGAAATAAATAAAACTGAGCTTGCTTGGCTATTATAACAAAAGCTTCGAGTAACTGGAAATATTTATAATTGTTTTTTTTGTGTGCAAATAACCAATCTTTTTGCAAGTTTGTGAAGATGTGATCACCACGTGCATAGGAAAGAGCTGCAAAATCTCTCCTTTTCTTTTCCACAGACAAAAGAAAGTCACATGATTGTTGGAACAACGTATAATGACTGAATTTTGTGCCTTAAAAGGCCCCAGTCGTATCAGTTTTGAGTCACATTTCATGCCAAGGGCCATGTTTGCTGATGCCAACATATTTGCAAGCGGTCAATATCTTCTCCGATCTTTTTTTAAACACAGAAACCGTGCATGATCAGCTCTGCCGCCACGCGCCCGAGGGCCTCGCGATGCACCACGTGCTGCGAACTCACCCCAAACAAACAAACGGCAGAGACAAGGGACAATTTGCATGAATCACATGCATGTCACGCTGACAAACTTAGCATCCTCACGTAGCGCCAAGAGAGCCTGCGCTCTTATCCTAAATGCTGGATTCCTCACAGGCGCCTGCAGTGTTTTTAGGGGGTTGGGAATCCGCGGTTGTTTTGTGGGGCTAAAAATAGTGTCGTAGATCAGAATGTTGAGGAGAAAAGCGCCTTGTGCAGATTAAACAGCAGTTAATCGCCTGTCTGCGACGCCGAATGCCATTGTGTGTTAGGTGCTTCAACGAGGAGGTCTGAAGAAGATCTTCCAAGCAAAGCCGCTATTGGTTTTGACTTTGTTTTGAAAGGATGTTTACACTTCATCCTCTTTTTTCCCCTCTTCTTAAGTCATTCATCAGTTTTTCCACCTCGTCATCTCCTCAGCCAGAGAGGCAATTTGTTTTCCTATGAACTTGCTTTGAGGGAATATCAGTTTGAGTTGGCAGGGGACTTCATCAAAGAACCAAAACCAATGTGCTTCGGTGCAGATTTGTCAAAAATGCAACGGCAACAATTACATGGCCGCGTCTTATTTTGTAATAGACATTTGGTAGAAATCGAGCTACGGACACGTCCCTGTACACCCTTTTAATACCCAAAGTTAACTTCAAAGCTAGTTTGTACAGCGAGGCAAAAGATCAGCAACAAAGATCTCTATTCAGGGCTTCGGAGAAGAAGAATTAGCTGCTCACATGCCAAACAGTTTAATACCATGAGCACAATGAGGTTTTTATTCTGCATAGATTCAGCAGCACTCAAGCTTTTACTTCATTTCTAGGTTATGGAGAATAATTGAAATAACAGCTCAACTCTATTATTCCACAAATGCCTTAATAATATTGGCAAATACATTACAGGGTATGCTTAATATATCAGGAGATCCACCTTTTACATTCAAATATTAGATAGATAGATAGATAGATAGATAGATAGATAGATAGATAGATAGATAGATAGATAGATAGATAGATAGATAGATAGATAGATAGATAGATAGATAGGTAGATTAGAGAGTGATGGAGTGAAGACAGGTTTGATTATGGATGAAAATGAGTCCCAAACTGAAGCGCTCTCCTGGATCAGTTCAATTACAAAGACGCTCAATCATTCAGTCACTGACCCGAGCTAATTCGTATTTGCAGTAATTGCAGGGGTCCGGCTCCCAGGTCAACCTGATCAATTAGAGCATCCCAAATCAAACCGGATGTCCAGAAGGGGTGATCACCCCGGACCTCTGGGCAGCTGGCCACCAATCTATCAATGAGCTTCAGTCCAGACCCAAACACGTGTCATCCATGTTAAGAAAGGCACACCAAACAAAGACCCCAAATAACTTTTTCGGGTTCTGTATTAAACCTTTATTAAAGAAACTAGAAACCAGTATGTTGATATGCATAATGAGCTTAGCCTACACAAACTTGCTTATGAAATCCAAACGTTGCGTCATAACCTTGCAGTGCTGGAAAGAGCCAATAAAGAATCTTCAGCTGGAGTGTAGAGATTTGAATTCGAAATCACTAGCCAGGCTTGGACCAGCTCTCACTTTGCATTGGCTTAATCAGATTGACTAGGTTAGAAATCGAAATGTATAAACCAACTTGGTCTCGATGAAAACTGCGCGTTATCTTAACTTAATCAGCACGTTAACACAGCTGCGAGGTAAACGGTTTCATAACACGTTCATTAAGGTGTAAACTTCGCCATTCCGATTCATACTAGTTGTTTGAAGTGTATTAGTGGTGCTGAAGCAGACCCGTTCACACCTGCGTTTGTACTGCTATAACAACAACAGCAGCAGCAGATAATTGTGATTGTGAACCATCTCTCACTTCTGACCAGAGCAGATTACAAATAGAAGCTATAAAAATACTACATGCATACAGGAAAAAGATAGCTGGCATAATAATGCCGTCTTACCTGGTAATAATGAAGTTGAATGCGCTGATAACACGATGCGAATTAAGATGATAGCCTACACTATATATTCCTCGCTGATGTCCACATTGTCAGTGTCAGGCGCTTACTGTAGAAGAGAGAAACCCCCGATGTCAGAGAGAGAGAGAGAGAGAGAGAGAGAGAGATGGGAAGAGGGAGGGGGTGGGCAAATGAGATAAGACCATCCTATCCAATTACAGAAGACAAACGAGGGTTAAAAAGAACAACAATGCACTACCATATGCCGAGGACAAAACGCACTGCTGTCTTCTTTTGAGCCACTGTCTTTTCTCGGTTATTTCATAAGAAATTTGTCTGGTATTTTGTTTCAAATATAACCCCATGATATTTGTGATGCAGTCAAAATGACGCGGGATGACAGAAAGATTCGATTCGACAGCGCGTGGGTGAAGGAGAAAAAGATTCGACTCCGTGCGAAGATCCGATTCGAGAGAATTTTGATAGAAAACAAAAGATTTCCTTACATTCAAAAATAACATTCGGTAGTCCGTGAACGAAGGATATAACAGACTCGACAAGTTCTATTTGACAGCGATTGACTAGGCTACAGAAAAAATAATAATAATAAATAATGCTGCACGAACCTTTGATTTGATAGTCATACGATTCGTTTCGATTAATCGTAAATCAAGATCAAGAAAGAACAGCAAACTGAGGCAAATGTGTTTATTCTTGTGATGATTCTGTATTTAGCAGTTTGTATGCCAGCCATTATCACTTCAGTAATGTAAGCTGACTCATTAACAAACCTCAAATAGGCTAAGTGTCACGATTATTCATATAAAAAAAACATGTATGAATGTAGCCTATGTTAAGCACTGCTTTATAATAGGCTACAATAACGCCTTTATAATGAACTTCTGCCTACCAGTCTCACATTTTGTGATCAAGTTGATCAACTTTACAGACCATTTTGCTTGCAGAATAGCCCTGATTTATAATTTTTTTATATATCTGCATTATGCATTATATTGATCAACATTTAATAGATTAATGAATAAATAACCTGACAAAATTGACATGTCCTAAGAAACACTGCCACCTTGTGGCAACACAACGTCTGCATATTAACAAACGCATACCTTTTGTCTCCAATTTAGAATTTGATATGTAATGTATATTTTTAAACATATAGGCCTATTCATGTCCAAAACACATTCATATACATGCAAATAAAAGCAGTTAGATGTAGACCTACCTGTAATTTAACCTTGTCACATAGCTCCACTTTCTCCCCACAGGTGCATGCACACAGACCGAGGCTGTTATTGGCAGTCTTTCTCCTTCTCTGGATGTTTTAATTAATTTCCCTGCTGTAAGAAATCATATAAAGTCAGCGGGAGCCTGAAGCTGTCTTCCTCGATATTCTGCGGTCTTGTAACAAGCAGCACAGGGCCACACGGGGTCGGAGAAATCTTTCATTCCAGCCAGTGAGAGATGAAGTGACCTCCTGTTGATTACAAAGCATCCCAGAACTCTGCTGCCGCACTTGTGCCAATGAATTACAAAGAAATGCGACGTACTTCATGCAGTCATACACAGTGCATATTTTAGTAAATGTCGCCTAATCACAATGTGTCTTTGTGGTACAGAAATTGTTCCACACCATTTGTAACTTAAGTATGAAAAGCTAATCTGTGCGTTGACCCGTCGTTCTCTGAATTAATTACATCAGTGTAATTATCTGTGTATATTTAACCAGGCTGTAACTGATACACTAGTGTTTGAGTTCATGTGGAATGAAGGCAATGGTAAAAGTGCTCATGTGACAGTGAAAAATGGCCACAGGTGATCTGGCATCAGATGTCGCCTATTTCCATTGTTGAAGAGCCGTTTAGTGAGAGGCACAAGACAGAGATGCTCACAAGTCTCTGAGCTAGAGTCCAAGTCAAGTCTCAAGTCTCTGAGCTAGAGTCCAAGTCAAGTCTCAAGTCTCTGAGCTAGAGTCCAAGTCAAGTCTCAAGTCTCTGAGCTAGAGTCCAAGTCAAGTCTCAAGTCTCTGAGCTAGAGTCCAAGTCAAGTCTCAAGTCTCTTTATTATATTAAGTCTCTGGTTATAATAAATGTTGCATCACGTACAGCGACCCATCCAAGCTGCTTAGAACACTGCATAGCTATATATAAGGAATTCAAAGCATGTAATATGTTATTATGACAACTCTATCTATTAGCATACAATATCAACTTTGATTTTGGTATATAATCAGTGTAAACAGGCTATTGCAACATGACAAAAACACCAAGAATGCTTTACTTTTAAGTTAATATCTGTATTTATGCATTTATGCATTTATGGATTCAGTAATGGCCTTCTGTCTGTCCTGGCTGTATAGCTGCACACCTCTTGTCTGGCTTAAGAATGAACAAAGCTACGCTGACTTATGTTATTCATACAATACCTATTCACAAATAAACATCAAAAACAAAGCCGGCTCCAATGAATTTCTGTGCAAAACAGCTTTTACTACAAACACTTCCACACAAGAACATTATCACACAAGAACATTTTGATAGAGAACCAAAAATATTTAAAGTAGATAAAATTAGAATAAATAAAATGGAAATGTCTACATACTATTACTACTGTAAACTTTGCAAATAGGACATCAGCCCCTTCAAGTCAATGAACAATAACAAAGTGGGCTGCAATGAATATCTGTGCAAAACGTCATGGCTCCGCTCCTACCCAATGACAGAGGCACGCAGGCTTTTTTCCACTTGAGTACTCACGTGAAGGATGCGTGCACAAGCACAACTAATAACTAATATCATCACGCTATAAAGGGTTGGCCTGCGCTGGGTGCGCCCCTCCCCCTATAACTGTTCTGTCTCGCGGAGGAGCTCATTTGTGTGCATCTGTGTGAAACACGCGCTCTGAAAAACGCATAGGAAAAAAGAGCGACAGAAAGAACGGCTCCCATCGTTCATGTTTATGAGCCGTTCAAAAGAATCGGTTCGTTCGCGAACGTCACAACTCTATCAGCGAGCTCATCTGACGTTTACTAAAAATTAACATTGTTCACGAGTCCCGGAGCTCGAGTCCGAGTCGAGTCTGAAGTCTTTCGAGGGCGAGTCTCAAGTCGAGTCTGAAGTCACTGTTTGTGCGACTTAAGTCGCACTCGAGTCCGAGTCTCAAACTCGAGTCCCCATCTCTGGCACAAGATAGACAATGCATACAATTCTGTCATCATTTATTCGCTCTCGTGTTGTTCATCACATGCCTTGCTTTTTTCTGCACAACAAAAACATGTTAATGAGAATGTTCGCAATGCACTTTTGCATTTCATTTTTAAATACTGTATGAAAATGTCGTCTGATTCCCTAATGAATAACTCTAATGATCCAGCTCAACAAATAGAGCGATTGGTGCAGTTCGATTCCTAACTGAATGAGTCATCGAATCAAAACATGACTGGTGTTGTCCGACTCCCTTATAACCGACTCTTTCAAACAACAGCTTAAGCTATATAATAATTATATAGAATAATTATTCCTCTAAATAATAAATCGCAGCCAGTGTGATCCTTCCTGTAATAACTCTAATAAAACTCATTCCTTTTAGTGAAGGAATCCAAACAACCCAGCCAGTGTAATCAAACTACTTTCCAAATGAATGACTCTCATGAACCGGTTCTTTTTAGGGAACCAAAAACATACAGGGCGATATGTGTAGTCCGATTCATGAACAAATGACTCTTATGAACCGGTTCTTTTTAGTAAACCAAAAACATACAGGGCGAAGTGTAGTCCAATTCGTGAACAAGTGACTCTTAAGAGCCGATTAATTTTTTTGTGAATCAAAAACGTACAGCGTGATTTGTGTAGGAACCGGTTTCAAATTCCGAATAGTCTTTTGAGTAAATCCAAAACATATGATTTGAATGAGTTAGATTCCAGAACTCTTTTTAGTTCATCAAAAACATATAGCGTGATCTGTGTAATGTTTCCCAAACGAACTGTGACAACAGAAGTTTGGGGTGAGGTGGTTTTTTTTTTACGCCAGTATGAATGAAACCATCTTCTTTATGACATGAACTCCTATTGACACGAACATTTGTCTCTGGTAAACCACTATAAACGGTTTTGAAAGGGTTCTCTGAAGGGAATCACTGCAGGCCTACCTGACTTCACTTATAGCGCACACCTGTATTTGCTTTCTCAACGCGTCGATGACGAAATCCCAGTGCTTTGCTGTTCTTTACTTTTAAGAGACCAGGATATGTTTTGTTTATGTTCTTAAGGCTCAAACGGCTCTTGGGTAACTCAAATGGACTCAGATTTGACAGACAGGCCAACAGGTGCCTCGCGTGCCGACAGCCACGAGAAACACCCGAGATTCGCCGCGTGCCGAGGCGTGAAGAGCTTCCAGACAGTACACAAGTGCGACATGACAGGCACACGGTGGTCTAGAGGTTTCCCAGCGACCCAGATAGGAATGATGACAATAATTGAATTCTACCTCGGTGATGAAGCAAATGTCATTACTTTTACTGCCGACTTATTTTGGTTCCTTTAAAGTCTTTTATAATCTTTTATAGAGTACTCTGGCGTGGAAGCATATCTCCCTCTAGTGGTAGGTGATGACAATACAGCTTTTCTGTTTGCACACGTTTCAAATCCATTGATAGACCTTAGTTCGGGAAGAAGCTTATATACACACACACATATATATATATATATATATATATATATATATATATATATATATATATATATATATATATATAGGTTTGGAGGAACTTGAGGGTGAGTAAATGATGAAAAAATTATAATTTTTTAGATGAACTATCGCTTTAACAACGTAAAATTGTTCATTTCAAAGATGTTGATTGTTCACCTGAAACAATGTCTTTCCTAACTTTCAGTTGACAAACTTTCAGTACACTAAAACTACATAAAACTGTTATAAAAGCTGTAAATTGTACAATTATGGAGTTTTATATTGTGTCTGCCATTGTAAAGACTGTCTATTCCTCACAGCCTCATTTTCATCCACATTCAATTAAATATACTGTCTAACTGTAATCAAGGTTTATTTATTTATTTTTTTAAATCAGACATTTTTCTTTTTCAGTAGTTTTCTTTTTATTTTCTTTTGAAAAAATGCTTCCATATGTAATGCATTTCTCCCCCTTCCAGACAGTATTATCAGCGTAACAGTTTGAATGTAGCTTTGTAGATGGTAGAGGATGATGCCCCCTACTCGAACAACGTGCATTTATGTTTAACAGAAATGATCATATTCAGTGATTCTCATTTCTTTATCACAAAATACTAAAACTGGCTCCGTTTGGGAGAGAAATTGGCTCTTTTTAACCCATCTCCTGGTGTATGATGAACCCTTGTACGAGTTTCAAATGCTTTTCTATTCATAGTAAAAAAAAAAAAAAAAAAACGAATTCGAATCATCCTGGCCAAAATTTTTGGAAATGCCTTGAGATTTGTTGATCTCACTGGAGCGTGAACGTCCCAAAAGTGCCAATTTGAAAGTGATGCTCATGTCTCTCAAGCCAAGTCACTTCATCCCTGGAGACAGCGAAGGTCAGACTGCACATTACATTACTGAGGCCTGTTACATAACAGCAGCTTTTCTATCAGAGAGGAGCTTCATTATCACTCAAGCAGGTGTTGATGGTCCTCTGTAAATGAATCTTATCACTCCTCACAGTGAAGAGGCTTGGCCGGCGCAGGACTGTAGCTCTGGCATATGTTCTCTTCTGTCGTGTAGTGAACATACACATACTCATCAGCAACAGTTTTGGACTCTGGCCTGATGTAAAAGATTGTTTTCGGGTAGTTAAGCTTTATTGACATCAGATGGGACAGTGCTATCATTTGGCAAAGGATTCAAAACTAGCAGAAATCGCTCGCTTCACTTACAATCGGAGACATTCCAGAAGGTTTAAAGCGCACATGAGAAGCTTGTAGTTTGTTAAAGTGCTTGAGATATTTATTCTGTGCAAAATGTGTTTTATATGAGTTCTAAAGGGTGTCATTTACTGTTTGTAAATATATATAATTATATATTATTATGATTTATAATAATAATTACAACGACCAGGACAAATTTACTTGAAGCACAATCGCAAAGCCTATTAAAAACATTTCAGAAATGTGATTCAAGGTGGCAGGTAATGCTGATGCAGACAAACAGCCACATTGTTTTTATACAATAGCTAAATAAACAATAACACTGAACATCAATATTGCCACTTACTATTTTTAAACATTTTCGTCCGCACTGAAAATACTTCTAAACCAAGCAAAAACATTGTCATGTCTCCAAAACAATGGGATAGTGTTTAGATCTTGAAAGTGAAAGAATCGGTTGAATGAGTGCTTAAACGAAACGATTCAGTGACTCACTCGTAACACATCACGACGAACAAGACGGCTTTCGAGGCGCTTTCTATCCGTCAGTGAATTTTACGAATTTACAGCAGATTTAGTTTAGCATATGAGGTTATGAACACTTAGGTTATGAGGTTATGTGTTTTTTGATTGTTTATTTTTTTAAAGATGTTCTTAAAGCCATTTTTTTTTGATTGTATGATTGTATGATATATACAGTACAGACCAAAAGTTTGGAAACATTTCTATTTTTAATGTTTTTGAAAGAAGTTTCTTCTGCTCATCAAGCCTGCATTTATTTGATCAAAAACACAGAAAAAACTGTAATATTGTGAAATATTATTACAACTTAAAATAGTGGTTTTTTTATTTGAATATACTTAAAAAATAGTAATTTATTCCTGTGATGCAAAGCTGAATTTTCTGCATCATTCCTCCAGCCTTCAGTGTCACATGTAACATCCAGTCTATCACATGATCATTTAGAAATCATTCTAATATTCTGATTTATTATGAGTGTTGGAAACAGTTCTGCTGTCTCATATATTTGATCAATAAAAGGTTAAATAGAACTGCATTTATTCAAAATAAAAAAACTATTTCTAATAATATATTAAATGATATATATATATATATATATATATATCACTTTCTATCAATTTAACACATCCTTGCTGAATAAAAGTATTGATTTTATTTGAAAGAAAAAAAAAAAATTACTGACCAGTAGTGTATATTGTTATTACAAAATATTTATATTTAAAAACATAGCTTCTTTTTTTTTTTTTTTTTTTTTTACTTTTTATTCATCAAAGTATCCTAATAAAGTATCACATGTTCTGAAAAAATATTAAGCAGCAGAACTGTTTCCAACTTTGACAATGAATCATCATATTAGAATGATTTCTAAAGGATCATGTGATAATGATCCTAAAAATTCAGCTTTGCATCACAGAAATAAATGATCATTTAAAGTATTATAAATTTAAAAACTATTATTTTAAATTGTAATAATATATCACAATATTAAATTCATTTTCTGTATTTTTGATCAAATAAATGCAGGCTTGATGAGCAGAAGAAACTTCTTTCAAAAACATTAAAAATAGTAATGTTTCCAAACTTTTGGTCTGTACTGTATATATATATGTATATGTATATATATATATATATGTATGTATATATGTCCTTCCTTAATGAATTAGCAAAATGATTCAACGACTCACTCATGAAGACATCCACTGGTGTAACAATGCAAGCTGCCAAAAAGGACACTAAGTGTATATTATTATCATATTGTATTTTTCTTGTAAAATAAATAAATAAATAAATACAATTACAGACAAAACTACTGATTAAGAACCAGTCATGTTTTGCAGTCTAGGTATGCCGGAGGTATAGAAACTGTATATTGTATATAGTTTTAGTAGCAGTGTGTCTTTGTAACTGTTTTTCATTAACCAGCTATTTATATTGACACGTCCACATGGTTGCTTCGGTGTGTTTCACAGGGGTGCAGAGATATTACCAATCGATACCGATAGTGAAAGTGACCTTTGCTCCGATGCATTGTGTAATTGCAATATGTGGCGAGCTGCTATTAATTAAAGAGCTCACAGTTCAAATAAACTGGCATCCAGCTCTAATTATATTATATGAAGTTATTTTTTATGTTATTTTATTCAAATGCTCTCTCTCTCTCTCTCTCTCTCTCTCTCTCTCTCTCAGTGGTTATAGATGAGTGTATTGATTCATGCAGCTTGTTTTCCGTTGAAGTTTGACTGTCGTGTTGCTCATTATGTTTGCACTTAATCCCAAGATTTCACGGCAGATGTGACAGTTGTGTTAGCTGTGGTGACTTGTGGTGAAAGAGAATGAACTTGATAACCATCTTTAGTCATTTATTAGAAATGGACTTCACAAAACCAAGCTTGTTCTGCCGTGGCCCTTAGGAATGAGTTATTTATAATCTGACATTTTCTAAAAATTATTTTGTTAAAGAATGAGAGCAGTATTTTGACACTTTGTGGTTGTCCAGAGTATAAAAGAGAATAAAATAAAATGTAAGATGAAGTTTAAAATAAAGTACTATATAAAGCATTTAAAAATCGAATAATAATTGTCATATAAAAGAAACCATATAATTTAAAACACAGGTTTTATATATTAAATAAAATATGAATATTATAAATCATATATTTAATTCTATTAATATATAAAATAGTACTACATGACTATATAAAATAATATATATATATATATATATATATATATATATATATATATATATATATATATTTATTTATTTATTTATTTTTATTTTTTTAATTATTATTATTTTTTTTATATAAATAATTTATTAAATCATAATGCATAAAACCCCAATGTGTGTGTGGAGGCCATCTTAGGTTCAGTTTAATGAATTTATTAATAGGCCTCCAAGAAAAGCTGAGATGTAATTAACTTCATGTCCAGGAGAGGGCGCTTTTGTCACACCTCTCTGGGCTCAGCCTAATGACAACATACCAATTCTTGGGCTACAGCTAAAAATAGTACAGCCATTTCTATAAATACAGGCTATACATCTAGGTTTTTAGATAAGGAGGCATGTTCTATGTCATTAAAGGATGCTATTTTCATCGATATGAAATCTATTGGAAAGAAAATCGTATACATTTTGACCTTAGGCTACTGTGTAAAATAAAATGTCAAAAAAGTTATTCCATGCATATATATCTATATATAATGCATGCATAAAGCTTGATTTCAGTTATTGCATCGATGAAGTCAGTGTTTCATCCTTTGTAACTTTTAAAACGAGTAAAAAACGAAGAAGCCTTCTCTATTAATCATAGGACGAAGTACGTAACTGTAATACCTTTCCTTTGAAGTTGTATAAGTGATATATAGCTTCACAAGGTGTGCTTTGATGTGTTTAAGCAAGCACTGGATTAATTACAGGAGCACACGCGCTCGTCTATGAGCTACTCTTCCTTCAGACAACTTTGAATTCTTATCCAGTTTGAAGTTCAAGAATGCATGTTTAATGAAGACTTGAACAAGCAGAAATCTTACCCAGGATGAACTCTGCAGAGTCTGCACTTAGTGCACTAATCCACAAACCCTTGCATTTTTGTGAGCTTTTTTAAAGGGTTTTTTCTTGGTTACACTTATCTGAGATTTGGTTTCCTCATTATAGTTTAAGTGAGAATGATGATGCGCCTGACTTGCCCAGGCCTGTTTTATGATAGCCTACAAACACTCATTATAGGATCCAGACAGACAGAAAACCAGATGCCATTTTCACTGCCAAGGTTCAGATTAGAGGGTATTTTAGGGGACTTTTAGATCTTTATTAAACATATACTGTAAGTACAATACCTATCAGCTGCTATTTCAAATGTAAGGCAGAGTTAGCATAGGCTACATTAAGTCAGAATGCTTAGCAAACTCCTGTAAACAGAAATTGCATTTGAAGCGGTAACAAAAGCAACAGTAGCAATCTCAGTTAAGATTAGTATCAAATGTACATTATAGAATAAAATAAAAAATGTTTAACAGCTTATGATGACAGTTAACTGACTGTTTGCTAGTTAGCTAACTGTGCTAACTGTGAGCTGCATACAGAGGCTGCATTTTTTTGCATCATACTGAAGAATATTGACAAAAATAGCTTAATGTGAATACAAATGAATAGTTTTATGCTGTATCTGTGTTCTAATATATGTTTGTATTTTTATGTTTTTTATTGGATTTTGTGTTGTTAGTGTTAGCTTAGCTTTGCAACATTCTAATGACAGCTACTGTATCAAATTGTATCTTCCATATATCCATCTAAGCAGCTGCTATTTCCTTTGATATACTACAGATGTAGTTCTACTAGTCATTTACCAGACAAAGTAGCAATTTCTTGAATCTTACTTTCACAGTCATCTTTTGCTGGGGAGACTGTTGACTACCTCTCCATGGTTCTTGATGGAACAGAAAATGGAGTTGACATTGCCATTTTGTCCTGCAACAAGCATATTGCACCATCCCAGGGATGGCGTTTAGTCCCAAACACCATCATATTGAACTGCGACGTGCCAGCTGTCACAAACCATTACAACACTACAGGTATGTAGGAAGAGCGGTCTCTACACTGGCTCCAATGGCAGATGGTCAGGCGGTGTGCTTCCTGCACTTGGGAAGGCTGGGACCTTTTTTTTTCCTTCCAAATATTGGATGCTTTGGTAAAAACGTGAACGGCAAAATCCTCTGAACTGATGTTAAGTTTAAGTAGTGGGAGTGCAGGAGGCAAGTCGGATAAACCAAAGGAAAATGTCAGCATGCGGGCATAATGTGTTAACCGTCCCCAAAGTGGTGCTTCGGTGCATTAAAATCTTAAAACAGAAAGGACAGCGTTTCTTGTTTTCTTGTGGGACCAGGGCCAGTACTTTATTAAGCAGTCATCATAGTCCATTATATGACTGTTTTCTGCTAGCTTGTCAACCAGAAGCCCATATCGGAGGACTCATAGCAGCCTTTACACCTGGTAATAACACCCACCTATGGCTGATCGGATCACAAACGGTCAGCCAAGACAGATTGGTGTTTATATCTGGTATTAACATTAGTCCCAGATGTGTCTCCAGTGACTACTTTGAAGAGGGCAGGACAAGGTCCCACTAAGACAAGTCAGTTCTCTTGGAGGCCATCTTGGAAATGACTTCACTGGGATTGGATCATCCCAAAAGGAGGTTGATACCAGATGTGACCAGTATTTATCAGGGAATGTTCTTGCATTTGGTCTCCGACTATTCTGTCTTCTCGCTCGACTGTATTTCAAAGAGCTAAAGATATTTTGTACACCTGTTATTCTTCAGTCTGCAGCATCCATTTAGTGAAACAACTCGCAGACGGTCTGGCTTTTCACTGGATTAAACACATTCTTGTGAATAAGGGACATCATCCCAAGTAGAAAGAGTACAATTATTACATGTGGCCATGCCTTTGTGTAACACCTGCACTTTCTGAAAGAGCCAGGCGACGAGGGAGAGCGCTTCACACCTGTGTGAAAATTCGAAAATGATGGTGTCTGCGCCATTCGAATAGAATCACAATCCGCTGAATAGAAACAATTGAGAAGAGACGATACGCTCCCAAATCTGGCACTTCCGAGCAGCGACAGATTTTAACTGAAAAGTTAAACTTCAGAAACATTACAGGAGCCGCCATCTGGACACAGCATAAACAGAGTTACTATAATTACTACCATGAGACGGTAATGGGCCCTGCTTTCCCCACAAACCTCCCACAAGAAACTGCTCATCCTTTCCTTCCTCTGAATTTCAAGAAATTACAACATACCCACATAAGACTCAAACAGTTTTATGACCGGCTTTATGCTGCACCTACACCACCGGCCCACACCTTTTCCTCAGGTCGTCTGAACTTGACGTTTGTTTCTTCTTCCGTTTCCGCTTCTAGATTCTTGGTTCCCCTTGTTCACTTGCAGTTCAGAAATGTCGATAGTTTAAACAATTATCTTCCATTGAAAATGACTGTTCCCACAATTCTGCAAGAGACCTAGAAAGACAGCGTCCTTACTCTTCCTACTTCGGCGCCCATCAGCTCTAGACAGAGATTGCTTCTGACAACT
This sequence comes from Carassius auratus, assembly GCF_003368295.1. Classification (NCBI taxonomy): domain Eukaryota; kingdom Metazoa; phylum Chordata; class Actinopteri; order Cypriniformes; family Cyprinidae; genus Carassius; species Carassius auratus. Next base: position 11,642,125 of record NC_039289.1, read on the forward strand.
GCAGGGTCTGTCTGATTTGTACATGCATTAATGTATACGCTGGCAGACCGCCATTAAAAAAAGCCACATCAGCTGCCAGACAGGGTTTTGTGGATCTTTTGGAAAAAATACTTTTTGCTGATATTAGGATGGAAGAAGCTAAAATAAATAAATAAAATGGACAATCCCAGAGAGGTCATCCAAATTTAATATGCAGCCTTTTTTTTTTTTTTTGGGATCTTTCAAGATGGAGAGCCTGAATCAGCACTGGTGAACGAGAGTGATGTATCATCCCACGGTCCCAGTGAGGTCTTGGATAGGACATAGTGATTGGCCGCAGGCCAAACAAACTGCATTTCCCAATGGGCCACAGGTCAGGCACGATGCAGGCCCGGCTGAGACGTGAATCTAAACTTGGTCCCGAACAAAAGCCATTTACAGGATAGATGGGATCTTGTGAACCTGTATTATGGATAACGGAGCTCTTTTTTTAACCTCCAACTGAGATTTATCCACGACTTGTGGAGGGTTGAATTGCTTAGGTAGGAGCCTTGGTCTTTCAGGGCTGATGGGTAATAGATCCGCACAAAGACAATTTTAAGAGGCTCAAGCAGTAAGCAATGGCAACCCTACTGCTTTTCATGCTAATTCTTCTTCTTCCAATGCAAACATCGCTAAAACTACTGTTCATTGTTAAGTGTGTCAACGTTATAGTTAAAAACACTGGCGGATGATTAAACCCTCATCGATTTACACTGAAGGAGAGATCTGAGCCATATATACATACCACAATACTATAGACAGGCCACTTTTGACTAATAAGCAACAACATGGAAAGAACACTTTAGCATGTTGCATTACTGTTTCAGATGGATTGTGGGTGGTGCATAAAGCATATGTTTGCTAAGGTCTTCTGATGAGTTTTAGCATATTGCTATACAGTGTCTAAGAACAAGCCAGAGAAACCTTGCACCAGTTTAGCAACATGCTAAAACCCATCAGACACCTCATCTCTGGCTAATTTATTAGGGTAAAACCTCTAAACCTCTAAAATTTCAAAAATTGGACTATTCTATAGTTATAAATATCCTATTATATTCTAGTCTATTCTATTCTAACATTCATCCGGAGTGTGCTCCCCTTGAGTGGCAATCTCTTACTTTGTCATATCTTCTAATTATGGATTGCGGGTATTAGTAGCTTTTTATCTGTAATGTCCACCCACTCCCTTTTTGTGCCTGTGGGGTTTTAGGGACCTTGCTGAACGGTGGAACAAAGCGGGGCAGTAGATACATTTAGTATTTAGTCGTTCAACGTGACCTCCTGTCATTCCTTAACTCTTGTTCCTGTCCGCTCAGAAGCTGTAAAAGGACAAGATGAGGGTTATTATATTCCAGAATCTCATTATCAAGCCTTTAATTTCCAAGATCCAATCTGTTTTACAGTTTCTTATCATGGCTTCAATGCATTCTGCATGTAGAGTGGTTGATGCATTGACTGTCACTTCAAATCATGTAAAGCTGTAGACACTGAAGTCTAATTTGTTGTTCTTGGCGTCATCATTTGCTGTAGCAATGAGTTCCATGTTCTTTTCCAAATGTGCCGTGTGTCTGCAAAACATTAACGCAAGCGGCCAAGTGTCCTCTCTGGAGAGACATACTTGTGTTATTCTAAACTCTGTCAGACACAACGAGCCCACACAGAACAAGATCAATAAATGATGTCCTTTGAAACTACTGCATGCATACCTTGCTTTGAATGCAGTAGACAGTCCAAATATTTCATCTGAAAGTACTGCACTTACCATCTCATCAGTAGACAATAACCATAATATATAAATATATATATTTTCCCTGAACAGTAGGCCGCTTCTGGAGAGAAAAAGACTTCCCACTCACTGATGTACTTGCATAACTTCACGAACTGTGTAGAAATGAGGTCCAATATTGTAAAAATAACTCAATTTTCACAGTAGTAGAAGAAAATGTCAGCAGCTTTGACCATGCAACACTCCCTGCCATCCGATGGTTGCAAGGACATTGCTTTGCAGTTGTTACGGAGTTGTAGGTGGTTGCCAGGCTTTATATGCTTCAGTCTGATTGATAGAGGAGTGTAGGAGGTTGTCAGAGTGTTTCTATCTGATTGATATACTGTGCTGGAGAGTGGGTGGGTGTCTGGAAGTTGCTATGCAGTTGCTAGGGTTTCTTTATGTAGTTGATATGGGGTTGTGGGTGGTTGCCAGGGTGTTTATATGTGGTTGCTAGTGTGTTGTGCATGGTTGCCAGAGTGTTTCTGTCTGACTGATAAATGGGAGTTTGGGTGTTTCCCAGAGTGGTTCTGATTGACTGGAGTGTGGATGGTTGCCAGGGAGTTTCTATGCGGTTGCTACCGTGTTTCTATGTGATTGCCGGTGGTTGCCTGGGCGTTTGTAAATGGTTACTAGTGTGCTGTGTATGGTTTTCATACTGTTTCTGTCTGACTGATAAATGGGAGTGTAGCTAATTTTATTTTCTTTGCGATTAAAGTTGTGGGTGGTAGCCAGGGAGTTACTATGTGTTTGCTGTGAGATTGTGGTTTGTTTCTAGGGTCTTTATAGACGGTTGCCGGGGTCTGCACACGCAGCTGTGATGGAGTTGTGGGTGTTTGCCAGGCTCTGTGTATGTGGTGGCTGTGGGGTTTTGGGTGGTTTACAGGTTGTTTATATCCGATTGCTCTGAGAATGTGGGTGGTTGCCAGAGAGTTGCTATGAGGTTGTGAGTGGCTGCCAGGAAGTTTCTATGGGGTTGTTAGGGGGTCGTGGCTGATTGTCAGAGTGTGGCTCTATCTGATTGATTTGGGAGTGTGGGTGGATGCCAGGTAGTTGCCATGCAGTTTCTAGGGATGGGAATGAGTGCCAAATTGTTTCTAAGGTGTTGCTAGAAGTTCGTGGGTGGTTGCCAGGACATTGCTATGTGATTGCTGTGTGGCTTCTATGGGCTTATGGGTGGTTTCCAATTTATTTTTATTTTGATCTAGTTGATATGGGAGTGTGGGTGGTTACCAGGGAGTTGTTATGCAGTTGCAAAGGGGTTGTGAGTGGCTGCCAGGGGGTTTCTTTGTGGTCACTATAGGGCTGTGATTGCCAGGGTGGGGTGGTGGTCATGGTCTTTATATTTATTTTCTATGCAGCAGGGTGTGATTGCAAGGGTGTTTACATGTGGTTTCTAGTAAGTTGTGGGTGGTTTTTCGCTTTGGCTATATTTATACTGCAGGTGCCCAACTCCGATACCCAACTATGTTTTGTTGATTATATTTATGTATACTATGTTGAATATATGTATATGTATATATTTTATTTTTTGATGACTAGCTTACATCTTCTTTTAAAAATGACCTATATCAGATATCTGCATTTATACTAGGGTTCACTTGGCAAACCAAACCAAAGTAAATGTACTGAACCAAAAACAGGGTTTCCAGGTATACAAAACCAAAACCAAAGTTTACAACTCTAAAACTTGTTCTTAAAATGCATTTCAGCATTCATCGATTCTCACCTTAGCTTCCGCTATGCTAACGTCACACATCATAACTTGAGTCTCTCGTCAACGTATGTACAGCAGTTGCCTGAAGCCAGTGAGAGTAGTTTCTTTAGCTTAACTGCAAAAGGCATTCATTCACCCACTGGAGTCGAATGGATCACATTCATGATGGGTGGACGGATGCACTTTTTGGAGCTTCAAATGGTTTATTAGCACAATAGCTTCTATAGCACAAACCTTGCAAGAGTTACATACTTTTTGTTAAAATTCTTAACCCTACGTATGATGTCCTTTTTTTGGCCAAAAACACCATAGAGACAGTAATAATAAGATGATTACTAGAATGACAATACATTCATATATTTTCTTGGGTTTCAGATGTACCAGATGATGGAAGGTAATGTTAATTTGCTGGATCAATATATCAATGTGTGCTTTACAGATACGGCTGAGGTTCTTCAATGCAAAATCATTAAAATCAATGTTCATTTTTAGGTTACAATGCGTGATGTGGTGCCTCAGGGCCCAGTGATCTTCTTGCTTATACAGGAAGCCCGTTTTCAAGTGAGGTCTGTTTAGAAGCGATTCATGTCCTCGGTCATTAACGTAATGGAAGAATACCCCACTGTGAAGACCTACAAAGGCAGGTAGGTAGATGCATAGCACTTGGGGAGAATATTCCACTTCATTTGAAATGAATAGTCCAACTTGCACAAAAACACACACACATATGCTTGAAGATCATAATTAAACCCCAAGACCTGAAATGGTTCTCACTTATCCTTTTGAAAGCAGAGTCTAATTATCAGTAATAATGTTCCTATGAGTCGCCAGGTTTGATCTATTCATATGTGTGCGTTTATGTGCATGTGTGTGTGCTTATGACGCACGGCTACTTTAAATATGTGATGAGCCCTTTCATATAGGCAATTAAAAGTACTCTTGTGCCACCTTATTTCTCCTATTTAAGTCCGTTGAGGCCACAAACACGGAGCAGAGGATATATCTATAAGCATTTTTAAATTATCAGCAGCACATGCGGCCCTGTGCCCTGACAGTGTAATTATGAACTCTATTTAGCAAAGTAGGGGTTTCAATGGAAAGATAATCTTCCTCATTATTTTTCTTTCTGTTTTCAGCTCACAGATGTTCCCCGACAATGAATTCAGCAATACGCAGGTGGCTTACGAATGCTCCCCTAAAGCTCCTTTTCAGTTAAGCACTCCATATATCCTGATGCAATTATGAGCCGATAACAAACATCTTAATAATTGCACTCTGAAGATGAATCTTTTCTCATGTTAGTATACCTAAGTATTTAATTCACTGTATTATCAACTGTATAATACTGTATAGTTCCTGTTTTTTAAATGAATTGTTTCAGAGTGCTGATATTCAGCACTGGGATTTGCTAACATTCCAGTCAAGTTGTGAAACGTTATTTATAAAGGCTTTCTAAACATTCAAAACGTCTATTTTGTTTCCTCCGTTATTGTGAGCATTACAGAAAACATTACAGCCAAACATTATGTCAACGTTACTTTTGAATGTTCTCTGAACGTTACACAAGCAATAAGTCGTAGGGCCCTATCATACACCTGGCGCAATGTGATGCAAGGCACAGCGCAAGTGCGTTTGCTAGTTTCAGTCCGGCGCCATTCACGTTTTCCCGTCCAGCGTTACGTCGTTTAATAAGTAAATGCATTTGCGCAAACCGTTTTCCCGCCATTAAAATAGCAAAAGTGGATTTGGACACGCCCTGAGTGCACCTGCGCCGTGCGCTTTACACTTTGCGTTTAGGTCGTTAAAATAAGGGCCGTAATGTTTAAATACATTAGTTGAACGTCCAAATAAAATGTTTAAGAAAAATGCTTCTCGAATGATAATTTATTTAATGATTAGAGAAAATTATTAAAGACAAATGTGCTATCATCATTACTGGAACGTTTATACATAACTTTGAGAACCTCCCAGCTTGCATGGAAGTTATTATTATTATTATTTGAAGTTTTTGAGTAGCATTGAATCATTGACTTAAAGGATAAGTTCACTTTCAAATGAATATTTCCTGATAATTTACTCACCCTCATGTCATCCAAGATGTTTACATCTTTCTTGTTTCAGTTAAAAAGAAATTGAGGTTTTTGATGATAACATTCCAGGATTACTCTTTGTTATATTGGACGTCAACGGCTACCAAACGGTTGAAGGACAAAATTACCGTTTCAGTGCAGCTTACGATGCCAGACGAGGAAGAAGGGCAGTAAGAGTCTAGTGAAACGATCAGTCAGTATGCAATTACGTCGAAAAGGTCACGTGTGACATAGAGTAGACGGAAGTCACAATCGCATCGCATTTTTTTTTTTTTTTAATGGCCGATTGTTTCGCTAGATAAGACCCTCATTCCTCATCTGGTATCATGTAAAGCCCTTTGAAGCTGCACTGGAATTTTAATTTTGACTTTCAACCATTAAACTTTAATTAAATACGCTCGTTCTATAATAATGAACAGGTTCATATATATATGCTTACGAATACTGCTGAGGGTAAAACTAAATAAAAATAAAAATGGTTTCTTTTGTGGGAAGATGAACTGGCCATTCTCCTGTCACAAATAGATACAGCTTAGGTATGATTTCTGTCTGCCTCATAATACAAAAGCATTGATGTGCAAAATCAGCTTCATTTTTGCTGCAAAATGCATTTTAGGCAACACAATACTATTTCATGTTGAATCAACAACCTTTGTATGTATTATATAATATGGTGTATAATTTGATATTTAATTGTGTTATTTTATTGAATTCCAAATTCAATATTTAATTGTGTTCTTGTGGTTCTGTGGTAGAGTGGTAGAGCATTGCATTAGCAGCGCAAAAGGTTGTGGGTTCGATTCCTAGGGAACACATGTTAGATAAAAAAATGTTAGCCTTAATGCACTGTAAATCGCTTAAAAGCATAAATGTAATATATATATATATATATATATATATATATATATATATATATATATATATATACATACATACATACACATACATACACATACATACACACACATACATACACATACATACATATATATATATATATATATATATATATATATAATTTATTTATTTATTTTCATCTGGTTTGGGCATAATGGTAAAGTCACAGATTTTATTTGAGTCCTCTACATTTACCAGCTAAGTATTTCACTTTCCTATTCAACCAACTCTGTGTACTTATGAATCATTTTCTTTTATTTTTATTTTATTGAAATGAACATCGCTTTATAGCAATTTTGCTCTTTTGTGGGATCGCCGCATGACATTCAGTGTAAAATCTGGTTTATGAAGTAAAACCGAATGTGAAACGCTGCTCTGCATGCTCATGCCGTGAGGTTTTATATTAAAAATCACTCTTTATAATTCTTTGTAAGCGATTTCTCGTCTTTTTGATAGCTGGTTGTATTTAATTTATTGCGTATTACATATTACATTCTGGCGCAGTACTGCTTCACTTCTCAAGGCGTTTAACATGCTGCGACACATTCAGCTCTTACAGTACAGTGTGGCTTTCTGCTGTGCTCTTCCCAGTACCACAGCACTCAGTGCTTTCAATAATTCACTGTTTACTTAATCTAAGGTGTTAAATAGTTAATTAGAAAGGAGGGCTGGGGTCCTATGTGTCTCCTCTTGGTCCACTGCTCCAAAAGCCTGCTTGGCAGCTCTGAAAACCATCCGTTCGCCGTCATGACATTTTCCACCCCCAGCATTTGAAGCGAAACCCTTCTGCAGAACTAATTATGTTGCAGCCTGCCCAATGACCTGCTCTATATCTGAGTCAAAGACACTGGCTTTTCAGGAGCTAATGCTAAATCTGCACAGACATACAGAGAGAGCGATGCAAAAGCATGTGCGATACTAAACCGTCTCTTAGGGGAGCAATGGAAGCTGTAACTGAAACACAATTACAAGATTGTAGAAACTGACAATGCCTACATTACATTTTGAAAAGATTGATCAATAAAATGCCACCACCAATGCATTTTATCTATTTGTTTGTATCGAAAACTGCCATTATAACAACCTGAGCATCCTCAGAGAATAATTAAATACTCCAATACCATAAAAGAATTATAAATAAAAAAGTTAAATATTAATATTAAATCATTCTTCATCCTGAAGGTTAATTTAATTTAATTTAATTTAATTTAATTTAATTTAATTTAATTTAATTTAATTTAATTTAATTTAATTTAATTTAATTTAATTTAATTGTTTGCACTTGTTTTCTTTTCATTTCAGTTTTGCTTTCTTTTGTTTTGTGTTGTGTTGCTGTTTTTCTTTTCATTTTATTTTTCATAGTTTTTCTTTTGTTTTGTATATTTTTGTTGTTTTTTATTTGTCTTATTTATTGTTTTTTGTTGTTTTTATTTCCTTTCTATTGTTGTTTTGTTATGCATTGTTTTTGCTTTTATTTTATTTTTTATATGTTAAGTTTTTGTTTGTCTGTTGTTTTTCATTTTGTTTTGTTTTGTTTTCTTTTCTTTTCAAAAACTCATCGTTTCTTTTCTTTTCTTTTCAAAACTCATAATTTACTAGTGTCACTACAAAAGAAAATGCCATCACCATCAGCTGTAAACGTCATCAGATTTTCTTTCTATAAAACAGATTAAAAGCATCATGTTTTCTCATTGTTGTTATAACTCATATCCAATGTCTTGTAGACAAATTCAAATAATTGCAGACATATATGGTGGTTTTATATCACTTTTCTATTTTTGAAGGAAGTATTACAGTATATATATATTCTTAAGTGGAATTTAAGAATCTCAAGAAAATTTAGATTAAGAGGGTTACAGTCTCCCCATAACATTATTGTTTGCCTTTTAATGGATATTTCCTATAGATACTGTATTTCCAACTCACCATGGATATTTATTCATAGAAAACCAATTCCAGACAATGCGACGCAGTGTAATAGTCCATGCCACATACAGGGTTCAGAGGGACATAACTCTGTCTGCTCCCAGATTTTATTCGATATTTCCAGCTTTATAATGCAAACATTAAACATACAAAGCAATAAAAAGATGCCATTGACCTCATGAGTACATCATTTCAGCGGAAAGCTTGTCATGGATGTTTATGAGCCAGATATCAACCTGAGAAAACTTTAATGCGTCCTGGGCATCAGTGAATGAAGGTTGCACTTTATTGGAGTGAGTTCAGGTCATTTCAACATCCACAGCCGTCATGAATAATAAATAACAATTAAGAAAATTAAGATTAATATTTTACATGTGGTAGCAACTCATAGTGATAAAAAAAATGAATAAATAAAATAAAAATAAATAAATACTGTAAAACTAAAATGCATAAAAGATGAAGTTCATACATAAAATAAAATAAATTCATCTCTTCCGTGATTAACAATTGTATTATCAGAATTTAAAATAATTTTGATTTTATTAACAGTAATAATAATAATACATTATTTAAAATAAATTATCAATGTTAATAAAAATGTAAATACAAGATTTATTAACAAATAAAGTTAATCATCAATGTTTTTAGTTTTTAGATATTAGTATATATATAGATATTACTCATATTTTCCTATTTTTTCCTAAAATATTAATTCATTAATTCACTCAGTCATTTATTTATGTCTTTATATACAGGTAGTTTATACAATTTTTAAAGCTATTTGTACTAACATGAATGTAAATAATACATTTCAAAGAATTTTCCACCTAATAAAGAATTTTGATTATGAAAACAAAAATAGTTGAATATGCACACGTAAGTGTAAGGAAAATGTAATTTTTTTGATGGTTGAACAATAATAAATTACTCTATTTTATTATGTTAATATTAAGTTAATAATATCTTGACATTTGGATCCCATTTTCTCTTCATTTTAGGCCAAAGGGACAAAAATGTATTTAAATGTTTGTTTGTTTGTTTATACATTTTAAGGAGATATGAATAGATTTATTATGATATCTGTTATTATGACTATAATTATTATTATAAAATTATTAATTCATTAATTAAACAAACTAATTATAGTACAAATGGTTTAAAGCGGCAATAAACTAACATGACTATGGGGCACAACTGTTTTGAATTACATTTTTAGATTTATTATTTTATTATTATATATATATATATATATATTTTAAAGACACTTCTTTGTCACCAGCTAAAACCCATGAAGAAATATGTCCGGATGCAGGTTTTCTTAGCAGTGCGCCTCGCTCCCACATTTCCGCCCATAAGTGGTGAATCAGGGGGCGTCTGTATTGATCCCCAGATGAGAGCAGGGCATTGTCCGGTCGTCCCTCGTGTTAAATCCTGTTGTTCCTAAAGGCCTGTTGGGTTTCTACAGCCATCCTCAGTGGAGCGAGTGAACTCCGAGTCTATCTGTCAGCTCGACACGACAGTAATCAGGGCAAAGTCTGAGCTCCGGGTTTCAAATTTAGCCTTTGCAGCCAAATGAATGTCTGTCTTCCATTCTGTAATAAAACCGCGAGGAAGGCTGCTTAGTGAGATTGTGATTATGCACTGACAAGACTGCTTAGAGCTTTTCCATGGCACAGAGACAGAAGGAGGGGGCGAGGATGGATCACCCGAAATGGATTTATTGCCGTTATTCCTGACCGTTCCTCTAGGGGGAGCTATGCTATCGACAAACAGATCAGTTTACCTTATTTATAAATAAATACATGCAATTCTTCCTGGAGATTTTTTCCCACTTTCTTCATTACCTTGCTTTAAAAATAATATATTAGAATTACCTCCCCTGCAATTACCTAGCTGCCTCTTTCCATGCATTTTTTTTTTTATTGTTACTTCTTATTATAATTACCTCATCTGCATTTTTATAAAGCAATTTTATGTCCTAGCTACTCTTGCAAAAAAATGACCCAAAACATAATCAGAATGATAAAAGATAAAAGTCATGAAAGTTGGCGTAGAGAACCCAATCAAACAAAATTACACAATATCACAAATCTGTGAGTGGCAAAAGTATGTGAATCTCTAGGATTGGCAGTTCATTTGAAGGTGAAATCCGTCAGTCCAGAGTTGTTTTCAATCAGTGAAATTACTGATTACTAAATTACTTAATTATCAGGTGTCAGTGCGTGCCCTGTTTAATTTAAAGAACATTATCAACACTATCAAAGTCTGATCATGTTAGTGGAGATCTCTGAGGACCTCCGAAAGGCTAGAAAAGGTTACAAAACCATCTATAAAGAGTCTTGACTCCACTAATCCACAGTCAGACAGACTGTGTACAAATAGAGGATATTCAAGACCACTGTTTCCCTCCCAAGGAGCGATTGACCAACAAATATCACTCACGAAGCAAGATGTGTAATTGTCTGCAAGGCTGCAAAGGAACCCTGGGTAACTTATAAGCAACTGAAGGCCTTTCTCACATTGGCTAATGTTAATGTTCATGAGTCCACCATCAGGAGAACACTGAACAACCACAGACATACAGTACCAGACGGCTACTGGAGAAATGTTTTGTGATGAGACCAAAATAGGACATTTTGGTTTAAATGAGAAGTGTTATGTTTGAAGAAAATAACACACTGCATTAGAACATCATCCCATCTGTGAAACATGGTAGGATCATAGTTTGGGCCTGTTTTGCTGCATCTAGACCAGGACGGCTTGTAATCATTGATGAAGTTGTTCTACCAAAGAATGTTTAAAGAAGAACCAAGTCAATGTATTGTAATAAGGCAAAGTCCAGGCCTTAATCCAATTGAATTTTTGTGGAAAAAACAATTCATAAGTGACTAACACTTTCAATCTTTCAGAAGAACACCGGGTGAGGATGTGTAAATAAAAACCACATTTTCTGTTCCGGCCAAACTCTTCCTCTTCAGGTGGGTTTGGTATCTTTATGTTGACTCTGTGAGGCACGTGCCATTTTGGTTCCCGGGAGAACATGAATAAATAGAAACTCAGTTCACAGCATTTAATGTCTACAAAAGCAAACTGATTGCATGTTTTGCTCCCATGTCAAGGCTGAACTGAACTGTCTCTAGCAGCTCAGATGATGTGTATGAGAGAGAGAATAAGAGGTGTAGTAACAGTTCTGTATAGCAAATTGTATTTGCCCCAGCCTACACGGAAAATGGGTCACAGGACACTGGAAGTGGCATCATCCATGGCATTTTGGTAGGGATCCCAATTTGTCGGTCATTACGGACGTTACTTCTCTGTTCCCTTCTTCAGGGAACGAGGGATACATAAGTAACCAAGATAATACATAAATAAAAATCTAAATAAATAAAGCTACACTTGGATAAATAAATGTATATCTAAATATTAAATACATCTTAATCAGCAGTCATGTCAAAAGACAGATGTTCTTATTTCTTATTTTTATTAAAACAGTTGGTCTATATCCTGAATGCATCAATGGAGATATTTGATTACATTAATTACTGAAGGTTCATATCACTTATCTTAACCAAGTGGATTATTTATACTGTATTTTACAGTATAAAGGTTGACTGTAGTGCCAAAAAGCTCCTCACAATTCAACATGGCTACACATTTTGCATGCTCTTGACCAGTGTTAAACACTGTTTCTGTTTTTGGTATTCCAACATAAATAAATGCATGATATAACGTGGTAATTTTTTTCCCCTTTACTAAGTACAATATTTCAAGGAATCAGAAAATTTGTGTGATATTTAATATGAGCGTCAGGACTTTATTTAATCACAGAAAGGAACTATGTATATATGCATCTATATATGCATGATTATAACTGTATATTCACATTTTAAGGGGAAACACTGCAGGCAAAAAAAAACCCTGTTTTTTTTTTTTCATGTACCTGTCAATTTTTAGATTTTGTGGAATGGAAAAAAAGGAATCCAAAAGAAAGTGTTAAGTGTTTCTTTTATTGCACTTTATCTATTTGTGTCAATAGATTTCAATTACAGTGGATACGTTTTAAAGGCCATTTTCTCCAAATGAGTTTTTTTCTCCAACACTGAGCCATACATCTCCACTTCAGTGGCACTCACACACACCAAACTTTACATATTTATTCCTGTCTACAATCTGAAGGTTTTTACGGAGGGAACTGTTCATTTATCATTTTCTTGATTATATACAACATTTTATTCCCCCGCAAATTGTGAAAATATATTGTTTTCCGGCTCTTTAAAGTATTTTTTTTCTGAATTATGGAGTGACAAAAAGAGATACCCAGAATTCTCTCTGTAAAAAACATTTGACTCTAATATGTCACAAAAAGTTATAAACAAATAAAAATAAACAAGTATTTTGAAACTAACTTCATCCAGTGTTTAGATTTTTGTACTACTAATTTATGCAAATGAGTGCACATTTCATTAAATAATGCCTCATTTGCATATTGAAACAACATTTTAGAAAACTTGTAATACAAATAATGGGGCTTCAAAGATGATTTCATAATTAAGTGTCTCTGTCAATTCGCACACAGGCAGGAGCGCAGAAATGTGTGCAGCTGCAAATTATAAAGTTTGTTTAGTGGAACATGAACATTTACATGTTTCTTTCCTCAAAAGACATATCTATTTAGAGAATCAAACACTATACCTATGCTAATATGATGCTTCAAACACACACACACACACATGCCTGCATTTATTTTGCCTGTTTATATATTAATTTATAAAACACTACAGTAGTGAATAGAGCACTTTCCCCAAAACACAGACTTGATTTTTCTTACAGTCAAACCTGTGGCTGATGTGGAATCCCCTTGATGCCGCTTGACGTGCCTCTTTCTTTGTAATTTCAAACAAATTTAATTTATCATCAGCGCGTTTGTTCCTCCGCTCCACATCTCTGAGATATGGAAAGAAGCACAAGAAGCACTGAGCAGAGGAAATGAAGAAAAGAAGAGACACAATTATTCCTGCAGCTCTTATTTTAATGAAATGCAAGTGTAATTCCCCCGGTGAAAGAGGCAGTAATTGCCAAACAGCGTTTTATTTGTGACAATCGCGGTAAGAACAAAGTATGAAATTGCAGGGGATTTTAATCACGGCTAATTCTCGCAAGAAGCTTGTCAAGTTTAGATAATTAAAAAAATGAAATAAATAAATAAAAATGTCTGAAATAGGGTTTTGTTAGCATGTCAGGGATCGCGTTCCTGCTCTCATCCCGCTTTGAATCCTTAGAGTTTGATAGCGCCATTAAACAGGCAATAAACTGGAGGAAATTTGAATGAGTCATTTTAATCCGCACTTTATTCACTGCAGAGAAACAAGAAACGCTACATGTGAATAATTATGAATCATATGGATTGAGAGCCAAGGAATATTATTCATAAGGACGGGGATGAAATTGGTTCTAAACCAAGACATCAGCCTTTTCAGTATTCATAAATTCTCCCAAACATTTTAAGCAGACATTTTCATCTACTTTTGAAACTTTCTTTTAAACTCTCATATTTTAAATATTTCTACTTAAATCGCACAGCTGACTGTTCCCACTGTGAGTTTGGTGGAGAAAAACTGTTAAAATGGTTGTTTAATGCCAGCGGACCGTTTGGCATTTTGGTGCCTGCAACATGTGCGACACAAAATGTTCAGCTAAAAGGTTATAGAAGGCAAATTTAATTAGATTTGCCATGCCTCTCTTTTAACCAAACGGTAAAAACCTGTGGTTATATAGCATAAAAACCAATCAGTTCTGAGGCTCATTAAACACTATTGTTAAACTGAACTCAATTTTCCAGTCCAAACAAGCTGCGGGAAAAATAAAGCATATGCCACACGACAATACAGCTAATAATGCTAGCGATAGCTACAAAGCCTAAGGCTAGTATAACATTTTAATATGGACTACAATAATAAAACGCACAGTGATGATGGAAACTGGAATCACTTGTACTTTGAACATACTTTCAAAAATGGTTTGCAGCAGATGAGATAATTATATATATATATATATATATATATATATATACTTGATCATATGAATAGTCAATACATAAATGTACAAAATATATTTGAAGTTAATTGTTTTAAAGAAATCAGAAAATTTACATATTCGGCATACAAAAATCAGATGAGAGTTACGTTTACATCTTTACATCTTACCCCAGATCATGGTTTATGAATTTGGGCCATTAAAAAATTAGCAGATGTTTCTATTTATTTCCTCTAGTAATATATTGGATGATGCATTATCATTAAATCTGTACATATGTAAAAAAAAAAAAAAAAAATTTAAAAAGTGGCGAGTGTTATGGCCATATGATCAAAGGACATTACAAAAAAAAGTCTCCCTAGGTTTAATATTTAATAGTAGCTTTCAGTGTTTTCAGTGGCTCTTTTCTTCTTTTCCAGCTGCCAGAGATCAGGTGGCGTCTTGTTTGTCATTCATGAATGTATTAAGTTTCCATTAGAGTTGAATCAAAACCATCAGCGTGTGTTTTCCCCAGATTGAGCCTGATATATGTCTGATTTAAGCCATGCATAGAGGCAGAGCCATCAATATCACATGACGACACTGCAAAGAAAGAAGAAAAGAGAAGAAAATATGCGGTAATTGCTATGTAAAAATGTCAAGCCAAATCATACCCAGCAGGGGCCGAGCATTACTCATAATGGATCCAGAGTTACCCTCATTTTCCCCGTTTCTTTTTGTCTCCCAGCCAGTTCTGGCTAGGTGACTGTTTCAAGTTTTTGCCAGCAGTTATGAGCAGGTGTCTGGAGGGAACAGTTTTTATTTTTTTTCTAATCGGAGACATGCAGGACAGGTTCGAGCAGAGTACCTTGATTACTATGGTACTCCAGATCCTTTAAACATAAACACATAAGTCGTTTTTTCAGTAGACGCAGTGCATTTGTAACACTCACAGACGGGGTTTGGGGTTGTCACAATTCCTCACAGATGCGTTCTCTCTCCCAAGACTTAACCACTTCCCCTCATTCTTTGGCGTCTTTCCTCCGGCGTCTCTGAGAGGCGCAGCTTGATGTTGTGGAAGAGAGTAGCTAGAGCCGTTATTATCGACCTACGTCTGTCTGTCTGGCTCGCCTCAGCTGGGAGGCTGCAGGCAGGAGACGGCAGCCCACAACTGCCTCGAAGTCCGCTGGGAGGTGACATTACTGTCACAAGGAGGAAAAACATCCCTCGTTCTATCTCTTTACCTCTCCCTGTCCTCTCACTCTCGCCATCTACGGGTTCTATAATTAGATGGCCTCCAGACTTGAGGAATGAATCTATCATTTTGGAATGGCAGGTTCTTAAAGGAACAGTTCATCCAAAAATGAAGCTTTGCTGAACATTTACTCACCCTCGGGCCATTCAGGATGCTTCTTCATGTGTCGAGAAGTGTCAAGAAACCAGACGGCCAATATCATAGTCATTGACAATGACTCTTGAAAAACGTGTAATGGAAGCTTTGCAGATGCATCTAGTGGAAATAATGGTTTGTGTTTCTTTAAAATCAAGTTAACTCTTGCTGCGCGTCACATTGTTTATTACTTATCTGAGTAAAGAGCTGTTGAAACGCGAGATTCATCCCAAACACCATTCAGCATGCTTCTGCTTTTCAAATAATCCTCACAAAAGATGAAGTCAACAGATGCAGTAACTTGGACGAAGTCTCTTTGAATTTAGTGTGCAGATGTTCAGTCTGATTGAAGATAGAGATTTACAGAGAAAATAAACCAAATACCCTGCTCAGTTTCTCTGACTTTGAACACACATTCCCATATATAACTCCTTTAAATTGGATCAAAATGCGATGTTAATGAAAATTGTGCAAATATTTTATTTGTTCGGTCTTTTTTATGGACCGTGTATCACAGAAATATCACAAAGAGGGACAGTGTCAAAAGAAGCGACAAGTTTCTGATTCAAAGCTTGCATTTCTCAATATTACTAACTGGTTTCACAAAGAAAACTTGATTTACTAGCCACTCGAAATTTCTAGTATTCAAATGACGCGTACCATAACAACGCCTTGTACCCTAATTCAATAAAATAAAAATAAAATGTTTTAAGCTTTATTAAGCTTTAGAGCTTGACAGACAAAATGGCGGATAGCAACAAAGCAGTGCAGTGATTTGATTGGCTATTTGGGCTGCCAGTTGTTTATCTCTTGGGGGGCTGGTGAAATCCTTGGATTTGTTTGGAGGGAGATACAGCAGTGGGAGGGTGCTTATATAATCTGTGATGGTTGTCTCATTGCTTAAAATAATAGAGGAAATACATCAGCCGTTCTAAAAATAGCATTGCCGCAATATGGCACAAAGCTTTGCCTGTCTAAGTGGGTTTGAGTGTGGAAAATTATCTCATGAAAGAGACCAGGCTACTTTAAACACCCACAATGGATTCTGTTAGGGGTGTCAAACTGCCCCTTGACTGGTGGATTTTTTTGCATGTCAGAATGTATTTTTGGTGAAGGCCATTCGTAGGGTTAGGATGAGGTCTGAGCTAAGAAGTGGAGGAATCGTCACATTATAAAGCGATAGGTCACCAATAGTTTGTTTACTCACTTTTAAACTTGACTTATAAAGTCATACAAAAACTCTGTAAGTGGATCAGCCGATTCAAAAACAAAATGTTCTTATAAGCTTCTTTTCTGTGAATTGGTTAATAAAGTTCACAACACTGGGAAGCAAGTTTTCATGTCAGAATTATAATAAAAGAGAGTTATCTCCGAGTCACGATCATGAAAAATAAATTATGTAGCATTTTATAGAAATAGTCAAATTTGTGATGCAAATAGTTGCAGTTGCAGTGATTAATTAATTCTGCAGTGACAGTTTCTCATAATTGTGATAAGTAATTGCAGTTGTGAGAGTTATAATTTATATATAAAGGCACAATTATGTCTTAGATTTCGTAATTGTGACTCTCAAAGCTGCAACTATTCTCACAATTGCAACATTATATCCCACAGTTGTGACTTCTCGTATTTGTGACTTTAAATCTTAGTTGGACCTTTATATCTTACAGTTGCGACTTCATTTCTCGCAAATGCCACTTAATTTCTAACAAATGTGACTGCATTTCTCTAAACTCTGATTGTTGCCATTAACTACAATTTCTCACATGTATGACTTTTCGTGATTGCGACTATCTTTGACTTTTGCTTATAATATAAAATTTATATCTCAATTGAGTTTATTTCTCACAACTGTGATTTCATTTCACGTAATTGCCACTTCATTTTATCAGAAATGCGACTTCATTTCTCTCAACTGCGACTATTGCTCATAATTGCAACTTTCTATCTCAATTGCAGGTTTATCTCTTACAGTTGCAACTTGTCACAAATGTGACAGCATTTCTCTCAACTGCAATTGTTGCTTGTAACTGCGACTATTTCCCAAAAGTATGACTTCTCACAACTGTGGCTATTGCTTATAATTACGACTTTTGATTTCAATTGTTTTTTTGTTTTTGTTTTTTTCTCAGAATTGCGTTATCATTTCACACAATTGCTGCATAATTACAGCTATTTCTCACAATGGCACTGTTATATCCCACAATTGTGAATTCTCGTAATTGCGAATTTAAGACAATTATAAACATAAGTCTAATTGTGAGAAAGTTATTATTCGGAAAAGTATATATTGTTAGATAAAAAGTCGGAGTGTATTTGGAGCATCAAACCACACTTTGACTAGAGGTTTTATTTGCATGTCAGAAGGCATTTTCAAGGCCGTCCTTGGGGTTAGGCTAAGGTCTGAGCTGGGCATAGAAAGGGTGGAAACATTTCCCCTTTAAAACTCACTTCTCAGGCCCCTCCAGCTCTTAATTAAAATTGAATGGCTCAAGACAGTTTTATTAATTCTTTGTGACACGTCCTCTCAGATATGCTCCTGAAGGACTTTACATGTCGCTGTTTGCGGAGGTCCTCAGCTCAAGAGTTTTGTCCCCGCTGAGTGATATATTTAAAGCCCAGGCTATTTCTCCCTTTAGCTATTGTGCTCTGAGCTTCATCCTCCGTCACCCTTATTTTTAAAAAGGTATGCAGTGGGAGGGTGTAATACAACAGGCTGCAATGGTTTTTGGGGATTTTTGCAGCTTTCAGCATTGTAAATTTGACCCCCCCCCCCCAAGTGTCCAAGGCCCTGTATCCAGCTGCCAAGTTTGAAGGCTGCCAACTACATCAACGTAAAAATCGATCTTCTTTTCTCTTTCTCCATCTTTCTTTAACACCAGACGATCATAAGTCAAGCACTCTTTTATGGCTTAAAGGCGAAAGACCTGGCGCCCTACCAGGAGCAGCCGGGCTGTCCTCGGTTCAAGCATTGCTTATAGAGCTTAAAGAACAACAGGGGCTCTGTTTCACTTCTCTAATGTTCCCTAACCGGCAAAAATATGGATGGCAATAAAATTTAAGTGGCAGCGCATTGTACGATTGATACTTTGAATGCTTCCTCGGCCTCCAGCTGAATGCAGCTTCACTGTGCTTGTGTTCTGGTGACCGCATGCTTAAGTACGCTCTCAAGATAAATCAAAGCCTATCTAGCTCTCTCTATCACAGGGGCGTATTTTTCTCAAAGTAGCCCATACTTGTTTTGGTGGACCACCCCTTTCCTGATGAGCTGCGATGCGTTGCCAAATATAAGATATGGATGAAAACCCCCTTAGTTCGGCTTTTCCTGTAATGAAAGTGCAGCCAAATCATAAGGTGACATTCTAGAGAATCGTGTGCTTCCAATTCTGTGATCCATGTTATAGTTAGATGTGTCTCTGAATTAATCTTTCGAATCATAAAAAATGTTTTGAAATCTGTGATTTGCTCTTCGGAAGCAGATAAATTAAGACTTAAACCAAAGAGTTTTTGTAAAAAGTTATTGTAAAATATACAGTTATATTGCACAATACATGATCGCAATTTTAAGACCTAAAGTCAGTCACAAGAAAAATGATGAGATAGTAGGTCACGAATATGAAAAGTTCTTATGATGAGATATAAAACAATATTTTGACAAATATTTGCAGTTAATTTTATATGGAAAAGAGTGACATAGGGAGAGGAGTGGATAAATTCATGTCATAAATAAAGTCATATTGTATGATCGCAATTTTGAGATAAAGTTGCAGTGGTGAGAGACGTTATGTGAAATAATAACAGTTGTGAGAGTGAGTCATACCGTGAGATCTAAAGCAATAATGAGTAATAAAGTTAAAATTACCTGTGAAAAATGCAAGAAAAGAGTCAAAATTGTAAAATAAGATACATATAAAGATATTTAATATGCATAATATGAAATAATCTATATTCATATTAATATTATATTATGAAATTATGAGATTAAAGGTCACAAATATAAAATAAGATGCAATAATGACATAAAGTCACAATTGTGAGATAAAAAGTTGTTAATGCAAGGAAAAATAAATAAATTATGAGATAGAAATTCACAAATATGAGATCTTATGAGATCATAAATGAAAAACAGTTGCAATTATGAGATATCAAGTCATAATAACACAAAAGTTGCAATTTACATTTTTTCTAAAAATTATATCGATCAAAAATGAAAGACAACGTTTCAATTTTGAGATTTAAAGTCACAATTATGCAAAACTTTTATTTTATTTCATTCTTTTCAGAAGGAGATGCATTCAAAAAACAATTTAGTTGCCACTGAACACTGAAGTCAACTCATTCAAAATAATTAAATCACTGAGATTAATCAAATCCCAACCACTAATAGTGAGAAAGAATATGACCTGAACATCGCTAGGAAAAAATAGTGAACCAGACCACGCGTCGGTCCTCACTGTTCCTCGTTGTTGGCGTTATTTCTTTAGCATTGTGAAGGAAGTCAACAGGGGGTTCTGTCTTGTACCCTTCTGTCAGAAAGATTAAGATAGCTGAAGTCACACGGTTACACGGCTACATGAGCAGCTGCTTTCCTGGCTTGAGCCTGTGAATGTGTATATACAGGGCCCTCCATAAGTATTGGAACAGTAAAGACAAAATAGCTTTCTCGTGCTGTGGAGTCAAGACATTTGCAAATATGATTAAAAGATGAATATGCGACAAAACTACAGAATGTCACATTTTATTATTAGGTCTTTCGACACATACACGTTTTACTAAATAAAAAGGACAGCTCTTTTAGAGTTCATCCCACTATTTGATGTAATCATAAGTATAGGAACAGCTGAATTTAAGGCAGATGTAAAAGATTAAAAGCTGATATTTAGTTGCAGATCCCTTGCATGCAATCAGAGCAGTGAGTCTGCAACCCATAGAAATCACCAGACTCTTGGTCTTATGCTCTGAAATGCTTTTCCCTAGCCTTTAATGCAGCCAATCCAACTGTTGCTTGGGTTGGGGAGTTTCTGTCTTTAGTCTCCTCTTCAGATGGTGAAATGAATGTTCAATTGGATTTAAATCTGGAGATTGATTTGGGCAATCTAAGACTTTACATTTCTTTGCCCTGATAAAGTCCTTGATTGGACTGGCAGGGTGTTTTGGGTCATCGTCCTGATCTAATATGAAGTGCTTTCTAATGAGTTTGGTGGCATATTCTTGAATATTGGTAGCCAAGATGATTTTGTACCCTTCCAAATTCATTCTGCTACTGCCATCATACATGAAGTGATCATTAAAATGAAGAAGTTTCATTCTGTTCTAGAGACAGCCATGCATGCCCATGCCATGACACCACCTCCACCAAGCTTTATAGATGAGGTAGTATGTTTAGATTCATTTGCAGTTCCCTTTTTTCTCCACACTTTTGCTTTCCAATCACTATAAAGGTTAATCTTTGTCTCATCGGTCCATCAACTCAGCTCCAAAACTCTACTAGCTCACATTTGTGAAGAATCTTGCCTTTCTATTTTTGATGCTGATCAGAGGTTTGCATCTGTATGTGTGCGTCCTGTCAGAGACAGTCTGTTGGATGAGTCGGAGCTGACCTCTCCGAGGTCCCCGGCATCGTGTTCGCTGTCCTTTCCTGCTCACTCAGACGAGATCCTGAGGAGATTCGGCAGTCGCTGCAAAACAGCCGCCCAGTGGTGTTTGCCTACCCACAAAACCCAGCTCTACAGTGGGTTACAGTGACATTTAGATTGGGGTCTTTATAAAAAGAAGCCTGTGTTTTTCTGTATCGTGCATTTTTATCCAATAATCCAGCAGGCAGACAAAGAAAGGGTGAAAGGACGAGAAAAGGAAATAGAGAGACATACATACTCACAAGGGAAATTAAGTTATCTTACTTGGCTCCTTTTAGGTGTTATTTTACAATAATCATGAACCAGTGTTCCTGTCTCATCTACACATCGTAACCTTTGTAAGAGAACGTGAAACAAATGGTCGCAGATCTGCATGGATGGACAGTTGAGATGATAGTCTGCTATTTCTATAGGCGGTCACCAAGATTTTTTTAGACATTTTAACTGTTTCATTGGAGCTTAACTTAGAATTATGTTGAGTTAAAACAAAGGAATTTCCTTAAAAAAAATGACAGACAAGGCTATATCCATACTATTGGCCAGTGCACAAACACATGTCCGATTAACACTAATGCATGCTTTCCCTCAGCAAAATAAGACGAGAAAATCTGAGATAAAGCAGCACAATTTAGAATAATTGGTCTGAGCTTGAGGTGTGGAGGGATAATTGGAAATGAATGAGGAGAGTTCTGCGTATAATTACTTGTCAGTTCTTGTTATTTTAGACCATTTCATGACAGGGTAGGTTAAAAGAAGGAGAGAAATACAAGCAACAAAACCCAACGGGAACAGAGATGTCGCTGTACTTCAGAACCACTTGCACAAGAGGAATGTTGAAGTACTAAGCTGAGCATAGTAATCACAAAGTCATTCAATCAAGTGTCTAAACATTATATTATGGTCGTCCAGACTTGTAATATATTTGAACAATTACATTTATGAATGCAAGTGTCTTATTTTGTTTAATAGGATATTAAGGCCACAGAATGTGATTTAGATCTGTATTACGACTTAGTTTTGATGACTTTTTGAGATCTAAACAAGTGTGGGTGAGATCAAGTCTATCTCCAGAGACTTGAATGTTCCTGTTTCAGTTGTTCATAATGTTATCATGAAATCTAATGCCAGTGTACCATAGCCAGCCTCACTGGATGTGACATGAAGACAAAATGTTATGTAAGACTGCAGAAAAGGATTGCTACGCTGGTGGAGAATGGGGGCACAAGATATGACAAGGTTTTTTGTACTGGGATTAATCCATTTCTACAAAATTAATATGTCAGCAAATATCCTGTAGATGTATCCAGGTGGTTTATTTATTAAATGTTTTCATGCTAAAGCAATTCAATGTGCTGAGGCATGTTCTCCACTGTTAACTATAGAGAACGTTTTTATTTATTTTTTTCTGCCAAACCCAGAAACAAGTTTGCATTTTAGCACTTCTGGTTCCATCATCTTGAACTGAATTTTAAATAAATAATAATAAAAAAAAATTCAGTGGTTTTTCAGGTCAGTGGAGAGCACCAGATAACTGCATTAAACAGCATTACACCGAATAGGTAAACCCATCAACTCAAAAGTTACTTTCACAGCCTTGTTGTGTTTGCAAAATATTGAAAGTCTAACTTTAAGGGAAAAGGTTTAAAAAAACAACACATTGTTCATTTTGAAAGCCTATTGATGGTGTCATTGAAGTTCATTTATAACCTATTGTCACACTTCCCTAATGTGATGAACATGAAGACAAGGCATAATAAACTCACAAAACTAGGACAGGAACATTGTTACGAACCTCCAGAAGTAGGGTCCAGAGGAGAAGGTTTTCAACCATAATAATTATAATAAAACCACTTCGGGTTGAAAAACAAAAGGAAACTGATCTTCTGTATATATGGTGTTTTATTTTACCCATTGAATTAACCCAAATACATAATAGATACCAAGAACTACAACGATGGAAAGAAAGAGCATACACATTACTCTTTACCACCCTCTCTCCACCGAGAGAGTAAACCCCCAACACGAGGATCAAACGCTACTGCAGGAACTCCACGAACGCCCCTTCAGTATCACCCAGCTCTAGGAAGCTGTATCCAGCTAGATGTCTGCTCTCCATCCACTCCACTCACTTCTGCCGGTTCTCTTCCCTTTATACCAGCTCTCGCCCTCCTGCTGATGGCCAACAGGTGTTCCTCTAATTGATTACCAACTAAAGGACAGGTGTGCACACAGAACCTGTGAAAGACAAAAGAAACAGCAGTACATCTAGACAGACACAAACACACACACCTGACCTAAGGGACGTAACACTCCCCCCCATAAATTCAAACTAGAAGTTTGACTGAGTTACTTCACCCACGTGACAAGGCGTCGGCTATCACATTGTCAGCTCCCTTCTTATGATGGATCTCAAAGTTGTAACCCTGCACCAACAAAGCCCACCTCATCAGTCGTTGGTTGTGGTTATACATTTGAGACAAGAAAACCAGAGGGTTATGATCTGTAAATACAACAACTGGAGAGGGGTTATAACCAACATAGACTTCAAAATGTTGCAAAGCGAGCAGCAATGCAAGGGTCTCTTTCTCTATAGTAGAGTAGTTCAGTTGATGTTTCTTAAATTTGACAGAGAAGTAGCTAACCGGATGACAAACATCTCCTTCTCCATCCTGCAACAACACAGCACCAGCGCCGGTAGCACTAGCATCAACTTCAAGCTTAAAGGGGAGAGAGAAATTTGGCGCAGCCAGGACAGGGGCAGAACAGAGGAGAGATTTTACGGCTTCAAAAGCATGTTGACAATCGTCCGTCCACACAAACGGGACAGCGGGACTACATAAACTAGTCAGGGGGACAATGACTACTGAGAAGTTTCTGCAAAAACATCTGTAATATCCAGCCATACCAAGAAAACGACGGAGCTCACGTCTAGTCTTGGGGGCTGGATATGCTAGCACAGCGGTAACCTTGGCGTCAACAGGACAGACCTGGCCATGGCCCACCTGTTTCCCCAAGTACGTCACGGTGGCCTTTCCAAACTCACACTTCGCCAAGTTTAATGTCAGTGATGCCACCGCCAACCTCTGAAACACCTCTGCCAAAATCGACATGTGACTGGTCCAGTCGTCCGTGTACACTACCACATCATCTAGGTAGACATTACAGTTTGGTACAGTCCCTAATACCATCCACATCATGCGTTGGAACGTTGCCGGTGCATTTCTCAACCCAAAGGCCATAACCGTATACTGCATGAAGTGATCAGGGGTAACAAACGCAGAGATATCCGATGCCCGAGGGGTTAGTGGCACCTGCCAGTACCCCTTCAGTAGATCTAACTTAGTGATGTACTCCGCGGGACCAATACTATCAATGCAGTCTTCCATCCTGGGCAAAGGGAACGAGTCTGGGACTGTCACTGCATTTACCTTACGAAAATCTGTGCAGAACCGTAGTGTACCATCAGATATAAGAGTAAGTAAACATGGGGAACTCCATGGGCTACAACTAGATCTAGCCAACCCATTTCGTATTAAATAGTCAACTTCCTCTTTCATCATCTCTCTCTTAACCAGTGGGCAACGATAGGCATGCTGCTTTATTGGGGCCGCTGTCCCAATGTTGATATCGTGCTGTATTACAGTGGTTTGGGACGGCACATCGCTAAACAGAGAGAGATGAGAAGTTATTAACAACATTACATCGTCACGTTTCTCCGGAGAAAGGTATGACAAATATGCCTCTAGGTCAGACAAGAGCTTCGAATTGGGCAACCTGCCACCCTGATGACCTTCACCAAGCCCTGCTAACCCATCGTCAAGCTCCCCCCCCCGTCACAAACCAAGGAAGCAATGGTGGTGCCTAGAGCAACAGTCTCCGGAGTGTCTTCCTGCTTCTCCTGAACCACGTCTCTGGAGTAATAGGGCTTCAACATATTAATGTGACACAGACGTTTCTTTCTTTTACGGTCAGGGGTGAGAATGATGTAATCAGTTTCCGACACTTTGCTATCCACCACATAGGGTCCTGAAAAACGAGCTGTAAGGGCAGCGCCGAGCACAGGCAATAACACCAACACTTGTTCACCTGGTTTAAATTGCCGTTCAACCACTTTTCTGTCAAACCGCTGCTTCATGCATTCTTGTGACTGAGCCAAAGCTCTCTTTGCCAAGGAGGTGGCACAGTGCAACCGCTCTCGGATCTGCGATACAAAATCCAATACATTAACTTTCGGCAAGGAGCAAGACACCAACTGCTCCTTCAACACCTTAAGTGGTCCTCGCACGCTATGTCCGAACACAAGTTCAGTCGGACTGAACCCCAAAGACTCTTGTTTAGCATTACGAACAGCAAAAAGCACATACGGCACACCTTCATCCCAATCTCTTTCTGTATCAAAACAGAATTTCTTTAGCGTGGATTTAAGCGTCTGATGCCAACGCTCAATTGCACCTTGTGATTCAGGGTGATAAGCACTCGACACAGAATGTGAAATTCCCAGCGCTTTCAATGTCTGACGGAAAATTTTAGATAGGAAATTGGTACCTTGGTCGGTTTGTACAACCTTCGGCAATCCAAAAGTAGTAAAGAATTTAATCAGAGATTTCGTGATGGCATTAGCGGTGATGTTCCTTAATGGCACAGCCTCAGGAAAACGGGTGGACACGCACATCATGGTTAACAAAAATTGATTCCCTGACTTAGTCCTAGGCAAGGGACCAACACAATCCACAATAACATGCTCGAATGGTTCACCAACAGCCGGAATTGGATGCAGTGGCGCAGGAGGCACGACCTGGTTTGGTTTACCAACAATTTGGCATGTCCCACAAGTTTTACAATAATGTGCTACATCTGCCTTAATGCCTGGCCAGAAGAAATGCTCGAGCACACGATTGTAAGTTTTTGTGATTCCTAGATGTCCCGACCACAAATGGTCATGTGCTAACCCCAACACGTACTGACGCCATGCCGCCGGAACTACAACCTGATAAACAGTGTCACAGCCCCCACTCAGATCCTCTGCCCTCCCACACCGAGGAACCCACTTACGCATCAACACTCCATCCTCAATAAGAAAATGCTGCTGACTTGAACATCCACTAACATCATACTCAGCTGCGGCAAAACATTTTGCTAAGGTGAGATCACTCTTTTGTGCCTCGATAAGGACTTTGCGGGTTAACGGC
Organism: Carassius auratus; assembly: GCF_003368295.1. NCBI lineage: Eukaryota > Metazoa > Chordata > Actinopteri > Cypriniformes > Cyprinidae > Carassius > Carassius auratus. The sequence continues at coordinate 11,668,768 of NC_039289.1, forward strand.
AATATTTCCTTAGAGACAGTGACAGAGTGAGTAACTCTTACAGGACTCTTCTTGAGACTGTTCTCTGCTTCCCCACTAGAGGACAGCTGGTCCTCCCTAAACACAGAGGAAAAAAGTGAATCTGCGAGATCCACCCCTTGGGCCTTCTTACGAACCTGTGCCCTAGTCAATACACTGACTGAAAACACTTTAGGGTGCTTCTGAACCAACTCATCAGGTTCAGTTTCAGAGATAGGAGTATCCACCACCTCTAGGTCTGGATAAACTTTTCCGCCAGCAATGTCATTTCCCATGATAAAGTCTACACCATCAACAGGAAAACGAGCCCGAACAGCAACAGGAAAGAAACCAGATGCCAACTTAGACTGCAGATGAATGGAATGTAAAGGAGCCGGCACAAAACTCATCCCTATCCCTCGAACTACAGTGCTCACGGCACAAGCAGACTGAGGAGTCAATGGTAATACACTAGCCAGGATGAAGGAGCGTGAGCCACCTGTGTCTCAACACTGTGACCGGACACTGATCCTCAGGTTTCCCTGTGAGGGATACCAGTCCCTTGGAAATAAATGGCTTAAAGCATTCATCAGGTTCTTTCAAAACAAGCTGACCACCACAGGTAGATACAGTTTTAATCAACCCAACGCCTTTTGGTGATTTAGAAACTGGAGACTGAGGCTTTCGTTTATACAGAACACAGTCTGCAATAAGATGATCGGATTTATTACAATAAAAACAACGTTTGTCGCCCTGTGCCCCTGAGCTAGTACGAATGCTCTGAGGGTTACTAGGCTTCTTTCCAGTATCATCATGAGAGAACGAGTACTGTCTGACGGACGTGTTCTTGTGTGTCAATGCGAACTCATCAGCAAGCGTAGCAGCCTGCTGCAGCGTGGTTACTTTCTGTTCATTGAGATAAACAACAATCTTCTCAGACACACAGTTCTTAAATGCTTCCAAAAGCATCAACTCGCGAACTGAAGAGAAATCATTGACTTTACATGCAGCACACCATCTATCAAACAAAATCCCTTGTTCTCTAGCAAAATTAATGTATGTCTGGCCTACCCCCTTTCTAAGAGCCCTAAAACGTTGCCTATACGCCTCAGGCACTAACTCATACACCCCCAAAATAGCGCTCTTAACTTTTTCATAGGAGCGGCTGTCTTGCACAGACAACGATGAGCAAGCCTCCTGAGCCCTCCCTGACAGTTTACACTGTAACAGGATGACCCACACATCTTTTGGCCAATTCAGGGCAACAGCAATGCGCTCAAATGCAGTGAAATAGCTCTCAATGTCGGTTTCACGGAAAACAGGGACCAGAGAAATATGTTTACTCACATCAAAGTTACTAGTAGTATTGGATCCCGATGACACCGTACTGTCCAACGTGGCTGGAAAATGCACTGACCGTAACTCCAACTCACGCATTCTTATAGCTGTTTCTGCCTCCAACTTCTTTAACTCCACCACCCTGGTCGACTCAACCTCTATCTTTTTAAGCTCAATCTCCCTCCTAAACTGATGCTCACGTTCATGCTCCTCCCTCTCCAACTGGAGCCGAGCCAAACGAACCTTCAGCCGCGTGTCCCCTCCAGAAGTAGGAGAGGACTCCGCGGACAATGGATAATACTTTGGCAGAGTAAACTGCTTACCCTTATCACCCTTTGCACCGGGCGGATCTGCCACATCAGGTGCCATGGCCACTTCCTTTACCACCGTACCAGATTGGTTCACTGCTGCCCCAACAGACAAATCTGATGAACCAAAGACACCATTCTGCACCAACCCATCAGTCACAGCTGCTCGCAACTCCGCTTTTACCAGGGAGCTAGACACAGAAAGACCATAATGTTTAACAATAGCAAACAAGTCAGTTTTCTTACATACCTCCAGCTGCTCTAGTGTAGGGTTTGCTACAAACTCTTCTAAACTAAACACAGCCATCCTTACCACAATATCTACCTGGCTGAAACAAATTAAAATGCTAACACTAACCAATAGTGCAACAAATGTAGACACGCCCAAGAAAAAAGAAACAGATTGCATGGGTTACACAGTAAAACGGTCACACACAAGCTTCCACAAAGGAATAACCCACCCCCAGGACCTGCCTACCCAAAACTTAGCCTAATCTGTCTTCTGGGGCTTGCCGGGCTCGAGGCGACTTTAAAGGCAAACTTCGGCGGCCGGAGCCCCGAAAACCTACCCCCGACAGGGATCTCGTCCCCACCCAGGATTCGCCCCGAAAATAATAAAGGAAAAATAACAACCAAGTGCCTGATGGAAAGACTGCAGAACAGCCTAGCTAGACACTTCTAACTAGCTGGGGAAAGGGTCTGAAAAGACTGGACAGTGAAACCCCACACAAAACAATTTCAACACCAAACGATAACTATTTACAACTTTGTTCCATGCAACCCGAAGTGTTTAGAAAGCCAGATCTCGGACGAGCCCCCAAATTGTTACGAACCTCCAGAAGTAGGGTCCAGAGGAGAAGGTTTTCAACCATAATAATTATAATAAAACCACTTCGGGTTGAAAAAACAAAGGAAACTGATCTTCTGTATATATGGTGTTTTATTTTACCCATTGAATTAACCCAAATACATAATAGATACCAAGAACTACAACGATGGAAAGAAAGAGCATACACATTACTCTTTACCACCCTCTCTCCACCGAGAGAGTAAACCCCCAACACGAGGATCAAACGCTACTGCAGGAACTCCACGAACACCCCTTCAGTATCACCCAGCTCTAGGAAGCTGTATCCAGCTAGATGTCTGCTCTCCATCCACTCCACTCACTTCTGCCGGTTCTCTTCCCTTTATACCAGCTCTCGCCCTCCTGCTGATGGCCAACAGGTGTTCCTCTAATTGATTACCAACTAAAGGACAGGTGTGCACACAGAACCTGTGAAAGACAAAAGAAACAGCAGTACATCTAGACAGACACAAACACACACACCTGACCTAAGGGACGTAACAAACATGAACAAATAAGGGAAAAAAAGAACATAAACAAGGACAAAACATGACACAACAGTCCAGAATGAGCTTTTTGGATTTCTTGGTTTTCATTTCCCCTTTCTGGTAACTGTATTTAGAGTTTAACATTCATAACAGTTGCGTTTATCTGGGAAGATAAACAAAACAAATCATAAAGAATCCAACTTTTGTTGGTCTCAGAGCTTATTTTCTACAATAATACAAAGGCAAATGGAAAAAATCCTATTGTATTATTTTTTTTTTTTTCAAGGGAACCAAATTATGGGTTGGCCTACATAAATTCATCAATAATGTTGATTTATCCAGACTTCCATGACTCCCCGCAGTTATGTTTAACTTGACAGTTACTATATTGTATATTTTACACAGCATTGACCAATCATATTTTACACAGCATTGACCATTCATCATCCAGGACTGGCTACTGCAGGAGGCACATAATCAGGGAGTATTTGTTTTCATTTTGAATTGGTTCGTTTAAAAGTAGACATTTCAAGATTTCTGTAGATATATTTCTCATGTATGTAAGGCACCCCAATTTTAAGTTGTAAATTGTAATTTTTCATTATAAGTATGGAATGCGTGCACATTAATATTTTTCCCTGTCAGGCATGCGCCTGAATAAGTTTCCGCACAAACACTTGAATATGAATAGTAATAGAGCACATGTATTTTAGGTTACAGTATTGGATCCGCATTAAAAATAAATCTTCACAAGCCGAGACATATGCAGTTATAACCTGTAAATTGAAGATTATTTGACGTTTTAAAATGATCTAAAGGTCTTCTGTCGCTCCAGTTCGTTGATTTTGATTATTTTGATAAATCTCTTTTACATAATATAATAAATATACAAAACTGGTTAAGTTAGATCTTATTGTAAAAATAATTATAAAATGCTCTAGACTTCAAATAAGATTGCAGTTTCACATTTTGCATATGCATTACAAAGTAATTTTTTTACATATAATGATACAAAATTATATATAAAAAAAGATTTGTACTGAAGAAAAAATATGTAGACAAATAAGAATAAATGTTATGTGTCGCACTCAGCATCATGTGTGGCGTGCAAATATTTTAAGTAATAGAATACACTCCTGGAAGTTTTACTTAAATTGAATGAAAGCATGTATAAATGAAAGGCGGCTCCCTTTAAAATCACTGAAGTTGTCAATTAATGAAGCTATTTTTTTACATTGTGTGCACTTTGTTGACTATTGATGCATTTGTTTGATAACTTGTGGTTAAAGTGCCACTCAGCGGTCAAAAGCTGCAAATGCACTTTGCAGTCGCTGCGGCGCTCGCGGGTTGGTAGAAAGCACACTGTCACGATCATCAGCTGGAGTGCCCATGACCTCCAATAGAGGGCATTCCACTCAGGACTCTGGAATTCTTGTATTACCATTCCCAACTCCATTTCCCATAATCCCGTGCTTAGGGCTAATAACCACTTTGCGGTCAAAAGCTGCAAATGCACTTTGCAGACGTGGCGGCGGAAAGCACGCTCTGGTTGGCCACATACTTTATCTATTCAGTAGCACTTCCATTGTGCTACTCTGTTACTTCTGTAAAATTTGGAGTGGCCCAACTTAGCTTCCAAGTGTAACATTGGAATTGCTGCCCAATTAAACAGCAGATGATGCAGTGAAATGGACCAGGTGTTATGGTTTTTTTTTTTTTTTTTTTTTTTTTTTACTTTTCCTGGAGAGCCTACTCTTAATCATATCTCTAATTAGTTTGTAATGGTTGACTTGTTAGGGCACATACTGCAGATTGTATTGTGGGAAAATACATGTGTGTCGACTGATTAATACTTCACCCATTAATGTAACAACAAAATCCGTGTTTATATGAAAAATCATGAACCATTTTTTAATTAGGGAAATAGTTTTCATCACCTCAGATCTGCTTAAAACAGGAGCTTTTTTAGCTAAATTAACACATTTCAGGTGCGATGACCGAACAATGTTATCGTGAGCATCAGAGCTTTTGCTGACAGCGCAGGCAGATTATCGCAGACACTAGTGTCACTTCTGGGCTAATTATTGGGCGTCACGGACACGTGGGCTGTTGTCTCCTGCTGTAAATCTAAACAAATCGCTCTTTTGCACATGACAGCCACTTCCAATTAGTACACAAAGGATGAAACCAGCTATGAAATGAGCTTAAGTGATCATGGCACAGTGATATAGTAATGATGCAGTAGCTTTTAATATCTCCTGGTGTTTTTGAATCAGTATACGTGAAGGAAGAGATTTTATTGGTGGCAAGGGAGAGGGGGGTTCCTGTACTGGCAGTGGAGTACTGTATTTTTCAGTACTATATTTTTCAGCATGACCAAAAGTTCAAAGCATATTTTCATATTAGACTGAGGAAGGAAGCGCAGGGTTTTAAGAAGTGGGAAAAATCCTTTGCTGATATCAGCAAGCCTTCGTCAACTGGCACAGTTTTCTCTGGCAGGTTTTAATGAAATCTCCCTTCTTTCTGAAAGAGAAAAAAATATTCTGAAAGAGAGCAAAATAAAAGTGGTGTATATCATGTTTAACTGAAATCCAAATTAATGGCATTATTAGAGTCATAGACTGTTAAACGTGTACAATTCTTTGAGTATAAAAGTATAAAAGGAAGTTGTGGTCTACTTGAAATTGGCTCTATTGAAGCTAAAAAATTGACCACTTGTACATGTTTTTCTGGTTTTAGTGAATGATTAGTTTGGCTGTGTTATTTGTAAGAAAGTAAAATTATCCCTGTTATCTTTAATCAGTCTTTCAAATAAATGTTCCAAAAGATAGTTTTCATAGTGATGCCATAGAATAACCATTTCTGGGTCCACAAAATAATCTTTAAGCGAGCACTTCTTAAAGAATAATAATAAATTCCACTATAAAGAACCTTTTATGGAATGGAAAGATTCTATGGATGTTATAGGTTCTATGGAACCATCAATGCCAACAAATAACCTTTATTTTCAAGACATATGAGAGTATTTTTAAATGTAATACATTGTGCTTCCGCTGAAATGCTGTTCATTTTCATTGACAATGTTATGCATTGTGCCGGATAATGTTAATCAGTAGCGGAATACCGTATAGACTTTGCTTTCTTGCAAACTTTCTTCCGGTGTGACTCCATTTTGGAATCTCACATCCACTTTTCGCAATCCAGTCAGTTCCAGATTGGCAAAAAGAAATCTTCCCCTACTCAAGGACAAATGAGATTTTAGCATATTAATTTTACTTCCAATTCTGTTACATGTCCCTTGTGGAGAAAGATTATATAAAGGTTATAGCAAGAACGTGCCACGACTGGTCCACGACTGGTCAGTGAAATGTGGCTGTTATCTGATTGGCTTGAGTAGAGTCTGGGTGGAGCCACACATTTGTGGATTGTCTGCGTCTTGATGCTAGAAATGTTTCAAAATCCACAAATTCACGCAGCGATCTACAAAGTCACGATTCAAAACAAATGGCAGAGAAAGTTGTGTTCGTGAAACAAAAATTTATTTGTGGACATGTTTTTTTATTTTTATTTTCTCATTTTATTTATTTATGAATTTAATTAATGTTTGTGAAACTCTGAGATTTATTTGTGGATTGCATTCAATTTATTTGTCAAAATGTTATTATTATTATTTTTTTTTGTCTTTAGATTTATTTGCATTATATATTTATTTGGAATAATACACCAATTCTACCCCCATACTTGCTGGTCCCCACTGAGTTCCATAGCATGGAGGGAAAAAAATATGTATCACAAATGAGTATTTAGATATTTATTTAGCTTCCTGAGCAGGTTTCGTTCTCCATTGATCTTCATGAAGTTACTGGCATTGAATGTTTCACGCTGGCCATCAAAAAATAGTAATCACCTAATTGCTTTTGCATTTAAGGCTGTGAGATATGTAGACCCTCCCTGACAGTTTCACCTTAATTAAATGAACCTCGCCAATGAGTTCATGAGAGACCAATGACTGTTCAGAGTCTCGGTAAATCACAAACCAGTTCGCGCAAACAACCGATTGCTCATCAACTGAATACATCTGTTCCTTTGGCCTCTTCAGCATGGACAATATTTGTCTATTCTCTTGGCAGTCTTTAATGTGAGGCTGAGATTTATACGGCCACACTTCATTATTCGCGTGGCCAGTATTTATGTTCATTAGTCCCGGTGATGGGTTTTTCTGCGTAATATATCGCCACCGTTTATGTGCGTTGTGGGTGAGCAACTGGAATGCCCATTGATTTCTGAAGTGATTTAACGCTGATTTTCAACAAGCGTGGAAAATAGCTTTGCCTCTTCTCAAGAGATCAGTTCACTTTAGTGGGTGAATTCGGTCAGGGAAGGTTAATTATTAATTACGTGGTTTATTTATAGACAACAATATGCTTTACAAGTTGTTTGGAAAATGCTAAAGTAATCAGCAGTGACTCGCCCAATAGAATTTTCATCCCTCAGCATATTTGCGGCATCTTCATTGTTTCCCCTGGAAGCTGTTTGTGTCAGATACATCCAGGGATTTGATTGCAGTAGCTCCACAAACACACACACAGAAACACGCACACACCTTCACACTCCCCTCCAGCGAAGACAATTTAGCTCTGGCATTTCGTGGTGTCACAGATGGTCAGGTTAGCCTGAGATACATCACAATATATCACTCCATCTTCTCCCCTGAAGTAAGTGGGATAGAAACAGACAACTGTCAGTAAGTGAGCAGACGCGCGCCACCCTGACGGATTCAGCTTGTTCCCTCGTGAACAAATACATGTTTTGTCTTGCTTCATTTTCCTCCTGGTTTTTGTGACCACGTGGCCTCTAATGCCGTCCATCTATGGTGATCCACCTGGTTTCAGTTGCTATATAACATAACTAAAGGAAATCAATTATTATGTGCATTATCTAAATCAGGGGTTTCAAACTTGTTTCATGCCAAGGACCCCCCAAATATGACGATCACGTTGATTTATTATCATGATTTATGTTTTAAATTATATATAATTTTTATGTAAGAATTTGTTTTATAACACTACTGCAACAATTAAAATGTAAAAATGTATATGTAAATTGGGTCCCACTTTATATTGTGTCCCTAATACCTGTGTACTTACATAGTAACTAAATGTGTGTGTAGTATGTAACCACAGTGTTAGTACACATTGGTACACAATATTCACAGCTGTAATATTCTTGAAACTACACAAATGTAACAACCCTCTGAATGGCTTGTTTACATACAAATGTGTAACAGTACATATTTAACTACATTTTGTTACAACAATATGTATAAGAGTAATTAGAACCATTTGATCCAGGGGTGGGGATGGGTAGGTTTAGGGGTGAAGTAGGATCCAGGGGGTAGCGATGGGTAGGTTTAGGGCTGAAGTAGGATCCAGGGGTTGGAGATGGGTAGGTTTAGGGGTGAAGTAGGATCCAGGGGGTGGCGATGGGTAGGTTTAGGGGTGAAGTAGGATCCAGGGGGTGGCGATGGGTAGGTTTAGGGGTGAAGTAGGATCCAGGGGGTGGCGATGGGTAGGTTTAGGGGTGAAGTAGGATAAGGGGTGAAGTAGGATCCAGGGGGTGGCGATGGGTAGGTTTAGGGGTGAAGTAGGATCCAGGGGGTGGCGAAAGGTAGGTTTAGGGGTGAAGTAGGATCCAGGGGGTGGCGATAGGTAGGTTTAGGGGTGAAGTAGGATCCAGGGGGTGGCGATGGGTAGGTTTAGGGGTGAAGTAGGATCCAGGGGGTGGCGATAGGTAGGTTTAGGGGTGAAGTAGGATCCAGGGGGTGGCGATGGGTAGGTTTAGGGGTGAAGTAGGATCCAGGGGGTGGCGATGGGTAGGTTTAGGGGTGAAGTAGGATCCAGGGGGTGGCGATGGGTAGGTTTAGGGGTGAAGTAAGATCCAGGGTTGGGGATGGGTAGGTTTAGGGTTGAAGTAGGATCCAGGGGGTGGCGATGGGTAGGTCTAGGGGTGAAGTAGGATTCAGGGGGGTGGCGATGGGTAGGTTTAGGGGTGAAGTAGGATCCGGGGGGGGGGGGGGGGGGGGGGGGTATGTTGGGGTCGATGGGTAGGTTTAGGGGTGAAGTAGGACAAGTTTGTTTGTATATATATATATATATATATATATATATATATATATATATATATATATATATATATACATATATATATATATATATATATATATATATATATATATATATATATATATATACAAACAAACATTTATGTAAACATGTAGTTATATTTAATATTTATATATAACACAGTTAATAATACATTATCTATAATACAATATATGTTATTTTATTGTGTGTGTGTGTGTGTGTGTGTGTGTGTATATATATATATATATATATATATATATATATATATATAATTATTATAATTTTTACATTTTATTTATAATCATATAATGCACTGTATTATTTAAAATATTTGTAATACATAACCTATTTATAACAAATAAATAACGCTTTATAATACACATCAAAATTGTTGCACATAATTATTTTCTTTTCTGCTAAAATACACATTTTTCATCTATTTTCTTTAATAGGAAATGTTAAGTTACAGCATGATAAAAAAAAAAAAAAAAATGAAATAAAATAAAAACAGGTTTCACGGTCTGGTGTGCAAAACAAAACGCACAGAGACTGAGTATAATCAAAATAGTTATTTTGATAATCCACAGGAGAGAATAAGCACAACCTAACACAAATCACGAAAAACGAATAAACATCTATAGCGGACAAAGTAACATGGGTAACATACTTAAATAACAGAAACTTAATTAGGAGAACTGAAACAGGTGTGGATTTAATTAATGAGAAACCATGGAAACAAAAAAGGCAGGAGAAAGAAAACACATGTGACAAGGAGCATTTCCCCCTATTATAAACATACACAAAAACCACTAACATAAACTCATACAGTAATTAAAAGAGAAAACAATTAAACATTTTTTTTAATGCAAACATGTTGTCAATTATTTTAAAAGCATGCTTAATATTATGTGGGTGCATTTGTTTCAATTAATTACACTCAGTCCATTATTAAAAAATCTAGTATTTTGTAAACAAATGAGTGCTGAGACACAAATCATTAAATGATACCATGTACAGATAATTATTCAGGAAAAATTACAATTAGAAATCCTTGAATGCAAACTGATGGTAGAGAATTAATCAGTCTGACACTTGTGAACTGCAGACTTTTAATTTCATGCATGCTAATGACCCTGTCACACAGCTTCACCAAGCTTTTTTAAACTCATAGCTCCTGGTTCCCATTTGAGTTCATTATATGGAAAAGAGTAGCATGAACACTGTTCAAAATATCTCATTTTGTGTTCTACAGAAAATTAAAGTCCTACAAGCTTCGAATGGTATGAGGGTGAGTACATTTTGAGTGAACTTTTCCAGGATGTAAACCCTTGTTTAACTTTTCAGAGGTCAGTCTGAAGTGTTTTTTTCTTGTTAACTTCTCAGATTCACCCTGTTGGGATGCTCAATGTCTTCGTCAAGAGCTGTACCACATCAACACACACATATATACACAGAGAGCAAATGCAGCTCTTTAATCTGAAAAGAGTATGAGAAAGAAGCTGGGAAAAGAGAGGGAGAGGATGAAGAACAGGTGTTATTGGAGAATCCCTGCGGCTTTCTTATACAAGGCCATAATGGATTTTTACTAACAGTGCAGAATGATATGCTCAGGGTCCGTCAGGGTGAGGAGTGTTAGGTGTTGTTGATTGTGTCTGCAGGCGTTCTGTTTGATCTTCACACACACACACTGTTTTACCGTAATGTTTCTTCACTTTCATATACTTGTGTACATATAGGCATATATATATATATATATATGTATATGTTATTTTTGATATTTTCACCGTATTATCACATTTTATTTAATGTTGCCTTGGAATGTTTTATAAATGCGTAAATTCACTGTGTTTGCTGCTTCTCACTGACGTGGCACATTGTTTATTCCGTGTTCATTCACTTCTAGTCAACTCAACAAACCAGAGGAGTGTATTTGTGGACAACAAACCTGTTGTGAAAGGTCAACCAGCGCCTCATATTGAGCGCAGACTGTTAGCGAAATCTTTAAAAACACTCGTTTTTTCAAAAGGGAAACCTGCTTCTTCATGGGCCTACATTGTTGTCAAAATGGCTCTCAAAGGTCAGCTATTTGACTGTCTGTATTTGTTCCTGGGCGCATTGCTGTGACCCGCTACACCTTCATACACCTCTATCGATTCCCTGAGAGCCAACCAGACAAAGATGTCACAGGAACCCGCAAAACACAGCGCAGGCTTTGAAAAGGGAGGCTGACAAAAAGTGCTAATCAGATATAAAGGATGAATGCGAATGAAAAGACTACTGTAAAGAGAAACAACTGCATTCTGGGAAGATGAATGCCTGGTGTTTTTGTGAGGGCATTACGTGTCAGAGCAACAGAAACAAAAAAGACACTCGTCCTAGTTTTTGAATGTGTTCAATTTGTCGTCTTAGAAACATCACCTCGTACACTCCCTTTATCAGTCATTTGTTATACTGTGTATTGCTATTATTATTATTATTATTTTACAATTAATATTTATTTATTTATAATTGATAGCAAACCTATCAAAAAAAAAAAAAAACTTAAATTATTTATTTAGTGTTTAGTTGACAGGCAAAAAATGCAATACTTGTATAATATACACATGCAAATGTTTTTGTCTTTAAAGCCTCTATTTTTCTTTCTTTCTTTCTTTCTTTCTTTCTTTCTTTCTTTCTTTCTTTGTTTATTATTTACATATTTACAGCCCACCTATCCCATATATATATACACAGCATATATATATATATATATATATATATATATATATATATATATATATATATATATATATATATATATATATATATAATGATTAAAATTTTATTTGATTCTAACTAAAATCATTATGATTTCTGACATTTTTAACATTGCAAATATGTTAAAATCATATTTGAACGTGTATAAAATAGAAATAATTGACTACTAATTTGTTTTCCCAACACTGTATCCTAAGTGAAACAGCAGAAACATATTTGAAATAGCTACATATTACTTAAATATGACTATGATGTTGTAAACGACCATACACTGTCATGACCCTTTGAATAAAAGCATATTCTGGCCCAGGGAGCGTAGTAAACTGTTACAAGTTATTACATTTTGATGAAATATAATGAAGACAAGCTGTTTATTTCTTTGAATTTGTGTTGGACTGATGAATCATTCACAGTAAGAGTTTTTAAGAAAGTATGTAAGGGACAATTTTCTGAACCAACACTGGATTCACATGCTTATCAAAACTAATCAATTCTCAGTATTGGATTTAAAGTTATTTCAGTCAGCATTGCTTTGTTTTCACTTTACTACAGAGAGCAATAGCAATGGATTTTTCTTGGATGCTTCGTTCTGCCATTCCCATTCGATGACTTTTTGTTAACATGGCAAACCACAGAGTGTTTTAACTTCGACTGTTGATATGAATCATGGGGTGAAATAGGGAGGAATGGAAGGTGTGAAAATAATAAGAAATTGCAAAAACACCAGTATATGCAAGCTTGTTTGTATTGTATGTTTTTACCTGTCTATATGTCATTCTTTCTGTCTGTTGTTCTTGCTGTCAGTCATTCTATTAATTGCTCTGTCCATCTGTCCATCATTCCATTTGCTAATCGATATGTTGTTCTATCTTTCCGTCTGTTGTTCTGTCTATTGGTTATTCTTTGTTTGTCTGTCTGTCTTTTTGTAATTTTGTCTGTCTCTGTCTCTGTCGATTGTTCTACAGTATCTTGCAGTCATTTTGACTGTCTTTGTTCTATTTGTCTGTCTGCTGTTTTTGTCTGCCTGTCTCTGTTTGCTCATTGTTCTGTCTGTCTGTCTCTGCTTGCTCATTGTTCTGAGTCTGTCCATCAAAAAAAAAAAAAAAAAAAAAAAAAAAAACTACCATATAGGTCGTTTGTGCAAGCACCTTGTTACAACCTATATTTACGTTTCAAAGTTAAGTGCATTTTAGTGGGCGAAAAAAAAAATGACAGTATCGTGTTGCATTTGTTGTCATGATATGACGTATAACTGTCATTACCAATCAAAATGCGCGTTTATTTAAATACAATGGGTCTCATTCATGAAACATTCGTAAATATACGAGTAAATATCTGAGTGATTTGCATGTAAAGAGAACTTCCCGAAAACTCTTCTCCTGATTCACAAAAACTTCGTAAACGTCAGATGTGATAGTGAAATGTGTGTGTGTGTTAATGAATTCCAATCAGTCGTAAATGGGACGCGCGCTCACTCTCAATTACCATAAATCCCGCCTATTAAATCCGACTGACAACTATATGTGAGCATCATATTATGACACCAAACGAAGGATTTCAACATGTCTTCTCAAAAGCGACTGAAAAAGAAACACTTCTCATCTGCAGAAATTGAAGTTTTATTATCAGAAGTTCATTCAAAATGCCACATTTTAATTTCAAGCGTACTAGTGGCGTATCAGCTCTCATAATAAAAGTTAAAAGAAAAACCGTATGTAATTAATATATATTTTTTTTTTTTATCAAAATGCTGTGTAAATATGTACCCGATTAAGGTTAATTAAAATGCAGCCGTATTAATGAGCAAAACATTCAGAAGTTAAACGCACTATTTACGCGTGGCTGGGAGCAGGTGTAGATTTCTTTCGTACCAACTAACATTTGGAAAATACGAACGTTTTAATGAATCCGAAAATTTACGCCAAAACCACTTTACATGCGATTTACACAAAAATTCGTTCTGCTCGTGTTTCATGAATGAGACCCAATGTGAGGACTTTTTACACAATCTCACAGTAATTCGTACATATTTTACAAGGTGGCTTATTTGTTCGAATGACCACACCTAACCCTACCCCTCACAGAAATCATACAAAATTATGATTTATAGAGCATATACATTTTATGAGCACATGCTTTCTCTGGGAGCAAACCCATGATCACATTTCATTGTATAACACAATGCTCTACCAACTGAGCTACACAAAATCCGAATTACAGGGCAAATATATTGCAATTGTAGTATACGCTCTGATGAGTCGTATTTCAGGGATTTGGACAAACTACCTATATGGACATATTGGTTGGAGGACAGGTTGGTCTGTCGGTTGTTCTTTGTCTTGCTGTCTGTCTATATGCATTTCTGCCTCAGTATCAGAATCAGAATCAGAATGAGCTTTATTGCCAGGTATGTTTACACATAAGAGGAATTTTTTTTTTATGACAGAAGCTTCCGCAGTGCAACATAATGACAGAACATAAAACACATAATAAAAGAATAAAAGATACAAATAAGTAGGTAAGGAATAACAATATACAAACTGACAGTTGTATGTGCAGGTATATAACAATAGGCAGTTTTGTATGTACAGGTATATTATGTGCAAATCTTAAGTGTAGACTAATTATGTGTGTTAGATAAATAACTGTATGTATATATAAATATAAAGTGTAGTGTGTTCCACAGTTATTATCAGCTGTCCATAAGATGGATTGCTTGAAGGAAGAAACTGTTCCTGTGTCTGGATGTTCTGGTGTTCAGAGCTCTGTAGCGTCGGCCAGATGGCAACAGTTCAAAGAGGGAGTGTGCTGGATGTGAGGGGTCCAGAGTAATTTTGCGAGCCCTTTTGCTCATTCTGGATAAGTACAGCTCTTGAATAGAATGGAGGGTTGTGATTCGCTCAGCAGTCCGGACTACCCTCTGTAGTCTTCTGAGATCAGATTTAGAAGCTGAGCTGAACCAGACAGTTGAAGTGCAGAGGATGGATTCAATGATGGTGGAGTAGAACTGTTTCAGCAGCTCCTGTGGCAGGTTAAACTTCTTAAACCCGCGATTACGATAGTAAAGCTTGATATGAAATTTTCTTGAGATCTGAGGTGTTTTTATAAAAAAAAATCAAAAATGTACATCGGAAATGCTAACTTGTGCAGCGATGAAAAAGGCTACAAATAACATATTTTTACAAGAGTAAACGACCAAATTCCACCCCTGATCGCTAAAGGAAGTTATTTATAAGCACTCGATCGGGGTTTAAAGTGAGTTTTGAGTAAAAGTGTACTAATAATTTCATAAATTGTCTGATGTAGCTTGATGCTAACGTTAGCTCCGATGCTACTAATAGCAGGTGCATTTCTTCTTCATAATGCATTTTTGTCTCAATAATTCACGTAAGGTCGTAAGAAACTGTTTTGTTGTATTTTTATAGTAAGACTTTTGATAAATAAGGGCTAAATGCAAACAGAGACTGAAGTGAGATCGCTGCTTTGTTGCTTTGTAAAGCCTGAAAAACCACAATCAAGGCTAATAAAGGTGGAATAAAAACAAAAGAATAATGATAAAAGAATAATGCAGATAATGTGTCGTACTTGGCGGAGGTGTGAAAGAACCGTTTGGTGAGAACAATACAATCATGATTCGGGCAGTTTTCAACAGTGAAATATACACAAAGAGCACAGGAAAGTTTACATGTGAGATCTTACAGAGATGACAAGGGCCATAAATCAATCTGATTAGCCTTCTCTAAAAACACACATGACATGGCCTTAGAAAATATTTCATAAAATTCACAATTTACAGATTCGATTATGAATTTTTTTATGAAGTTTTGGAAGACTTGTGGCCTTAGCTACACTGTGTTTTCAAACTCATATCATACATCAACAATTTTAAAAATAAATTAAAAAAAATATTTTTTTAATATATATATATTTTTTTATGTTTGAGCTTATATATCTCTATTATCATAACAGTCTGAGTGATTCTGATTCCTGAACAGTAAACTTTAAAGTGTCAGCTTTGTGAACAAAGGTTGATTATGTATCTAGTCAGAAAGAATCATGAGCAGAAACCTTTTTATTTTGGGTATGTCATTTCTGTCTCCATGCCAAAAAATGGGGGTTACTAGTAAGGGGTTAATCAGTCTGATTCTTCATACCGTCATAGGTCATTCGTCTCTGAGCTTGGCTTGGGTTTCTTCTTAAGGGCACTTGGGCTCAAGTTTAGCTAATGACTCGTTTCGAGGAGGATTCAGTGGCACTCTCTTTCCTCTGGTGCTCATATCAAACCTTAGAGGCTGAACATCTGCTAGTATAATTTAGGAAGTGGACACAAGTGAAGAAAATCATGTTTTCCCAGCGCTGGAAATGCAAATCTCCCAAATTATTCCAAACATTCATTTCAGTACTTCATCTTACTGTGGGATTAATAATGGCCAAATTACAGAGATTAAGGATTTCAATTAGATTAATGAGTTAAATAATGAGAATTCTCCTTGAGTCACATACAGTATCATTCAGTTATACATTTTCAAATGTGTAAAATTATTTTATATTTAATTTAGTGTTTTTCTTCTAGTTTTTATTATTAGTTTTTTTTTTTTATTAAGTTTTAGTTATCTTAATAACTCTAATAAACCCGGCTTTGGCAACTAGCTGATTTAGTTTTTTCGTTTTGTTATATAATATGTTCACTTATTATATAAAAAAACAAAGTTTTTTAATATAATTTGTTAACTATTGTTTCCTTTTTTACAACTTAAAAAAAAAGATTGTAAGACTAACCTCATAACAAATACAACAAAAACATTTGTTTAAATTTCAATATTTCAAATTATTCTAATTATTTATTATTATTTTTTTTTAAATGTGGGACTTTTTTTTGCATAAAGTTTGGGAAAAAAATATTTAATGTTGTGTGTTCTGCACAAAATCCAACTCTGATGTATTCACAATGTTTATGATTTTGAATATATATATGTATATATATATATATATATATATATATATATATATATATATATATATATATATATATATATATATATATATATATATATATATATGTGCTTTTTTTGTGATGTTTAAATGATACTTAAACTACAATGTGATTCTTTCCAGATGATGCACTTTTTTCATGTGTATTTAGACTATAGATGTTATTTCCTTCCTAACAAACAGTTTCAGAAAACTCCATTTCCTAAAAACCTTTTAAATTGTTTACCTCAACCACAGCATGGAGAAGAATTACCGAGCATGTTATGTCCAAATGCTTGATGGAAGCCTGTTTTACAGGGTTTATGTAAAACACACTGCCTGCTTTCAGGACAATCCTTCTGCTAATAGGTCCATTTGGATGCATGTGTTCTGAATCCATCATACTGTTTCCTGTGCTGTTCAAAACATGAGGCAACATCTGGAGAGAAAGAGGCTATGTTTGGAATCACCTGATTTTTATCATTATATGGTTTATACCATGAAATATTCAGTATGCAGTAGACTAAGCTATCTTTCCTTTTCAAACACCGATTCAATCCTGAGATCTCCAGGCCGCGGGACGTCACCACTGATGCAGGAACCCTTCATCTTGTCGTCCCACACCTCCTTTAGTCTTATCTTTCCAAAAACCTGGACACAGGATCAGATCCTTAAATAGTTTACGCTAATCCAACGATGACGACAACAACTGACCTGAGATTGTTGTTTAGGGTCCAATCTCGCACCGTCGATCCTTGTTTTCACCCACTGCGATTATACAATAATGGAAAGCGATGGTGGAGAGAGAATAGTCAAGACAGAGAAGCGAGCGCTGCAGAGATTAACGTCACTGTAAATCTATGCTAGCTGACTAGCGCGTGTGTGAGTGATAGTGGATCTATGAGGCTGTTAATGTGGAAGCATGTGGAGGCATTAATAGAGCTCTGATGTGAAAATAACGAATAACCCTGAGCGCAGCTATGAGACGGAGCCATTAGCCCGAGGCTGTTGCGTTGGCCAGAGAGTCACACAACACATCACGCGCTGCCATTAACACGAGTCCACAGTAAAACTAGCAGATACTGTTCAGAGTGGTGCTTAAAGCTACAAACGGGCTTTTCAGCAGTGATTTAAGGTGCCGTATTGTGCATTTTGGTCACATTTCAGGTTTTATTTTTCATTACAAGTGCATTGTGGGTCTTGTGCTAAAATAAAATCTAATTTAGGTTTACTTTCTACCAGATGAATATCGAAATGAAATGGCTGTGTACTGAAATGCATGTCGTATATTTTAAGATGGGCTGTTGGTGCATAATGCGGAATATATAATTCATACACAAATAAGTATATTTTAATGATTAATATAAATTATTATACTGTTCAAAAGTTCTGGATTTGTAAGATTTTTTTTTTTACCTCAATTTTAAAACCTCAAATTTTATTACAATTTAAAATAACAATTTTCTGTTTGAATATATTTTACAATTTAATTTATTCCTGTGATCAAAATCTGAATTTTCAGCATCATTACTCCAGTCCTCAGTGTCACATGATTCTTCAGAAATAAATCTGATATGCTGATTTGTTGCTTAAGAAATTTCTGATCATTATCCGTGTTGAAAACAGCTGTGCGTCATATTTTTGTGGAAATCGTAAAACATTTTCCCAGCATTCTTTGACAAATAGAAAAGTACAATGTTCAGAATTTATTTGAAATAGAAAACCTTTGCAAAATTACAATGTTTAATCTTTATTGCTGCTTTTGAATCAATTTAATGCATTTTTGTTAATAAAAAAAGGAAAGAAAGAAAGAAAACAAATTCATTTTATTTCAATTTTTAATTTTTCTAACCATATTTTTTCCCCTTTCACTAGTTCATTTTAAAAGGTTATACAGTTTGAGATTATTACTATTATTATTGTTTTTGTTGTTGTTATAAGTACTCAGTAGTCTCCCATTTAATACAAGCTCATAAAAGTTGCATAGACAATAGTTGTAGTTTGTAAAAATAAACAATTACAATTTATCCTGTTTAACCTTTAAATTCTAGCATTATCCACACTGTTATTCCAAACCTTGACAATATAAAATGAACTACTTTTGCTCACTAATCTTTGTTTTTACTAGATTTCTAACATTTTCTAATGGTTTCTAAAAATTACTGCCAGGCTCAAGAGTTTTGCAGTTGCTTGGGTGATCTAGACGGTTGCTAAGGTGATCTATATGGTTGCTAGGGTGGTTAAAAGGCTCAGATCAAAAACAACCCATTTCCTCAGTGATATTCTTGTCTCTATATAAGTCTCAGCTCCTTCCTTTAGGGTGCGTCATATCAGTGAAATTTTGGTCACATTTTCACGCAAAACTCCATTTTATGAGGATTCCTACTGAAATGACTGGATGTTGATAAATTTGACTGCACCTTAAATCAATGGGTTTCTTTTCTGCCAGATTATTTTCAAAAAGGCAAGAATTGTACATTAATTTGTTTGGAGAAGAAATAGCACACCATTCAGAGCCATCATTCTTGTTCATAGCACAATAGTGCGTACCGAGTTCCACATCTCGCTTAATACTTAGAGTTGAGAGTTTATTCGATAAATGTAATGTCATATTTCCATTTGGCGTGACTAGAAATAAAGCACCGTTCAGCTCCAGTTTCTCATTTCTGAGGTGTTTTTCTTCTTGACATCTTCCGTCATTTTTCATCTTAATGCATTACTACACCTTGAGATTACCACATCTTCCCTCAGGAGTCCTTCTCCATTAGAAAGATCCAGAATTCTCTTGGGCAAAGGTGCATTTGGCCCAATGAGACTCCCAGGAACGCGACTCAAACGGATGTGCAACCACAATCTGAAGCCGCCAGCAGCTCTGAGGCCGTTACATCCATCACTCAGGCCGGGGAAGGTCAGGCACCACCTCTGATGTATGTCACAAAGCCCCAACCCTTCACTTCCCCTCCGGGCAGCACACCTGCTTTTAAAATTCATGAAATCATCGCTCCTAAGGTGATCGTTTGTCACCTCCACACTCTTTCACTCCCTTTTTCTGTCTGTCGTTCTATTGTCAGGAAACACATTAGGGGAACTTCAGCCACCATTGTGGTGGCGGGTAACTTGAGCGTATTATGGCTGTAGGGGTTCATCCCGCGACCACGAGGATGTGTGGCGACCCACCGATGTTTTAACAAATGTAGATGTAATCAAGAAACGTGGAAACTGCAAATTGAGTTAATAACGGTTGCTCGAGGCTAGGCAGATGCAAAGTGTATCGTACAGTATTTTGCATTACTAAAAACGAATACTCTTCATGCGGATCCCCTGGTGCATCAGGAGCGCATGAAGATAAATTTGCTTCTTCAGAAAGCACACATGGTCACTGGAGGCTTCATTAGCCAATTTAATGAAAGAAAGGAATACAGTGCCTGTAGAGGAACTCTCCTCTCATTTTCTTCTCTCCGGCTAGATGCTCCTCAGTAACTTGTGATTGTACTGCTGGTGTTGACTCTGCTCCAAAACCTAGTGATGATCAGATTTTTTCACTGGGAAATGGAATACATCCACTCATTAAAAAACACTTTCATGTTGTTGTTGTTTTATTTTGGTTGCACTTTTTTTGTCTTATTTTAAATATATATATATATAAAAAAAAATGAATTCGAAACTTGAAAATGCACTTTTTATGATGGACAGTTTTTTTCTTCTCCAACTTTAAATGAATTTTGATTTAGATTTTGCTCATATATGATAACAACTCGACTTGCTGATGCGTTGCCAATGCCTCACAGATGGCAAACCGATATCTAGCATGCTAAATATCTGGACCGATCGGCCATCACATGGTGTCAGGTGTCGTGATTAGCAACAGCCAATGAAAATCAAGGCAAGGGTTGAGATCATTGGAAGAAAAATGGCAGCACAGCTTTAAGAAAAGATTGGACATGAGAAATGGAGCGAATTTGTTCATCACGCAAACAGCTTACAGCTCTAATTTCTTTCCAATGTTTATTTTAACTACTGTTTCACTTGTTGCCATTCCTGTTCATCTTCTCACCTGTGTTTTTGTGACAAAACGTTGGGGATTGTGTAGAGTTATTGGGTGATAGAGTTGGAGTCAGCTCGTGTTGTGTGTAACTCCCTGTCGCGGACCATTTACTTGTCGCGTAGTGTTCACACCACAACGGCTTCAATCAAGTCATGCAGTCTGAACAACACAGCGATCGACTGACGATTATAGTCCTGTAGTGTGAATTTAGCTTAAGCTGGTCTCATAGATTTAAAAAGCTGACAAATGCAGAAAAGAAGACCAAAGCAAACCATTTTAGTCTGTTTATTTTCTGCCAGGTAAACTCTATTTCATCAGTTGTGGTTGTATTGCCCAATGAATTAATCGTCAAGGGAGTCATCTTGCTGTTATTGAGCGGTTTCCTACGTAAAGTGCTTCAAACCAGTCATTCACTATGGTTTGCATGCTTCCTTAGAATGTGGCATTGACGTACCCAAGCAATACAGTTCACTAAACTGAAGAAATGTCTTCCAAGCTGAATCATTCTTTATATACAGTATGAACAGACAATCATCTGAGAATAGATGCACTGTAGCCTTAAGTGTGCCTCTTTCTTTTGTGACTCATTTCACCCACGATGCAGTCAAGCCCCTTCTTTTCGTGATCAGTACTATTATTAAGATGCTGGATAAGTAACTTACATTATGCAGAGACATTTATAAATACACATATCGTCTCTCCCCGCCTCTTTGTTTACCTGGTTGTATTCCCATGTACAAGAGACAAAACCTGCCAAATCTTGCATTGTAGTCTTTAAGTGGAGCTTAAAATTGTTATTGTCGGCTTGTGTGTCATTTCTGACTAACGTCACCCAATGCATTTATTGAAAAAATGAGTGTTTTGTTACCTTCTGGGTTAGGTGTTTTTTTTTTCAGCTTTTATGTTCAGTGAAATTGCTTCCTTGATTTATTTGGGTTTTTCTTGCCTCGAAAGAATTTAGCACATTACACATCAGCCCTTTCAACGGCATATCATTGACTGAATGAGTGAGTGTGGTGAGTCAGAATGAATGCTGTGATAATACGTAAACAGTTTGTGTTTATATATATATATATATATATATATATATATATATGTATATAATGTTGCCATTTTTTGAATAAATGCCTTGTTGTGCATCATGGAACAGTTGATGAATCGTAACCAGTTTTCTTATTTTTATAGATGTTTTAAGTCTGAACGAATGTTGCAATGATGATCCAAACAAATCAGTGAACAAATCTGAATCATTTAATAAATTGTTGGTGTATTGCGTCCGAATGAATGCTGTGATAATGAGCTAAATGAAACAGTGAATGAATGTGAAATGCCTCAAGTCTTTTGAACCACCAGAAAACACGTGCTGTACACGTGCGCGCACACACACACACACACACATAACTGAACAGACTAAGGCATTATTATACTGTATTACATCCCAATTACATTACATTTAGATTCAAAGTTTGGAGGAAATGCAAAATGTTACTTTTTTTGCTCTTGCAGTTTTCCAGACTTTGTTATGCTAGCGTCCACAATACATTATTACTCAACTTGATCATTTTCTTTGCCAGCACTTGCTTGAAATTTCTTAGAAGAAATCTAGCACTAACTTTTACCATTGAGACCAATGGTAATAGCATTTCCCTCATTTAAACGCTTTGACATAAAATCCATGTCCGTTTTTTTTCACTTACTGTCATAGATTGAAATTCAGTTTTCGTCGAAAATTGCTTTTCACTTTTCTCATATGCATCATTCAGTTGCTGTCCTCTGTATATAGTGGGCTTTTTCGAAATATAGGGTCACATGACAAAAACGGTGCAGAGTTTGCTAGATTAATACAACACGGTTCACCCAGTGACACATTTTGCCCCACTTTCCAAGCGTATAAATAGGCCCACAAAAATATGCACACTTCACATATTTTTTTCCCCCACTGATTGTAGGGGAAACTCTGCTGAATGGCTCTAAAGGCACTAATGGATATAAATATGTTTAATAAATGAATAGTGCAAGGGATGCAAAGACCTTCAATGACTGCCATTAGAAATTTCCATAACTTTTCAAGCGATTCATGCTGCTTCAATTCAGTCCTGCTTAAAAGGAACAGCATGGTAGGATCTAGATGAACAAGCAATGTCAGTGTGTCTGAAGACTATTACAGGCAAAGAGTCCGTGCCACTCTGCAGCTCATAGCAGAAGACCAAATCACCTCTCCCGAGCCGAAGCTGACGACACTTCCTCAAATGGGACAAGACAGATGGGGTGAATTGCTTCCCTCTCTTTGCAGTTTCGCCCTGCCTGGCAATTCTCCATCTCATTGGACGTGTATAAGACACACAATATTGCCTTGTGGTTTAGAGTGGCTGTTTGGCCGTCATAAGAAACTAAAACCCTTTATTTTGTTTATTTGTTTGATATGGCCGTCCGTGTTCATGTCGGCCCAGATTTCCCGCTCTGCCATGGCAGATCAAAGCAGGATCCCTGGCACGCTGCTTCATGTTAAGACTGATGCTTTTGAAAAGATGCTTGCGATGGCAGGCGTGATGATGTTTGGTTTTAAATCGAGCCATATGAGGCCACGCACGGACCACATGAAAAAGAAATATTTATTATCTGAATATACTTGAAATAAGACAGATTCGCTGTTTTAATTATTAGTACTACTATTTTTACTAAGATGATTTTTAACTGAAACTGTGATCATTGGTGATTCATAAAATGCAAGTCAATGGCTACCATCACTTTTAGAGTCAAAAAAGCATATTAAGGAGCAATCGATTAATACCCGTGGCTCCTGACAATATATTGAGGTCTTATGAAGCGAAACGATTGGTCTGAGCAAGAAACGTACCATTATTTAAAACATTACCTGAAACCCAGAGCCTCAGGCAAATGCTCTGGAGTAAATGCTCTGATTCTTTTTGGTGAACTATTTGAACCAAAACTGGATGAACCAACTGGAAATGAGACAAAATACCGGCATATATGATCCTATGATGAATGAACTCATTCGGTGCTCCGGTTCCTCCAACAGTCACCAAACTATGTAACCAGTTCAGACTCAGACTGAAGACCGATGAGCCAGTGATATGGGCATGCGTGAAACGAGCACTTGAATGAAGGGCTGAAATTAAGGTTTTATTACAGGTAATAATATTCCGTTTCTTGCAGAGAATGATCATTTCGCTTCATAAGACCTCAATATATCGTCAGAAGCCAGTTTGCCTGTATGTGCGTTTTTAGATTCTCAAAGTGACGGTAGCCTTTGACATGTATTTCATGAATCACTAAGGATCACAGATTAAGCTAAAAATCTTCTTTACTGTCCTACTGGAGAAAAAAAAAAGAAGAAGAAAAAAATGTCACCTACATCTTGGATGGCCTTTTTGTGAAGGGTGAGATGTGAAGGTGGTGACTTCTGCAGTGCTTCTCAGGTGCTTGCATGAATCTTTCATTCTGTCAGCATCCATCGTGGTGAGTGACACGCCGCTGTGTTTGTGTGTGCAGGAGCTGTATAGCAGGTCTTTGATTTAAGGAGGAAGTCATGCTTACAGGAGTTCAAACATATCAGTGGCATGGGGTGGATTTCTGAGCTCCTGAAATGAGGAAGCAAAGACCACTTTCTTTGTTGTTGTTGTTTGTGTGTGTGTGTGTGTAAATTCACGTTTCAGTTCCTTTTGATGTTTGAATGGTTTCTGGGTTAAAGACAATGTGACAGGAAAAAAGTGACAATCTGTGATATCCAAGAAGCAACATCATTTGCACACCTTGAGTAAATAATTTATCCCATTTTTATGCCATTATACAATGTGGTTTTGACGCCTTGGCAAACAGTTACTCATCAAAATAATGATATATATTATTCAGTGATGGTTATTAGAATATAAAGATAGAACAGACTTGAACATTATTCATAGAAGTATTTGATTTATCTAAAATGACTGGGCTTTTGGAAGACAATTTTGTACTTAAATCCATTTTCTATTGTCTTTTATCATTTTCTTCACTACAAGGTAAAGCAGCTATATATTTATGATAAATGTCAAGTTGGATTTATGTAAAAATAATATGTATTCTGATGGACTGTTCATATGGCAGCAAGTCAGTGTTGCATCCAATTTATGTCCATATTTAAAACGGGCCCAGATTCATTCATTGTGATTTTTT